>NC_090935.1:105726204-106029234 GCF_040938575.1 Ambystoma mexicanum | reverse complement strand
TACCCTTCTTGTTTCCTTGCCTATATTCTCTGTTCCCTGCAACATTATGTGTTTTAATGACCTCTGCAACTGTATTCACTCTCCCCTCTGCTTCTCTCCTCTTTTTCACTGTTTATTCTCTGTTCTCTCCTCCTCTCCCTTCTCCCTCCGTCCTCCCGCCCTCCCTTTCTCTTCTATGCACTTATTCTATCAGAAATGTGCCTTGACCTAGTATGATAGCAACAATGTTTGTGTCCTCCCCCCTCCCATACTTGTTCTCCTCCGCCCCTTTCAGCACTATCTGAAATGTCATTAGGCCTAGTACGATAATCGCTTGTTTTGTTCCTCTCCCTCCTTCTCATCCCTTCTCCCTCTCCTCTTGTAAAATTCCAGCTCTACCAGAAATGTCGTCCGGCCTAGTATGGTAGTCGCCTGTCTGTTTCCCATTTTTTTCTGTCTGTGTCTTTGCACTTGTTCTATCTGAAATGCCACCAGGCCGAGAATGATAGTTAATTTCATATTCTTGTTGTTCATAGTCTGTAAGAATGTCATTGTATGTTTCCCTTGTTCCCTCCCTTGCCGTGAAGCACTTTGAAGCACATTGGGCCTCATCACAAGAATGGCGGTAACCCTTAAATGGGGCGGTAGCGCTATTACTGCCGCATTTAAGGATCCGCCAGATCATGGCCATGGCGGATTTTCCCCAGCTCTGAGCTGGGGGAAAGCTGCAGCAAATTTACCGATTTTCGGTGCTATTACCGCCGGCAGGAAATCCACCGGCGGTAATAGCATACATTTTCCCCATTGGGCCCAATGGGGGATGAGGAATTCCCAAATGAGCCCAATGGGGGATGGGCACTAACCATTCCGCCAAACCCGTGATCCGGCGCTAATAGCGCCGGGGGTTTGACGGTAGGGCTAATAGCGCCGGCAGTAATAGCGCTGGCATTACCGCCCAACTCGTGATGAGGCCCATTGTGTATATGTTTATGTTTATGTTTAACACTTATATAGCGCACCAGGTACCCGAGGGCTTAAGGGCGCTTCAAAACGAAACACTCACAAAACAAAAAAACGGACAGGAGAGACAAACCCAGTTGGACGCAAAAAGGTTCATAAGCGGGGAGAGTAATCGGGAAGTGAATCCGACCTATGAGAAAAGCGCAGTTTTAAGCCCTTTTTTAAAGATTTCTACCGAGGTGGTATTCCTCAATGTAACAGACAATAAATTCCAATTAAGGGGAGCTGCTGAGAAGAAGGCTGAATCTCTGGATTTTTTGGTTTTCCCCCGTGGGATGGTCAACATGTTTGTTTCATCAGAACGAAGGGTACGGATGTTGTTTTTTACTGAAACTAGTTCTTTTAGATATAGTGGCATAACTCCATGTATGCATTTCAGGGTGATAAGAAGCAGTCTAAACATAATTCTGGCCTTAACCGGCAACCAGTGAAGGCTGCACCGGGCCTCAGACACATGGTCTCTTCTTGCTAAGCCTTTCACTACCCTAACTGCTCCATTCTGAATGACTTGCAACCGGTGGATGTCAGATACCGGCAGCCCTATGAGAAGGCTGCAGCAATAGTCGATCTTAGAGCTGATTATGGCCGTTGCCAATGTTTCTGCGTTGGCTTCCGATATGAAAGGTCTCAAACATCGAAACAATTTGAGAAAATAGGAAGCGGAAGAGACCAAGTTATTCACTTGTGCGTTCATGCTAAGGTTTTTGTCCAAGTAAATGCCTAAGGTTTTCACCTTGCTCATGACCTCAATGCGGCAGTCATCAATAATGAGCGATTTATAGCTAGGCCCTAGTTTGTCTAATTTGGCTTCTGAGCCGATGATTAGAAGCTCGGTCTTTGCGCTATTCAAGGCTAGGCCATTGAGTACCATCCAGTCCTGAATTTTCTTATAAATATTGTTAATTCTTGCCTCATCTTGAACAAGGGAACCAGATAGGGGGATGACTATCTGAGTGGGGGCACTATATGAATAAACTATAATATCATTTCATATGTACGTTATCCAGCGCTGGTCCTTTCCTGCCGCCCTTGCTTCTTCTTCCATTTTGGCATGCATTTGCGTCAGCTGCGCCACTGCATCTGATAGTGTTCCGTTATCTTCATTGTTGGCTTGTAGGAATGTGCCACACAAACACCCTATTTTGCACAAACTCCTCCTTCCATGGCTGTGAGGAGGTCCAGAACATATCTATTCTGTAGTGCCACCAATCTTATTGCTCTGAGCTCTTCCTTTATTGTATTGAACCCCTTCACAGTGGAATTGATCGTTACCATCAGCTCCCAGGGGGTGAACTGTAACCACTACGTATTTATATACATCTAGTGCTGTCTCTGATGCTTCTGAGAATTAATTTCCTCCTCTCATTACTCTGCTCAATCCTGCTGGCTTCTCTGCCTTCTCTACCTTGGCTGTTGGTACCACTTCGATCAACCTCTTCTTTCTTTTGTTATTGTCCATCTTCTGGAACTCATCGAGCTTCACATCATTCTTTGGCAAGACCAACAAAGGCATGTTGATGTGTACCAGTGAACAAATTCCTCCCCAGTCGGGTGGCAGCTTCTCATGTGCTTTCAATCCACAAGCCCAGTAGTGGTCCATCAGTACTGCTGTTCCTGCCTTCAAAGCTGTGTGTTGTTCAATGCTTCTGCATCAAACATTCTTGCCAACTTCATCATTGTTCTGGTAGCACAGTGCTGCTGTCTTCAGAGGTATTATTGGAATTGGACCACCTTCATTTTCCACCCATGTCAGTAGCTTTGCACTCACCTCCCATTCTTTCAGGCACTTGTTTTCTTCATGTACCTTGTTCACTGGCAACTGTGCTAGTGTCAGTGCTTTGCTTCCCACCAATCCATCCTTTCATCCATCTTCTGTGTGCACTTGGCCATACACTAGAATCTGTGGTCTTTCCCAGAAAGCTGGCTCTCCTCCTGTCTCCTTCACTTTTGTCCATGGACATGGTAGTTCCTTAAGAGTAATGGTCCTTGTTTCTCCTTTGTCAGGCCATTCAATTATGTACTGTATAGCTTCATCTAGCTGCCAATAATTGTTCATCATGTCTAATGTCTTTATGTAATTAGCTTCATACGGGAACGTTGCTTTAGACATCCATCTCAGCGTTGCTGTCTTCCCTTGAAATTTTCCTCGAGTTGCCACCATTGAGAGATACATTAGGCACTGTGCTCTTGCTACTGGTATTTCAGTTGCTATGAACATTCTGGAGGCACTCATGGCATAGGGGATTAAGGAGCAGACATAACAGCTCTCCCCGCTGGTTTCCTTACCTACTTTGGCCATGTGCTTGTACCACATGTTATTAGACACTCAAGCAGTGTCATTGAGATTCATGTCTACCCCCTTCACGCCTGTGTCAACACTGCGCTTACCTCTCCTTACCTTATCAGCAGTGTTCCCCTGTCCACCTGACATCGTCGTTCCACCTGCTTGGGTTGGGGGACTGTTAGTAGAGGGTACAGCGGTAGCACAAGCAATGCAAGTAACTTTCCAAAATACGGATATAATAACATCGCTAGAAATAAGTAAACCAACAGAACCATCACATTTTTAAATATGTCATTCATTTTCATGTACACTGCTTGATCTTTACAGCTTGAAGATATAGTTGTCCGCCTGAAATGCGCAAAGAAATGCGTAGTTTTTTTAGTATTGTAAATGCTATTAAGCCCTGCGGACCTAATAATCACTTATAGCGAATGCAAACACTTCTTCCCACATTTTTCTTACCAATGGGTGTCTCGGTGTGGCGAGGACGGGAGGATTGCCATGTTCAAGCTTTGTGTAGATTTGGGCCAAATACTCTATAAAGGCAAGATAGTACACTCCGGGGGATCGGGCTCGGAATCTGCTGGGTCTCCTCATGGTATGGACAAATTGGTTTGAGAAAGTATCTGGGTGATGGGCAGGGGGCAACATGGATATGAACAAACAGCAACAGTTCCATCGGCTTTCATGTAGACTGTGTGCGGAAAAGTAAAATAACAGACAGTGTGCTCTAATCTATGCCCCCAAGAAGTCGGTCTCTACGTCTGCTGCTCGTAGAGTATGTCCATTGGATGTCCTCCTCCTGGTCGTATAAATTCAAAACGCGCTTGTAGCTCTCCTACGTGCTGACCGTTGGCCCTGTCGGTCAAGGTGACCTTGTTGCCAGGCGAGGCTACTGCTTTGTAGGGCTTGACATCCACCAAGTGGTTCCAGACCAGCTTCCCTTCTAGTTTGACAGCGCGGTTGGCCACTTTCTCCACAACGTGTGGACTCGTGAACCTTGGTGCATTCCAGTGCCGGATGAAGTTCCTGAGAAGGACAATGTCCCCCACATTCACAGGGTTTTTAAATCCAAAGTCTTGTGGTACACTGTTGCAGTTGCGCTCTTCTCGGCCTCCCCATTGTCGTCGTATCTAGCGAGAGATAAAGAAGCGCTAGCCACCAAAGAAGTAACATAGTCATGCATCGCTTGCCCTAACACATCTGCACTATTATCACAATCCTTCAGTGCTCTTGTGGGAGAAGCCAGGGGGAAATGCATGCGTCGTCCCGTCACTACCTCATGGGGTGTTAAATGGTGGTCAGACCCAGGCTTATTGCACCATGCGAACAGTGCGAGTGGTAAGCAGTGCAGCCAATTTCTCTTTGTGTCCTGGCTATCCACTCCTTCAGGAGGCCATTCAAACATTCACACACCCCATTTGCTTGAGAGTGGTACATATAGGCGAACTTGTGTTGAATGCCCAACAGTGCTGTAATGTTTTGGAACATTTCACTGGCGAAGTGAGGCTCATTGTCATATTGCAGGAACTCACAAATGCCCCATCTTGGGAACACTTCCCTGACCAGGAACCTAGCCGCTCTAAGGGTGTCAGCATGTGAACAGGAGCCAGCCTCAAACCACCTGGCGAATGGGCATACAACCACTATCATCTAGCGGTATCCTTGGCAAACCTGGATCATGTCTACATAATCCACATGTGAATGCTGGAATGGGCCTACTGGCCTTGGTATGAATCCTCTTACAGCTCTCAGAGTATGCCCTGCTGACAAATCAAACAATTGCTCACAAATTCAGCCATGTGTTCCACCAAATTAGGACAGAACCATGTTTCTCCAATGCGTGTAGCGATGACCTCCTTCCCTCTGTCTTTTGGGTAGTGCAATTGTGTCAATGCCGTGTTCAATAATGCTAGTGGCATAACCACATTCCGTGTATTATCCTGCCACCATAGGGCATCTGTCGGAGATGGTGTGCATCCTCTCCTTGTCCACAGATCCTTCTGTTCTCTGGGCGCAGCTCCCTGCAACTCCATGATCTGTGCTTCTGCCAGTACGTTGCACCCCTCCTTGAGTACCATTTACCTGGTGCACACTCGCGCGTTCGGAGCTCCTCCTAGTTCCCATGGCTCCCCAAAATAAACTGCACATTTTGCCTCAAGGTCTGCTGCCCCCTTTAGATGGGATCTTCACCTTTCACTTCACTATTGCTACCTATCTTGGATAAGTAATTACCTCAATCAATCTGCCCAGTAAAAGTGCATGCTATACTGGAGATCCGACCACCCTCCTGAACCCTCTCCTCAGCCATTGTGACAGTCCAGAGCGTACTGTGGATGTCACATAGGCAGAGTCAGAGTAGATTGTCACCTCCTTCTCTATGCTGTGTTCCATTGCTAGTATTAGGGCCACTAGTTCTGCTGCTTGTGCTGAGTAATGGGATGGTAGTCGCGCACTGGCTACCACTTCACTTGTCCCGTCCTCCTTCAGTCTTACTACTGCAGTCCCTATATGCCTGACCCCATCTATTTGATCAATTGTTGACAAACTGTCAATGTAGAGCACGTCACCCCCTCAACTGCATCCTCCTATACCTTCGGAGTGCCACTGAACATCTCTATGTTTGCTGGACAGTTGTGTGCATAGTCTCCTACCTGTAGGACATCTGCTAGAAATGTTGCTGGGTTGACAAGTCTGCACCTCAGTATCTTCAGTCCTACATTTGATAGTATCACCTCGTATCCTGATGCTCTTTGTGTAGTCAGAGTGCTCTCTAGCTTCTGCAGTATTGCAAAGAGGGCGTTCTCCACGTAAAGAGTGGTGGTGCACCGCAGGGTTATTGCTGCTGACTTCTCCACTGCAAATGCGGCAGCTGCCAAAGCTTGTTCACACTGATAGTGACCTCTCATTACTGGGTCGGGTTTTCCACTGTTGTAAGCTAGTAACTTGTGTCCTATATTTGTCCTTTGTGTCAGTACTGCCTTCATCACTACACCGTCAGTGTGAGAGAATAGGAAAAATTCCTTTTTATAGTCTGGGATCCCTACCCCTGGTGCTGTGCCTATTGCTTCCTTCAGTTCACTGAATGCCTCAGTCATCTCAGAGGTCCATGTTAGTGTCTTGTTTCCTTTCTGTGCTTCCTTTAGGGTGCCCAGTAGTGGCCTTGTGTAAGTGCTGTAGTCAAAGACCCATGCTCTGCAGTAGTTGCATAACCCTAAGAACTGTGGCATTTCCCTCACTGTCGTGAGCTTAGGTGTTTTGCATATTGTCTCTGCTCTCTCTTGGGTGATCTGTCGGCCATTTCGGGATATTGTCTGTCCAATGTATAGCACCTCTTTCTGACAGTACTGTAACTTGGCTTCGTCCACCTTGTATCCATTGTCAGCTAACAGTCAGCCTATGTACTGAGTCCTTACTACACTGATCTTCTGTCATGCTGCAAATCAAAATGTCATCCATGTACTGTAAAACTATGCTCTCCATCTGTATGTTTCTTAAATCCATCTGTATCACTCTGTTAAAGATAGATGGTGACTCGAAGTACTCATGTGGAAGACGAGTATGTTTCCACTTCTGGTTTCTATACATAAAGCTGGTCAAGTCATATGAGTCTGGGTGTAGTGGTACTGAGAAGAATGCATTTTCAAATTAATGACCGCGAAGCAGGCATCTTCCGACAGAATGCTGCACACACGTGTCACTGAGTTTGCAACTAAAGGATATTCTGATTAGACAATGTGCTTAAAAGGTCTTAAATCCTTTATGAAACGTCATGACCTCCCCTTTCGCTTTCCTCACAGGGTTCACTGCAGTATTGCATGGGAACTCTGATGGTACCTGGATGCCTCTCTCAATCAGGGTGGTCATTGTCTCATAACAGCCCCCATCTGCTTCTTTAGTTAGTGGGTACTGCTTCACTCTTGGTAAAATTGCTCCTGGCTTCAGCTTCATCTTCGCTCCCGCTATGCTCTTTATGTGACCTACGTCATAAGGACCTGTGGTCCATAGGGTGCTGGGTACCTTGGCCATGTCCTCCTCCCAGAATGGGTGTGGCGCCTCCACCTCCATTGCCATTCTCTGTGGTACTTCCCTGTAGTGTATTTTTAGCCAGTAAGTCACCCTCATCTCGAACACCATCTCTATTTCTAGTCTCTCTTCCCTGAATAGCTGTATATCTGTCACTGAGGTCAACCTGCACCCCTATGCCACTTCAATCACTGCTCTCCAAGCCCGTCCTATGTTATCCATCCCATGGACTGCTATCCAATCCTCTCTCGCAACCACTGCCTCTATTTCTATTGGCACTATAGTTCCCTCTTCCTCGTCCATTGGTAGTTCAGGCCTGAATAGGTACTCGTTTGGAACTTGCCACATCTTCCCTGCAATTCCTGGAAGCCATGCAATGGCAATGTCAGTTCCATACTGGAACATTTCTGCGTCCACTGGCACCCTCTCTGTACCTTACGTCCACAATATGCTTGGACAATCCGTCTTACATTGAGCATATGTATTCCTGGTGTGGAGTACACTATTCCCTTGTCTGTGAATTATATGGTCATGTTCAGTCTGCTCATAATGTCTCGTCCTAGTATATTTACAGGTGTCTTCCAAGAGTAAAGTAAAGGCAGAGATATATTGTGATCTTCCATAGGAAGTGAAATATTTTCTGTGAAAGGAACCACTTCCCAAGCCCCAGAGAATCCTTGAGTGTTCATGGCATTGCCTGACAATGTGAATGCTCCTTCCTTAATGCACTGTTTTGTTACCTATTGCCACCCCTATGCGAGGTGCCTCCGCAGGGTTGGGTGTGAGCGACAGGATGGGACACATCAAGTTCGTCTGTGGGCTGTCCTATTGAGGGTACAGGGACATCCCATTCTCTGTAAATGGGTTGTTCCACACCATGGTAACTTCTCCCAGTTGTCTGAAGGGAACTGTCGCAATTGAGTCCACATGTGCTGCTGCGTCAGTGCTCTGTATCTGTGCTAGTTGCTGTGTATTCCCTCAAACCTGTGGTGCTCGTGAATACTGCGGTACCAGTGCTGGCATCTGAGGTACCTTCATTTGTGCTTGTGGCATTTGTTGATGTGTGCCCTGCATCTGTCCTTGTTGTTGGCCCTGTGCATAATAATCGTCCTGGTCCCATTGATATGGCTGCTGGCCCTCTGCTCCCCAATTCTGCTGCATCCCCCTGTACCTGGCACTCTCTAAATGTGTCCTAACTGCCCACACATCCAACTGGTGGCTCCCTTGCCCTTGGAACCCCCCCCCCGAGAACTCCCCTGGGTTCTGCTGCACCTGTTGCCCATATCCTCAAAACCCTCCTGGAAAACCCCTTGGTTGTGATGCATCTGTGGTCCGAATCCATGCCCGATTCTCTCTTGGCCCTCCCTTCCTCTGAACCCTTGCTGTGGGTCACGCCACTCCATGAACCCTCCCCCATGGACGGTGCAAACTGCTGTGGTTGTGGCAGCTCCTGCGACTGCTGTCCCTGTTCGGTGGGGCTAGGCAAGACTGCCCCTTCTATCGCGTACTTCAATAGTTTTCTCTGTACTAGTTTTGCTTTATCTATCTTCCTGTCCTCTGCCTTTTCCTTAATCTTCACCTGCCATAGCCTACAATGGTGAACTATCGTGAGTTGTATTTCTGGCCACCATTTCGTCTCCATCCCTACCAATTTCCTTAATCTTTCCTGGACAGGTTCTGATAGCCCATGTACTAGTAAGTGATAAAATATTGCTACTGTTTTGTCCCAAGGCTCTCGAGATTTCAAGGCACCAAAACTCTTGAATCTCCTGAATGTACTGCACGGGGTCGTCATCTTCCCTCATTTTCTGAGATGTAATCGGCCCATTATCTGATGTGTCTGGGTATTGTCTCCTTAGTGCTTGTCATACTGCTGCTCTGCAGTTCGCAAATGGCGAACCATCGTGTGCTGTGTTTTGTGTCGTCACCCCTGAAACCCCGCCCTTTTCCATACGTCATCAGCTGCATCTCCTAAAATTGACACTAAGGGCCTCATCACGAGTTGGGCTGTAGCCCTTAAATGCGGTGGTAAAGTTATTACCGCCACATTTAAGGGCTTGCCCTATCGCGAGTTGGGCGCTAAATCGGCTGTTTTATCTCCAGCTTTTTTCTGGAGGTGAAAATCCCTGTTTTGGGCTGCATTACAGCCGGCTGTATTAGCCTGCAGTATTAGCACAGAAAATTCCCCATAGGATCCAATGAACCCAATCAGGAATAGGGATTTACCGTTAAGGTCCAACCCGTGATGAGGCCCAAAGAGTCCCTTTAGGTCTCCCACAGCTAACCTATGTCCCGCTGTCATTTTCTCCATCTCATAGATCCACTTTCCAGCCCCTACACATCACATTCTCCTCATCTGTGTGCTTCCATGGTACATACTGAGGGCGTACCCCTCCTCTCTCTAATAAGGGCATCTGAGTCAACCCTGCCTCCTCCTCATGCATCCTTCTAGTCAACCTGACTTGTCGGTCCCCTCGCTCGCTCGCTCCCAATGCCAGCACATAGATCTATCTAGTATGGCTGCTCTGGTGCTGTCGTTATATCTCCTTGTCAACTGTCCCCTAGAACATGCCATTGCTGTCTCCCTTTTCCTTCGTCTTGATATGATATGATTGTTTATTAATATAGCGCCTATACACAATGTGTTTCAAAGCACTTCATGACAAGGAAGGGAACAAGGAAAAATACAAAACATTCTTACATGCCATGAACAACAAGAATGTGAAATAACTATCGTACTCGGACTAGCAACATTTCATATAGTGCTAAGACACAGATAGGAAGGGAAAGGGGACAGACAGGCGACTACCGTACTAGGCCTGACGACATTTCTGAGAGCCGGAGAATTACATGAGGTGAGGGAGGGGAAGAGAAGGAGGGAGAGGAACAAAACGAGCGACTATCGTACTAGGCCTGACGACATTTCAGATAGTGCTGGAGGGGGAAGGGAGGAGGAGGGGGGGATGAGACAGACATTTGTTACTATCGTACTAGGTGCAGGGACAATTCTGACAGATTAAGTGCATAGAAAAAAGTAGGGGGGGGATGAAAAAGATAGAAGGGAGAGGAGAGGAGATCTGAGAAGAAAAACAATGAAAAGAGCAGAGAAGCAGAGGGAAGAGCGACAACAGGTGCAGAGGTCAGCAAAAATACAGTGTTGCAAGGGAACAGAAAAATGAAGGCACGGATTAACGATGACGATGGGCACAACATAATACAGGCGCGGCCTGAGTGCGAGATCCAGGGGAGGTCAAGCAAGAGAGTTGAAGGGGTGAAGCACCAAGAGTCAAAGTGTCCAAAAGTTGAAATCCAAGCACTGGGAAAATCATTAATCATGAACCCTTTGAGGACCAGGAGAACTCATGCAAGAAAGGGAAGGGGGGGGGGAAGAAGGGTGGCAAGAAAAGAGAGGTGCAGAGGGGGGTGGGGGGACACATAGAACATCACAGGGGCCAGAGGGGGTGGGGGACACAGAGAACATCATGGGCGGGGCAGAGGGGGGTAGGGGGACGCAGAGATCATCAAGGGGGCCAGAGAGGGGTGGGAGGACACAGAGAACATCACGGGGGCAAGAGGGGGTGGGGGGGACACAGAGTACATCAGGGGAGCCAGAGGGGGGCAGGGGGACACAGAGAACATCACGGGGGCCGGAGGGGGTAGGCAGACACAGAGAACATCATGGGGGGGCAGAGGGGTGTGGGGGGACACAGAGATTATCAAGGGGGCCAGTGAGGGTTGGGAGGACACAGAGAACATTACAGGGGCAAGAGGGGGGTGGAGGGACACAGAGTACATCACGGAAGATAGAGGGGGTGGGGAGACACAGAGAACATCACGGGGGCCAGAGGGTGTTTGGGGGACACAGAGAACATCATGGGGCCAGAGGTGGGTGGGGGACACAGAGCTCATCACGGGGGCCAGACACAGAGACCATCATATGGGCCAAACGGGGATGGGGGGGACACAGAGAACATCACAGGGGCAAGTGCGGGGTGAGGGGGACACAGAGAACATCACGGGGGCTTTGAGGAATTTGAAAGCAGTGTTAGCCTTTTATCCCTTGAATGGCACGCAAGGCACCAAACCATTAAGAAGCCCCTCCCACAATTTTCCCGCTCTTTTCTGAGCTAGTACAAAATAGATTTTGAAAGAATAGAGAGATGGTTTTCTGTCGTGGAGTTCCTGGGAGGTCTCTAAGCCTATCGATGTATGTAGTGGTGTCATGTAGGGTGTGCAAGTCGGTTGCCAGTCGTGTCTGCTCATTCGAGGTGCCCTCTCCTTCTCCCCCTGTGTGTGTCCTAAACTCCCATGACACCCGCTTGTCTGCCCCGCCCCTGTTGACTGGGATCGATATTGCTCCCCCTCACATCCCCACTGTCCCTGTCTTCATTATCAGACCCTGTGTTCCTGTTACTACAAAAGCTGTCTGCGAAACTCAGTCTTCTCAATGTCCAGTCCGTGTTAGATTTCATGCTGAGGTCAATGTCCCTCAAATCCTACCCCCTGAGCTTGTGCTCTCTGGTTCTGTCCATCTGTCCTCCTCAAGTCTGTTGCTTCCCCTGTCTAGAGCACCTTGTGTCTTTACTGCCCTTATTGCTCACAAGTCCTCCTCCCTGCGCACCCGTTCCCTTGCCAATCTATCCAACTGTAACTTCCTCTGTTCCCTCTCAGCTAACTTGTGCTTTTCTCACTCTGCTACTCATCTTCGCCTTTTGATCTCTTCCACTTCCCTTGTCTTTCTATTCCGCTGCTCTTACTCTGCTCTCTTCCTTTCCTTGAGGTCTCTCTCGATCCTCTCCTACCTCTCCCTTTCTATGCGCTCCTTTTCCTCCTCCTTCCTTCGTTCCCTATCCTCTGTCTCCAGCCTCTCTTCCCTCCTCCTTTCCTTGTCCTGTCCTCTCATTCTAATCTCTCCTCCCGGTCCTTCTCCCTCTTATCCTCCTCATCCATAATCTCTGCCCGGTCTGATGCTTTGCTGCTTCTCTTCAGAGCCTCCATTGCCTTAGTCACCCCTTCTGCCTCTCCATCTGTTTTACCTTCACGCTTCAGGAGTATCTGTCCTCCTATCCACTCGTTCACGGCTATGCTCCAGAGCCCCTCTTTCGCGCCGTTCTGCGCCTCGCTGCTCACCTCTCGCTCGATAGCTTGCTGCTCTGCACCTACCGCTATCTCCTCCTTAGTATATGGTGGTGGTTTATATGTCGGATTTGAGTTCCCCCTGCTGCCCCTAATTCTCGCATTGGGTACATTCCTTGCTCATCATCTGTGTCATTGGTTGCTACACTCGGAGGAACATGGGGAGGTGCGGAGGGATGAGTCCCTGGCTCCTTCACCTCCTGCTAGCTCTGCATCCACTGACGCCTTGCTGCATCCTCCTCGCCCTCCTGAAACATGCGCCACAACTCGAATATAGCTATGCGGTTCATCAACTTCTTCCCCTTGTGCGTCAGTAATGATTGCTGCACGTCTTTGCAGAAACTTCCACAAGGTGGCCATGGTTTAGTTAACTTCCCCTCTGTACTTTTGCACCACTCTATACTATACTTTCAAATCTTGTCCCTGTAAAACGGGTGTGTCTTACACAGGTGCTGAAGCGGCATGTCCCCCCCCCCGCACTTCCCCTGATACATATTCAGTTCCCTTATCTGACCTCAAGTGGAGGGTTTCGAGAGTCTGCTGTTTAGGGAAGAAGGTACAGTATAATGGCAATACTTTTCAGTTTCCACAAGCCTCTCTGGCTCCATAACTTATCAGGCGTGCTCTGCACACTGCTCCTCCTTCACAATCTCTGCCTCCTCAGGCACACCCACATTCTTGCGCATGCGCCTTCACCGCACCGCCACTGGTTTACCTCATCTGCCAATCTCAAGTTTCCAATACTAGCTCCTCACCATCTCATGATCTCGGTGTCCTATGTGCAAACCTATGGGTGACGTCACCAATCTATTGACCCAGGTGGAGCAGAAAAATCAAATACTGCGCGCACACTGTAATAGCCCGTTACTCCCAACCCACACAAAAAACCCCGCAGCTGTCTTCCCACCCCTAGGTAGAGTATACCAATATTCAAACTGTACCTGCGTCGTCGCCTCATGTGCAAAACACCTCACTCCAGGAGACTTAACCAGCTGACTCACCTTCCGCAATCTAGGCCAGCTCCCTTGCTAACCCTTACGGAGATACCGTCATCTATGATCCGGGCTAAAACACTCAACCCACAGGAAAACCACTTATTTACATATCTTCTGTCATCCGTGCCCTCGAGGCAATAGTCTAGGTTATTCACCAGAACCGTTTACCTCTAAAACAGAATGTGCCCTAAACATAGAAGAAGGACTTGTGCCTCCGCTCCTGTCCTTATTAACTTTGCCAATACTAGACAATGCTTTGACAATATTTGACGATACTAAACAATACTTCACAATTTATTTTAATTTTTTTAATTTATTTTGTTGTACCACGGTACAAATGTACTTTTAACACATCACATAGTTAAGTCATACAAATACAGTACCAAATTCCCATTTCATACGATTCACAAAACAACCACACGAAAGGAAATGTTATCCACAATAATTTAAGTCTTAAAAAAGTATTGTAGCGTTCTTTAAAAATTCTAAAACCTGGATACACACACTCAGTTCATTGCAATTTAGAATCCTCCTTCACAGTTCTTCAGATGAATGCCTTCTCCCAGAGAAAATTTGAATTCTCAAAGTTTCCAAATTGGGACACCTAACACATAAGTGCTTCAGAGTCTCAATCTCAGTCTTGCAGTGGCGGCACAGTCTTTGATCTTGTGGAATATTAAGGCGCCTGCCCAATATTTCGTTAGTTGGGGTAAGATTCAACCTAATTCTTAATAGTTGAGACTTGAAGCTCCTCGAAGGGTGTTTTTTCAAATAGGGAGTGAGAACATTGAAGCTTTTGCAAGTCCCCACAAAGTGATCCCCAAAACATTTAGCACCCATAATCATTGATCTCACATTTGACCAGATGTACCTACACCATCTTAACTTGGCCACTTTTGGTGTAAAGCCCAGTTCTTCCAGCAAGATGTCTGCACGTAGGAGCATTGATTCACAACTTAGAACTCAATCATTAAAAACTCTACAACCACCCTGTATCCTTACAAGGTTATGTTCCGCCAGAACCGAGGTTATTGGAGGGTTCAAAATGTTTATAAAGAGCTGGAGTTTCACCCAATCTACCGTAGTGTCGATAGGGAGCTGACCCAGCTCAAACAAAATCCCTGCAAGGGGAACTGACTGTGGCAATTGCAAAAGACCGCTCCACAAAGCACCCTCCAATTTTTTCCAATCTATAAACTGACTCCAAGTTTGAGCACCATCGATTAGTTTGGGAATCAGTTTCTGCTTATATAATTTCAGAGCTGGTAGAAGTGAAAATCTACTGAATTTGCCATCGAAACCTCGGAGGTTCACGAGTGCCCCAAGGAAATTGGCCTTCAGATCTTCTTGCGGCTCTGACCCTATAACTTTATCGTTAACTGCAAGGCCCAAATAAACAAAATTGTTCGCTACTTCAACCTAGCAGTTCGGGCTGGACTACCCCTTTGGGGGTGGGACCAAGCCTGATTTGCATATGGTCTTTCCCCTTTTGTAATGGCTTGGCAGGTGAAGAATGATGGTCTGGAGGGTTGCCCAGAGCAATGCCAGAGGTTAAGAGTCATTCTAAACCTTCCAGACATCACCTCTTTTGTTTTGCTATTGTCATCCCGACTGGGACGGGTATGCCCAGACGTGGGTCCCGTGCCTGCTGGGCCTAGAGACCCACGCTACTTAAGATTTTTCTAAACCTTCCAGCCATCACCTCTTTTGTTTTGCTACTTCAAGCTTGCCATTTTACAAAGACCAGGGTAGAGTTTTACAGCTTTTTATCCCCCCTTTTAAAACAAGCACCTTCGATTTTGCTGTGTTTAACGATAGGTCCAGAATCCCCAGAAAGCCCTCTACTGCTGATAGAGCTCTCTGCAGACCGATAGCTGTCAAATCTCACAAAACAATGTTGTCCACATACAGTAAATATTGGATTACCAGGGAGCCTAGCCTGGGGGGGGAAGGTATTGAGTATTCTAAGATGACCTCCAGGCCCAAACAGATAAAAGCAGAAAAGGAACGGGGCCAATACACACCCCTGCCTTAAGCCCCTGTTTGTCTGAATCCAGGGAGTATAACTGCCAAAAGCATCCAGCCTAACCCTAATCTTTGTATCTGTGTGCAAGGCCTCCAGGATACCCAGCAAATTGGCCGGACACCCTCGCTCATGTAACTTTTTCCACAAAAGAGACCTGTTCACCAAATCAAAAGCTTTGCTAATGTCTAGAAAAGCAATGAAGACAGGCCTAGATTGGATCTTGGCTTGGTGTGCTAGTAGATCTAAAACAAAGCAATTTGTGGCAGTACTCAAGCCCTGGCGAAAACCTGACTGAAAAACGTCAAGAGACTTGGATTCCAATGCCCATTTTTGCAAAACTTTCAATAGCATTTCGCAAAAAACGTATTTGAAGCATCCAACAGGGATATTGGTCTGTAATACAAAGGTGAGGACTTATCTCCCCCCTTAAATGTCACAAATTTTGTGGCGGCAGACCAGGTCCTAGAAAACCTTTTGTTTGCAAGAATGCTGCTAAATAGGTCTGAGAGTACTGTTGACCAAACTGCCATGTTGTCTTTGTAAGTCATGTTTGAAAGGCTGTCTGGCCCCGACACATTTGACCGTTGGATCTCTTTATCAAGTAGATGACATCCTCCAAGTCCCAAACCATAGCCCCACACAAATCTGCCTGGGACCTGACCACTGGGCATTCCAATCCTTCTACCCTATACAAGTCAGAAAAGTAGTTAACCCATGCTATATTACTAACCGCCTGTGCCTGTAGATAAGCCTGTGTCCCTGATGACTTTATTAGTTCCCAAAACTTATCTGTCTTGTTTTCTGACATACATGCCAACATTCTCTCAGCATCTTTGATCAACAGCACAAATTTCATACCTTTCACCCAATTCCTGTAAATTTGTCTTAATCTCCGTAGCTCGTTCTTATAATCTTCCGGCGAGGACCTTTTGAGGAACCTTACCTCTCTATGCAGTTGTTTATTATGTTCCTGTATCTCTAGATCAAAGGAATGGGTTCCTTTCAACTTTTTCTGCCCCTGGTTTAAGCCTCTGTCTGAAGTTAACCTACCCAGCAACTCCCCGATTATCTCTGGAAAACCCTCTGCCGTGCATAAAAATACCATCTTGACTGCGGGGAGGTTTACTATTTCCCCAAGGAAAGCTTTTGCTATTCTTGGGACCCATTTTACCTCGTTCTTGCCTGGATTTATTGCCACTGACAACATTTTCGGGCTGCCTGGTCTTCACAGGGCCAAGTGATCTATATACCAGAAGACAGTGGTCGCCCCAAGACATTAATCTAACTTCCAAGGGGTCTCCTCTTTCAACTAAATCTTGTGATACAAAAACATAGGCCAATGTCGTCTTCCATAACCCATTCTGCAATGTAAAAGCAGGGGGATGTCCATTTGTATGTTACCATTCACGATTACTAGATTCCATGCCTCAAATTCTTGCCTGATTCTTCCGCCCCTCTCCCAAGCTTCTTTACCCATAGTTTTCCTGTTTTGATCCAGGTACCACTCATCCTCTGGACATTCAGCATTGAAATCTCCAACGATTATCACCGAGGCCCCGTCCACAGGGAACTCACCCAGCAGTGTAAAGGACAAAATTGTAAGGGCCTCCTCCAACTGGTCCATTATAGGACTAAAATAAACAATTACCAGGAAGAATTTACTTAGAGCCCCCCCCCCCTCGGCCTCTTCCCATTCCAAAGGACAACCAGGATGTCCGGCCTATCTGTTTCAATTTTCGGCATACTAACTCCCAAAGACCGTTTAACAGCTGTTATTAGTCCCTCATGCGGCCTTCCTCTCAGACCCCTGCGTGCCTTGATGTATGCAACATCAAATCCATCAATCATTGGTATGTCCTGCAAAAAGGTTTCCTGTATTGATTGATTGATTGTTTATTTGTATAGCGCCTATACACAATGTGTTTCAAAGCGCTTCCAGGAGGGAGGGAACATGGGAAAATACAGTTACATTCTTACAGGTCCTTGAAACAATTCAGAATGTGAAAAATTAACTATCAATCATAACAGATAGTACAAGTGCATGTAACAAAAAAGGGAGAGGAGAGGGAGGAAGGCAGGAGACAAAACTAGCAGTGACATTACTATGCCTGACGACAATTGTTGCAGTGCAAGAGTGACAAGAGGATGGGTAGGGTGAGTGCAGGGGGTGGGAGGAGAGAAGGGATAGGGAGAGGAACAAAACAAGTGACTACCAAAAATGTCAATGACTGTTAAGATAGTGCTAGGAAGGGAAGGGGGGGGGACAGGAAGGGTAATGGGGGTAAAGGGGGGGACAGACAAGCTGATATCAGCGGTCTAAGGGACGATGATAAAAGTAAGTGCAGTAGATAAAAGTTCAAGGAGGAGGGGGGGAAGAAAGGCTGATAAGACAGGCAGCTACGAATTACTAAGCCTGACAGCAATTGGGGTAGTGCTGGAATTGCCAGAGGGAGGGAAAGAAGGGAAGGGGGGTGGAAGGGAGAGGTAGAAGGAAAAGGTGGGGCAAGGGCTTAAAGGCCAAAGAGGGGAGAGTGGGGGCAGGAGAACATACAAAGGGAGATACAAGGGGGCAGGGAGAGGGGGCAGGGTGGAGAAGGAGACATTGGCGGGGAACAAGGTGTACAAGGAGACACTGGCAGGGGGATAGGGGGACAAGGAGACACTGGCGGGGGGCAGCGTGGACAAAGAGGCACTGGCAGAGAGCAGGGGGGACAAGGAGACACTGGTGGGGGTGGGGGGACAAGGAGGCACTGGCGGGGGGCAGGGGGGACAAGGAGACACTGGCGGGGGGCAGGGGGGACAAAGAGACACTGGCAGGGAGCAGGGGGGACAAGGAGACACACACAGGGCATACAAGAGTGGCTAGTGGCGAACCGTGGTGGACAGGCATAGACAGGGGGACTTAGGATCGGGCCTTTGGAGGAGGGCCGGCCAAAAGCCTGCCGGCCTCCTCATTGGCCAAGATGTTGCAGGCCACAGCCAATCCTGGGCCCCACTCACGCCAGCCCCAGTACTCCAGTGCGAATCAAGAGGGCACAGTCATCTTGGAATGGCATGCTCACAATGGCTTTCAGTGAGCGCACACAAGAAAGTTCAGTGCAACGGAGCGATCTTTGCTCCATAAAGTGATGAAAGTCCAGCGAGACGATCGCGTTCTTCACATGAATATTGTACCTTAATTCCGGTGTTGTGCGCAAATGTGCGCCGCTCGCTACTGCCCAGGGGCATGCCATGGGAAAATGGAGGTGCACTGGAAGGCATCAGCTGGAGAAGGAGAAGGAGCTTCTACAGCCGCTCCGGCGGCTGCAGCGTGAAAGAGAGGGAACAGAGGAAGAAGAACGTGTTACATGGGGCCAGGATCGGGACCTTTGGAGGAGGGCCGGCCAAAAGCATAAACAGATTATATCGAATGATACAAATAGATTGTAATTATTCATAATATTCTTGTAACCTCTAGAACTCCATGTAATAAGTGACCAGTTGGCCCATCATGTGTAATATGAATTTCTGCCCCCCCCCTCACGAGCCCTCCCCACTCCCTTTCATCGGGTCTTGAGAATAACCTCATGAGCTATAGATCTCATTGTTATAGGTGTCACTTGATTAATGCATCTTCCTATCTTGATTGACAATATCGAGGGTCCTGTAACGGTTACCTCGAAGCCCAATGTCAAGAAGCGCTCTCTCTTAGCCATGATAATTTCCTTTGTTAAAGGTGACTTCAAATGGAGCTTTACCGTATCGAAACAGTCGTCAAACACAAATTCGACAGTTCTAATATCCACTGATGATAACAATCACAAATTAGGGATTTCATGCATTAAAGCCAGAATATAATGTCTGTTCAAGGGGTACCTATTGGAACTCTCAAAAAGTCGGTTCAAGAAAATACATAGGTAGTCACCCTCCTTTACCACTTTTTGTGGAGGATTATCGTGCTGTTGCCGCAACCATTTTTTAGGAGACCTACTCTGCATCTCCTCCCTGGTTCCAGGCCCCCTAAAAACTTCAACAGACTTACTTTTTGGGACACCCAAACCTACTTCTTCCACTGTCCTTGATGGTGGTGCTGGCATAGTCAAGTGAACCTCTGTCAAGGGTAGCTCCCCTGGTAAATCCTTAACCACCACCGGTTTTGCAAATATAGCATAGAGTTTCTCCACCTTTAGTGGCTGGCTCTTTGGACCCTCTACGGGGGGCGTTCCACCATGCATGTCTTGTGGGCCATGCAGGGGAACCACACTACCCTCCCTTAGTAAGAAACACTTCTCTAAACCCTTGCCCTCCCCATAGTCGATGTTAGACAAATCCTCCATGCCCACAACCTGCTCACCCTCTGAGCCATCCCCGTCCACCGGGTATACCGAAATGTTGCTAAAATCAAACGAGGGGCTGTCCTTCTCCTTCTTGTTATCTGCACAAAATGTGGGCTTCCCAACTTCAACTATTATTGCCCTCTCTTTGCTGACTACTCCTTACTTAATGTTGAAGAAGTCTCTTTTTCCCCTCTCCAATGCGTCCCTATCGATCTGCATATGTTTATCCACTTCCATCCTTATGTTTCACAAACATTTCCTAGACCCCGTATTCTGTTGGATAGTGGGGAGCTTACAATTTGTAGACTTTTTTTGTTTTTGCCCCGAACTATTTCCATTAACAAGTGTCTTACCCTTGGGGCTACTACCCAGGGGCTTATTTCCCTGATCTAGTGCCAAACCAAGGCAAGACACCAATGGAGGGCCTATAACAGATTGATCTGCTGCCTCTGCCTGAACAGTCACACCCCCCAGACCGCCCATTTGCCGCCAGGCCTTGCGTGTTTGTGGGCACCCCCCCTTGCTCCAGAGAGCCAGCCCCTACCAAACCATTCCCTTTTAGATGCAGAGTGTTAAAAACTGACACAGCCATTATGTAGCCCTCTAGTAAATGCATCTTATTCAAGACTTGCTTCACTTATTTCCTAAGATCCCAGATTTCAAAGTTTAACGTGTCATTGCCTCTGTCCATAGAATCCATGAGGACTGGAAATGAGAGCTCATTAATTAGAGGCAACTGCTCCTGAAGGGGGCCATCTTTTCATACCTCTAATCCTTCTTTCTCTACGTCGGGACCTATCCCCATACTATTTGTTTGGGGTCGTTCCTAACCCTTCTTGACATTACCCCTCTCCCCTTGAGAAGCCAAAGCCCATTAAGCCACCACCCTTAGCTTGTTTGCAAAAAAAAATGCTGATAACGTGGGCCCTCTATACAGCCCCTTTCTCGTAGTGGGGATTCCGGGATTAGCCATTCTTTGGATTTAAAATCCAGTAAACCTGGCTAACTCGTGTGAAAGCAAAGGTGTCAAGATTGAGTTTTCTGAAACTAGATCAATCTCCCCCATCACTGCCTCTGTCACCATTTAATTCGATATTAGAGAGAACCTGATTTATATTCCCCACAACCTCAGCCATAGAATCCACAGACTTTGTAGGTCCCTGCATGGCGTCCTCCTGAACCTCCTTCTCTAACCTAGAGGCTCTAAATGGACTACCTGCCGGGATGTCTTCGACTGTCATTTGTGAAACACCCCCAACACCTACTGGGAGCAATTGAGATGGCCAAGGGAGAGTGATTACTACCTGAGGAGGACACCTACCCCCCTGTTGTGTGGCCTCCCCTGGCAAACCACCCATACTTCTAAGTGTGACACCCATTTATTGTGGTTAGGTCAGGCAATTGATCACCTCCAGTAGTTTATCCAAGAACGCTGCAAAGTTATTGGATTTAAACCTTGCTTAATAAAAAACTGTAAATATGTAAAAGGTTTTTTTTTACACTTTAAAAATGTCCAAGTGTGTCCTTAGACCATGAAAATACCTAGGGGAAACAAGCTTGCAGCCCCACCACACTCGTTACCCAGTCAATAAAATTGCTGACCCCTGTACTCAGTTACCAATTTTCTGAGTTAACACGGGAATAAAATGAAGAAGAGACTTGCTTACTATCCGAAACCCTGTATTGTGGCGACGCAAGCAGTAAATATTGTAGTTGTCATAAAATGTCTCCCCCTGGGATGACTCTGTCAGCCTGAACTGCAACCATGGGAAATGGGGAGAGACTTACTCCAAGCCCCAATCCCTGGTCTTAAAACAAAACAGGCAATAAATATGGCGATTGTCGTAAACTACCAAGACACAGCTTCTCAGTCTCGCCCGCTGCCGCTGGAGTGGTGAGAGACTTCTTGTAACCCCAAACTATCTACGGTAACACCAACAATAGGTATGTTATGAATGCCCTATTTTATATTTCACAATGGGGAGAGCCTTGCTCGCAGCCCCAACTCACATAGAGCAGTACTACCATTCATACAAGAAAGAGCCTAAACCACGTTGCAAGACGACGTGTGCTGGGACAAAATGAACTCTCTCAGGCACAGGAAACGCCCGAAAGCTCGAGGAGCCACCTGAGACCGTCTCTCCCCCCCCCCGGCCTGGAGAGACAAAAGCAGGCTTGGAGACACTGATTCACAGTGCACTGCTCATAGTACTTGTATAAAGCCCCGTTAGAGTATCTGAAAATGCTTGACAAATCAAGGTTTAAGAACAAAACTGGAACAATCACGTTACCGCCATGAGGGTCCAACTCCAGTAAATT
This sequence comes from Ambystoma mexicanum, assembly GCF_040938575.1. Lineage (NCBI taxonomy): Eukaryota > Metazoa > Chordata > Amphibia > Caudata > Ambystomatidae > Ambystoma > Ambystoma mexicanum. Next base: position 106,007,133 of record NC_090935.1, on the reverse strand, counting down.
CAATAAATCCTGCAGCTTCCAGTTGGAGCACAGAACGCAAGGAGCTGCTCCCCCGCCGTTGCCCAACATGTTGCCAAACAATTGCACAACACGTCCGCTACGCTTCGCGTAGTCCAAACGTATTTATGGAAAATGATCCTTAAAGCGGCAGGTGCACTATTCAGATTGAATTTTAAAAGCAGCTGGTGACAACGTTCCAACAGCGCGTCTCGCTGGGGCACCCACTTGCACAATACTTCACAATACTCAATACCCTCTGTCACACCCACAGTTGCCGTTAGACTGGGTCTCCATGGTCTGCTGGTGCTGCTCGGGTGCCGACTCCTCCAGAAGGTGCTCATTTCCCCGTCCTGTTCTGCCTGGACTCCTCGCTGACTTCAGGCATGATGAATTCAGTACAGGAACAGAAAATATACATGCACATCTCGCTCTTCCTCGGCTCGCAGGCCGGTTTTACTTCCAAATGTCATCAGCACTTCGTCACAACTTGGGTCCTTCTCCAGAAAACCTATCAGGCCAAGTGATTGGGTATTGAGGATTCTATTACCTATATAGGGCATTATAGATGTTATTATACTGCCCCTTGCATGTCAGGTGGCTGGCCTGTCCCATCCCCATGACATCTATCTTCTACATTGTTGCAGAGTAATGGTCTCATCATTGGCCCCTCTCCCCCTTCCATCCACCCCTGGATACTAAACTGTGATTGGTCAGTGCTGTCGTCCCCAGGCCTGGAACTTGAACCTGCTCACAGCACCCGGTTCACCTCTTCAAGGTGATGGGAATGGCTATGTGTCAGCATTGTAACTTGTGTGTATCCCCTTTCACTCATGAGAATGTGCCTCAGACGTTGCAACAAATGTCACCATGCACGCTTGTTTTCAGCTGAGAGTGGCCCTCTTTCGCCCGCCGTCGATCGCTGCCCATTGTCTGCTTTGGCCGTATTAGTATTTTCGGCAGCTGGTCCCTTTGTCGTCTGGGGTTTGGAATGTCATCCGTCTCTATTGCCCTAGGCTGTGGGTCCTGTCTCACAGCTCTTGCTCTCTGTCCAGCTGAATCAGCTCAGCTCGTCTCTTGCTCAGAGGCTTGAGGCCTGCTGTAAATCTTCTAAACTTATAATGCGGTTCCTACAGTGTCCATGCTATGCTACATTTCCATAGGTTAGTTACACTTGGCTCTGTTGGGTCCCATAGGTGCTCCTGCAGTTCCATATGGTTATTCGTGTGTAAGCATCTACAAGCTCTGCTCGAGATCTCCTGCGCCTTGCGGTTTCTGTGTTGCTGTGTTTGGCTAATGGTAAAAATAATAAAAGCAATTATATTATGTATATGTATCTGTCCTCTAACTATAGAACTGTACGCTCTTGTTCTTCATGAATTCAAGTGCGTGTTTGTGTCCCGAAGTGCGCACGGCACATATGCTTCACGTCTAACGCTGCTATGTTGTGGTTTCTCTAATGACGTCAGCACCATGGCTTCTTGGTGTTTAGTCCAATCTGTCCATACAGGTGTCTCTGATCATGGCCTGTGGACAGTATGGCTGGTTGAGGGGACACCTCTCGTTGTCAATCATGGGTCCATAGGGAATTCATCCAAAATAGAATGGGTGATTGCTGTGTTTTCTAGCCTTCTTCCTTGTCATGAATTTAGTAGGAGGAGGGGGTGGTGGCAGGCTTCCCCATCCCTCTTCAAAATGGCAGTGTTACCTATATTTTTGTTTTTATTTCAGATACTCCCGGTTGTGATTCCACCGTCCTCCTTTGATGAAGTTAAGGTGCCCGGTTGAAATTCCTATGGGCTGGGGCTAGGCACAGGGTTGCCAACAAGGCATTGATTCTCCCGAAGGAGGAGGGTGGGGTGTGATTCCCAGATTTTCAGACCTATTACAAGGCCCCTCACTTGTGGGTGTTGGTTGATCACATGGACCCCCAGTCCAGTAAACAATGGGTTCACATGGACAATGCAATCCTTGCCTCAGTCTCGTTAGGGGAGTGGTTATGGGTTTCCCAGTCTCGGATCCCAAGGCGAATGATACACCACCGAGTTCTTGCGGTATTATGGTCCCTCTGGAAGGAGGGGGAGACGCACGGTGGCTGTCCATGTGGCCATCTCCCCTGAGTTGCATCTGGGCTCCAAGGATGGACTGGTGGAGCCCCACTCTCCCCGCCCCACTGGCAGGGGTGGTGGTGTAGGACTGTTTTCATTCTCCAAACTTCCTATCTCTCCTACTCTCCTATCTCCCGCTAATTCTCCCTCATTTAAACAGACTCCACAATCACTGCCCCCTATGGCATACATATTATCTCTCTGATATGATATGACATGATATGATAAGTCATTTATAACGTGCCTGTACACAAGTGTTTCTAAGCACAACAAGACAAAGAAGGGAGGACAAAGGGAGGACAAAACAACGATCATACTAGGCCTTGTGTCATTCAGATCGCTCAAGTGCGGGGGGTTGGAGGGTGAGCAGTGACGGGGAGGGAAAGTGCAGGTAGCTCATAAGTGCTGCCAGTGAGTGGCTCATAAGTGCAGAGAAACAGGGGACTGTAGGGTTGCAGATAAAGGCCTGTAAGTGTAGTGAGGGCTGGAGACAGTGCAAGGGGAATTGGACATGCAGGAGCCTGGGCCTGAAGTTCAGTGGGTGGCCAGGTGACCAGTGCGTGGACCAGTCAGGTGAGTCAGAAGTGGAGAGTGAGAGAGAAAGCAGAAGCAAAAAGGAAGGTATTGAGTTGCTTCCGGAACCAGAGGTGGTCCTGCTCAAGTTTGAGAGAGGCAGGGAGGCTGTTCCAGAGAGAGGCCCCAGCCGAGAAAAGAGATCTACCTCCCACTCTCTGCTTAGAGAAGCGTCTGACTCTCAGAGAGTTGGAGGTGGATGAGTGGAGAGCTCAAGAAGGAAGATGTTTAGGAAGAGAAAGTTGGAGGTAGTGCGGCCCCAGGCCCTAAAAAGCCTTGTGAAGAGATTTCAGAGCTAGAGAGATACAAGGCTTGAGACCAAGGACAAGTCTCACAGTGTTCTGGATAAGTTGTAAAGGGTGACGATTAGAGGCAGGTAGATTTAGAAAGAGGGTGTTGCAGTAGTCCAGCCTAGAGAGGACCAGGGCTCAGGAGACAGGGAGCTGCTGCGGGAATGTGAGAAAAGGAAGAATACCTCTGAGGAGGTGTAGCTGATAGTGTGACTTCTTAGAGACATGTGAGGAGAGAAGTGAGAGGGTGGAGTCGAAGATGACCCCAAGGTTCTTAGCCTCACAGGAAGGAGCAAGTAGAGTGCTCATGGTGGGCGGCCAGAGAGAGAGAGGAAAGAAGGGAGCAGGTGTCTCGATGAGGAGGATCTCAGTCTTACTGGCATTAATGCAGAGATCATTGGTGGCACACCATTCCTGAATTGTGGACAGGCAGTCTGGTATGAGAGAAGGAGCAGAGGTGGCTGAGGGGAGCCTGAAGGAGAGTTGGGTGTCATCTGCATAACACTGGAAGTTAAAGCAGAAGGTCGAGATGCGGTGGGCAAGAGGTGTCAGATAGTGGTTGAAAAGCCAGGGATAGAGGTTAGACCCCTGACCACCTATTCTGGTAGGTCAATTCTTCAGCCACCTCTCCCATCTAATTGATTCTCTCCCTCCCAATCACCACCTCATTGTTATTGGTGAATTCAATCTCCCCTCTATGCCCTATCCACTGACTTTAACTCCCTTCTGCTTAACCACTCACTCCTCTGCCATTCAAATGTAAACTCTCTTGACATTATTCTCATCTCCTCTCAACTCTCGCCTCTAATATCTCCAATAATATCTCCACTGCGCCTTCTCCTTCCAATCACTATCGTCTTTTCCTCAATCTCCACTTCTGCTTCTTCCTCTCTCCATCTCCTAGAACTATAACTAAATGAAGGTTTCCCTCCTCCAAACTCCCTACCTCTCTAATCTACACCAATCTCGCTCCTCCTATGCTGAACTCACCTTTCCATCCACTGAAGAAGCCTTCACTAACTTTAACACTGCTCTTTATACTCCATTTTCCTCTCACTGCCCTCTTACTACACTCACTCCTAAATCCTCCCCTCCTCGGCTCTGAATTATACCTCTCATCCGCTCCCTGAAAACAACAAGGCGGGAAAGCTTTGCACTTGGAATAGGTCAAGACACTCCTCTGATCTCTAACTCTTATGTCACCGCTCTTCAAAATCATTCCTCTACTCTTGACTCTGCCAAACGTGACTTCTATCTCTCTTATTTTGGCGTAATCCGCCCAACCTAGGCACCTGCAAAACAATCTCTCATCTCAATCCTCACACTTCCTAAATCTACCTCCATCTCCTCTACTCTTTCTGCAAATGATCATGCTCTTTACTTTGCATCTAAAATTTCTACTATTCACAATACCCTTGCTAATTACCTTGTATCCCCTCCTTGTGCTCACTTTTATCCACCACTCCTACCCTGCTCTCCCGCTAGTATGTCCCTTCCTATGCCCCTACTGACTGTTCCAGCACATTTTGAATCATGCAGTTCCCAGTATTTCTCCACATCTTACTTCCCTCTTCAACTCCTCGTTTGACAATGCCATTTTTCCCTCACGCTATACAAAGAGCTACTGTCACCCCTCTCCTTAAGAAACCAGGTCTAGTTCCCAACTGTCCTGCCAATTGTAATCATGTCTCTCTTCTACCACACTATTCCAAAATCTATAGCGAGTAATAGTCAATCAATTCACTGAGTTCCTTTGATACTCACAGCCTCTGGGACCCTCTTCAAACTGGCTTCTGACCTCTGCATTCTACTGAGACAGCTCTCCTCAATTTCAGCAACATTATCTCTTCCGTTCGGCAAGCAAACCTTTCATCTATTCTTATTCTTCTCAACCTCTCTACTGACTTCAATACTGTATACCATTCTGCCCTTCCCTCTACTTTATCTCTCCTTGGCATCAGAGATAAAACCCTCCCTTGGTTTGCTTCATACCTTGCCCCTAGACACTTTCAGGTGACCTGGAACAGCTGTACGTCCCAGTCACCCGTTACTGTTGGAGTTCTCCAAGGGTCTGTCCTTGGGCCTCTTCTCTTCACTCTCTATACTTCAGCTCTTGGCGCTCTGATCGCCTCTTACAGCTTCTCCTATCAACTCTTGGCTGAAGGCACTCAGATCTTCTCCTTTCACTCCTTATCCGAGAAGCTGTTGTTATACATTTAAAACTGTCCCTGAACTATCAACTATTAAATGGGGTCTCAATAGTTAATGCTTAACTCCACTAAGATTAAAGTTCTCTACTTCCCAGCCAAAGAGGCTATCTTTTCCTCTTCTCCTCTTCTCTCCTGACTACATTCCTTACTCTGCTTCCACTCGTAACCTTGGTGTCATCTTCGACCCATTACACAACTTCTTGTTCCTCCTCTCCAAATTTGTCACTGCAGCCAGACTCATCCTCCTCAATAGCAGAAAACTCTGTCATCTTCTTCCTTTCGATACTGCTTAACAGCTAATATCCTCCTTAGTGCTTTCTAGATCCGACTACTGTACCTGTCTCCTCTATGCTTTTTCACATCTGGACAAAGTCCTCAACTTGGCAGTCTGCTCATATTTCAACCTTTTTCGCTTTACCTCTACAGCCTCTAGCCGTCGCCAGATTGGTTGGCTTTCTATGAAACAAAGGGCTAAGTATAAACTTCTTCTCATCATTTTCAAAACTGACGTTGGACTCGACCCACGCTACCTATCTGCTCATCTCACTCCCTACCCTCCACCTTGCTCATTAAGATCATACTCCGCTCACCTCCTTCTCCTTTCCAATCTCTATCTCTTCTCTCACCTACTCTGGGATGCTCTTCCTCTCCCTCTCTGTACTACTCCAACACATCCAACTATTTACATCCAACCTCAAAGCTCTACTTTCTGAAGAACCTTTTTCCTAGCACTGTATGCTAATACATGACACTGTTTCCTCTCTCCCTACACCTTATGGACAACCCTACAACACATTTCTGTCACCCCTCCATCATTAATTCAGCACTTTCTCCACCATCCCATGCCTATGTCATTCTGTCCTGTCCTCGCCCCTGGTTCATGTTTCCACCTTCCCCTGCAAGATCTGATCTTCAAGTCACATTCTCTCACCCTATTGCAAAGGACCCAGGTTCTCCGTTCTTTAATCAATGGTAAATTCTGTATGCTTTTTTGTGCCAAAAATGCATTGCTTTCCCTGTGATTTTAAAAAATAAATAAAATAAATTGATAGTTTTCCTGAAATGAGACACATGACTCAACAAACACATCAAACATTTTTCATTCACAAAATAAGTTCACCAAAGTAACCCAGTAAGGAGTGGCCATGGGAAGAGACCATTTGAAGTATAAAAAGAATACGCTTTATTTTAAGTAGAGTTGAAGAGGTCAATCTCAATTCTAGCCTCATTGAATGAACCAGAAAGCGCTGATGCAACCTAAGGCTAAATGCCAGATCTTTCCTTCTGAGATGTTAAGCCAATTAATGTGATTTTCAGGGAATATTACCAAGCCATATAAAATTCCCTGTATTATGCTAGATTTAAAGATTTTAAGCACTCCCTTAATTGAGGAGCTACACAACAAGCAAGAAAACCTATTTATAAGCAAGGATTTACTTATGGATTTGGAGGTATCCAGTGATCATCTCTTCAAGGAAAATGACGGCAAGGGGCGACATTTCCCCAACTATGCACCCTTTGTAAAATCCAACACGTTCCCCAAATATTCTAAGATTGGAGTTTATAATCGTAAATGGCACCTCTCCTAGCATATTTGGGGAAAGTATTTTAGGGGGTCAGGAAAAGAGATTTGCCTTCCTGACTCCATTTATCAGGCGATATATTCACATGGAACCGATCTGGAGGTAACGTAGCTCTATAATTGTGTCCCAATATTTGCACAGCATGGGGGGGCATGACTTGGCAGCCATGGAGTATGCTGCGATTCCGGTGGGTTCCCAAACATCCTACGGTGATCCTGCCACACGCTACGTGCAAAATCCACAAGAAGAAATACTGAGATTAATGGGGATCGTAACATGTAGTGCACTCATTGAGCTCCTGGCCGCTCGGAACGTATGTCATATAGACAAGATATCGCCCCGAAACAAAGAGGGACCCTGAGTCGAAACAACAAGATGGCAGACCCACAGAGACATAGGGATACAGTGCCCGCGACGCACCCTATGGACATTTATGCTGATCGCCTGAACACCACAGCGACCATCGAGAGAGAGAGCAGGCTGCTCTTGACGGCTGCATACACAGCAAGCTCGAGCGATACATTGTGGCAAGCCGGGTGTGTATCAAGATATACATTGTTGCGGCACACAGTCTTGGAAGGAAGTGAGAAACGGAGCTGGAGGTGCCGGTGAAGAGCCCTGCGCACAGCCCAGCTCAGCAGAGCAGTAAGGGGCACGGGTGCACTACGGACCCCGGTGTAAGTACAGAGCCAGAGCATGCCAGGGACGTGCGGTAATAAACCCTCAGGGGACCCGAACAATGCGAGATCAAATACAGGGTGCCGCCGGCCAGCCCTGGGACCCGCAGGCAATAAGAGAGGCTGAGAGCCCAGAAAGGGCATGATACGGCCAATGGCACTCGATAGCCACGAACGCAAATGAGGCTGTTATAACTGGAGGAAGGGAGAGAGCTCCCCCCTCAGAACCCGATCCTTCGTGGGACTTGGCGCGCATAGGAGAGCAGCACCATAGAGGCCAGGCCCGGGGCAACAACAGCAGAAGGCGCAACCAAGACCTGGGGGGCCACGGCCAAAGGTTAGGCTGGTGATATATTAACTGGACAGGGTGCTGCCAGACGGATGACCAGGCACAGGAGTGCCAAGGAGGCCCCACGGGGCAATTATCCCTGAGCAAACAACACTGCCGTAATACACAATGAGGCCACTGAAAGCGCGCTGGAGAGGCGCCCGTGGGGCTTTGCAGTAAACTGAATGAAACCAGCCAAAAGTCAGCAGAGAACTCCCACTGGGGCCCCCCAAAAGACAGCACAGGCCAGTGGGCCAGCACAAGAGAGAAGCAGACCATAACACACAGTGAAACCCCCCTCTCCCTAGAAGGGGAATAGAATGAACAATACCCAGGAAACTGTTCCACCGGAAACTTCAAACACTAGCAGTAGGAGGATTGTGGCCTAACAAAAGAAAAGCACTGCAGTAAGGGCATAAGATGCTGCGCGTCAAGAATCCAACCAGCAGGCAACAGAGACGATGGCGCAAAGGATGGCAAGACCAAAGTAAAGCAACCAACGATGGACATTTTTACTAAACCACCACAATCCCCGACCACAGCAGCACAAGTGAAAACTGGCCCGCAGGACACGCCGGCACTGCCACTGGAAGACCAACTGATCCTGCAGGCCATGAATGAAATCCTCACGGACCACTACGATAGCTGACCTTAAAGCCGCACTGGAATTCAAGATCGACGAAGTAGGCGTGGATGTCAACCTCCTGAGACAAGACGTCAGGGTGCTAGCGGAGCGCACAAGCAGTCTTGAGAGCACAGTGAAAAACAATACGGAGGTCGGCACTACCAACGCCAAGGAGGTCCACACATTGAAAAAACAAGTGCGCAATTTGAAAAACTGAGCGGAGGAGGCAGAAGGGTGTGCAAGGTGCAACAACATCTGCGTGGTGGGACTGTCAGAAGGAGAAGAAAGAACAGATCCCACAGGGTACGTGGAAAATATGCTGATCTAGGAAATTGGGGCTGGCAAGGTTTTAGCAAGGAGACCGCAACCTGGAGCTCGCCCACAAGTGATCATTGCAAAAATTCTAAACTACAGGGACAGAGAAAAGATCCTGGAATTTTTTCAGAAAGGGGGAACAATAACCCTAGCCGCGGTGACAGTCACAGTGTACCCGGACTACACCATGTTTTTGCAGAGATAACACTTTAGCTATGTTGCAGTGAAGAGGCGACTGAGGGCGGCAGTATTCAAATATATGCTGTTATATCCCGCAAAGCTAAAGATCTCACATAAGGGCAAAGCACACTTCTTTGAAGATTCAGAGGATGTAACGAACTGGCTGAACACCCAAGGTTGCCCAGACGACGCAGATGGATCGGAGCAAGGCAAACAGGATAAGTGAATCAACGCCATATTAGAAATTCCTGATTTAGGGATGGATGTAGCAGGGGAATGTAATGGAGCCGTATAGGGCGCCTCAATAGGGCGTAGACAATAGTGATCTAACATATTTAACATGAGGACTTGTGTGGACTGGAATATAGTGCCTTGAACAGTCAACTAAGAATGATTAGTAGGCGGCACACTGTTGCTCAATGGGAGAACCACGGACAGAGCAAGACCTACCCCCAATAGTTAGAGTAGGCGACTCGCCAGTAGGGCGGTATCCCCCCGCTGTGCACCAAGTATTGGCTGTAGCCAAGAAAAGTGCTAGATGCGGGATAGCCTGAGATCTAGGGATGGAGCTGGGCATCATTTGGGGATGGGGAGGATGAGAAGGGGAGGGAACAGTTGGGGACGGGATGGGCAGGAAGGAGGGGTGAAGTTGGGGAGTTTGAGGTAGAATTTGGGGGGAACAAGCTTACGTCCATGCGCTGCAGCGCCTTTTACAGCAGACAAGGGAGGACAGAGGCGGGAAGGGATATGGATAAGGGATGGGGACTTCAGGATAGTAACCTGGAATGTCAGGGGACTCACAGCTATTTGAAGAAAAACAAGATCATGTTGTACCTGAGAAGGCAAAAAATAGACATAGCCTTATTACAAGAAACTCACCTCTCAAAATAAAAACATGGGATGATAGTGAAGAAATGGAAGGGGACCACTATTGGAGCAATGTATTCGGCATATGCCAGGGGAGTAATCACTTGGTTCGCGCCACAAGTACCCTTTCAGTTATTGCAGTCCACAGTAGAACCGGATGGGAGAATGGTGGTGATACGTGGAATGCTGGAAAATAGAGAATTGTGCATTATCAACATATATGCCCCAAATCAGGATACAGTGACCTATTTTAAGACCCTCTACGGCAAAGTCAGCCTGTACATAGGGGGCACGGTCATATGGGGAGGGGATTTCAACTGCACGTTAGACCCCAGAGTGGACAGATCAGATAGGAAACTAGACAAGCCTACCCTTGCATCCAAAACCCTGAAAACCCTGCTGGGTGATCTTCAGCTAGAAGATATATGGAGGCAACACCACCCAAATGATAGGCATTACTGTCATAACTCAGCCCCACAAAACCTGTATACACAATTAGACTACATGTTCGTCAACCTGTAACTTACCAGGGAGATAGTGAGCTCGGAATACAAAGCAAGGGTCTTATCGGACCACTCACCCTTGATCTTAACGTAGCAACATCAGCCCCCCAGAGCCAAGATCCCAACATGGCGGCTCAGGGCTGAGGCACTGAAAGATACAGAGTTCAGAGAGGACCTGAGGGAGGAGATAATAGAATATTTTGAAAAGAACACAGGTAGCCTAGCATTGGAAAGCACCCTATGGGAGGCATTTAAGGTACTGGTGACGGGGGGCAGCAATATCAAAATCCAAAGGGCTCCAAGGGGACATAATAAAAGAGGTGCAAAAACAGAAAGGAAACTAGAAGAACGAATGGATAAAGGGCTACACCTCACAGGAAGATGCCGAAGCTATGAGCCAATTGCAACAAGAATGTGGGGAACACTGGGAGAGACTATGCAACTTAAACTACAATGATGCAGGAGGGGCAGATGAGAATGCGATGAGGGAGATATTGGAGGACATCGGGTTACCTAAACTGAGTGCTGAAGAGAAAGAGAGCCTAGATGCCACCATTACATTAGAGGAGCTAGTAATGGTGGTCAGACAATTACCTACTGGCAAAGCCCCGGGAACGGATGGACTCCCTAGTGAGTTTTATAAAACATACAGGTCAGAGGAGCGCCCGCCACTGCTGGCAATGCTGAACGAGGCCTTTGAGATAGGGAAACTACCAGAATCCCTGAGAGAGGCAATAATGATCCCGCTTCTCAAACCAAATAAGCCTAGCACAGATTGTGGGTCATACAGACCGTTGTCCATGCTAAACCAGGATAGTAAAATACTTACGGCGGTGCTAGCAAACACGCTCAGGCGGGTTATAAGCAAACTGATACATCATGATCAGACAGGATATGTTCTGTGTAGGAGTATAGCCAATAACCATGGACAGCTCCATCACATCATGGAACAGACTGAAAGAGATGCAAACGAGGTTGCAATTGTCTCACTATATGCGGTGAAAGCCTTTGATTCAGTAAGGTGGCCATGGCTGAAGGCGTCCTTGAAGGAATATGGAATGGGGCCTGGGTACTTGAGGTGGGTGAAGCTGTTGTATAGCTCGCCTCTTGCTAGGGTCAAAATGGGTGCGATCATCTTGGACAAATGGCAGCTCAGTAGTGGCGCCAGACAAGGCTGCCCATGGCCTCCGATGCTGTATATCCTCGCACTGGAACCCCATGCGATATATTTGAGGCAACAATATGAAGAGATAGGGGTCCACACTAGGGAGGGGCTACACCTAGTATCACTGTATTCAGACGACATGCTGCTATATCTGAGGTATCCAGAGGAAAACCTGCAATACATCCTTGAAGTAATAGAACGATTTGCGTCATACTCCTGCACTGTGATTAACCCCAGGAAGTTGTGCATATTTCCCCTACGGACATATAAAGGAATTGCGCAAGATAACGGTATTACAAATAGCCTGGGAGACTAGCACGTTCAGATACTTAGGGATTGATATTTACCATGAGGTAGAAGAGGAAGATAATCACAACACAGAGAAAGCAGTAGCTAACATTGAAAACAGCATGAAGTTCTGGGCTAAACTCCCCTGCCCATGATGGGAAAGGTGGAACTGTTGAAAATGGTTGTATTGCCTAGGCTGTTGCACTTTTTTGTGAATATCCCATATATGTTGCCCAAACGCTTTTTTAGTAAACAACATGTAAAGGTTTTATCTGGCACAATACCAGAAATAGGATTGCCTTAGGGAAGTTACAAAATGCGTATGAGAGAGGGGGCATAAAATTGCCTAACTTTGAGATATACCATCTGGCCGGGCAACTACAATATGTGACCAAGTGGCTAGCTGAAGATACAACAGCAGAGACCAGACTGCTGAGGTCAGAATGCGCACCCTACTTTCTGAAAGAACTGATATGGCTGCCCAAATCAGAGCTAAAAGGGCGATCAAAGCTGTTAGAATTGGGGTGGAAGACATGGCGCAATGCATGCCAGATCATGGTGAACCTGACTCTGTGCTCCCCCCAAGTGCCGCTGGTGGCACTGAGGGGAGTAGACGCACAATTAAGAAAGACAATACGTAGATATTGGGAACCGGTGGGCATAGCAACACTGGGGGAAGTGTGGTGGGGTGGGAGGTCGCTGGAATTTACAACATGACCCCTCAAAAGATAGCCCGATTTAAGTGCACAGAAACACAAACGTGCCCCAAATGTGGGGAAGTAAACGCGGGGATGATACACATGTTTGGGCTTCTCTGAGAAAGGTATCAAGTTAGACATAGAATCGGTGTGGACGTGCATGATGGGAGGATTTACCAGACCACGTAAAATGAAGCATGTGTGCAAATTTAAGGATTTGGCTTATATTCTGGCAGAATCGCTATGGGTTGGAAAGCCTGTCAGAGACCCAGGATATAAGTGTGGTGGCATGACCTTCTGAAATAGGCAGAAGCAGAAACAGCAGCATGGTATGAATCGGCCTACAGGGGGGAGGATGATGAAGTGGGAACGCTGATGGCCTGGAGACAGCCAGTGGCCACATTAACCAAGCCCACCCGGGCCAGTCCAAGCGAACATGATACCTCTGGGAGCATGGAAGGAGGGGCGCCCTTGGAGGAATAGGACTAAAGGTGCAACAGAGTAAGCTCGAGTTATGGGGGAGGGGAATGGGATGGCAGTGGTAAATACATGTTGATGCATATGATGTTCAGACATTTATAACTTTCACTGTCGGGTATGCGGTGCTGTTTGTAAACTGAAAAATAATAAACATTGTTTTAAAAATATATATGTATATATTTTTGCACAGCATAAAAGTACTCCAAGATTTGTAAATGGTCTGATCCCTCTATACTTTTAATGTTAAGAGTATCAACCTTTAATAGGTTGTATTGTAAATTGTACAGTGTACTCATCTGTCACTGAAGTCTATCGTTAGCTCTCGCTATGCCCTATGAGGAAAGGGAAACTGCTTGCAGAAATACAGCAATATGGGCTAAACCAGAGGCGTAGACAGGGTAAGGCCTGAGCGGGCAAAGCCCAACCAAAATCTGTAAATGCCCATTCAGCAGCGCTGTGTGGGCATTTACAGATGTCAATGTCACTGCCATGGGCCCAACTTCGTTAGCTTCAGGCCCCACTTGTTAGACAATCCTGGCTACGCCTCTGGGCTAAACTGCCTACTCAGCCCCACATTACTACAAAACCAGAGGTGATCCTAATCATAAAGGTGAAACAGGCACAGCCAAGAGATCTCCTTCACTTTTTTTGATAGTGTGACCGGAGGGCAGGCTCCACTCTTAGGAGGGGTGTCTAGATGATAACAGTAGCAACCCAAACAGCAATAGCACAACAGTTCCAAACTCAAACTGTCCAAATAATTGTTATATAAATATATATATACTTTTGAAGTGGGAAAATGGGAAAACACCCTGCCCCCATTCTCATACAGACCCTGGCATAGGGGATAGCAGCCCAAGCAGCCCCCGCGAGAGGAGTTTGACCTGCTCACCTCCTTACCAGAGGACAAGGTACCATGTGTTCCTGGACCACACGCACGAGGAGCATGCCCACTACCACGCCCTGGTCAAGCCGCCACCTGCGACATGGACCAGATCGACTAAAAGAACAGCCACGGAGTATCAACATCGTTAGAGATGCCATGACGACATAGCCAACAGACAAGAACACACGTGCCACCATGCACACTGGTCACTCACACACCAACCTACACGAAGAACATACTCAGTGCTATGACGTAGCGGACTGACACACCCACGGACATGCATTGTTGTTATTTTTCACATAGGCCTCCTACAGCACCGCCGAAACGCAAGATGGCTGAAGAGCTTGTGTATACACTTGCAGATGCTTCATGCTACCCTGTCCCCATAGAGATGCCTATCATATATATATCCACTGCTACTTGTGACACTCTGTCGCCCTGCGGCACCCATGTTATGGATCATATACCGCCTCCCAGAAATCTAGGCCCGAGTAGGCCGCAAACAAGAGTCTTCAGGTAGGAGCCTCTAAGATGAAAACCCTCTCGAGACGAAAAGCAATGCGCTGATCATGCAGAACGAGTCCCAGCGAGAGCCCACAGCCAAGGCCGCAATGTTGCAACCCACATGCCCAGCTCTCAGTGCCAAAGTTACACCTGCCGCCGCCAAGCGCCCCTCTGGGCCGAAAAACAAATCAAATGCTCATAATTGTACTCAAGCTACGGTCTCTCCACACGTGACCAAGCCAAACTGACAAGATGCCAAGCTCACGAGACAGAAAGTCGCCGGGGTCCCATGCCTGGGACACAGGTTGCAACAACGAAGTGACAAGTTGGCCACCTACACCAATGGGAAAGGCGTGATCATCAGCCACTAGCAAAGACCTGTCCATTGTCCACCACTAACACATAGTTGCACAATATTGCCAACACCAGGTACCTCGCGAGCTGGGAACAGCAATGGTCCCAGGCTTGGGGGCTCACGAGGGAACCAATCAAAGTACGAGGGGCTCCTCACTGACGCCATTTCAGTTAGCCAATCACCAAGGGTCCCCATGTAACCAATTTATTGTAGCAAGTGTTAGGGACATACCAAGTGTGCCACCTGACCCATCCTTATCCACTAATATTCCTCCATATAGGCATCTATACTAACCTTACCACTCAGGGAGCCAACCCGAAGTGGCAATAGGTTTTGTGACGATTTTTCCCAAGTGACGCGAGTAGCGCGTCACACTATGCCAAAAAGGGCCTGCGAGCCCCACTAAGAGAGAGAGCGTCTCCCCGGATGCATAAGGGCGGAGAATGATCCCTGCCGTTACTATAATAAACAGCAGTAATTACTTTGCTCTTGTGTGTGCCTCATACTCCTTTAGGGAGGCAGGAGGAGTTGGGGCCTCCCCAGCCCCGGAGGTCCGCGGATGGCTCTGCCGGCCCACGGGAGATCACCCCGACAAGTTGGAAGCACTGCTGAGATCTGTTTGAGGTCTACCTAACCTGCCCTAAGAGCATCACTACCAGGCCTCCTGCAGCGAGGCAACCCGGCAGCGGGGCCCCCTCTGCTGCTGCCCCCTTTTGAGGACTACAGGACCATTGCAGAACTGCAAGAAGACCGGACAGCGCAATCGGACATTGGCACTTGGGAGCCGACTTGAGAAGTATCCCGCCCGCAGTTGGCGAGTGTCCAGACGTGGTCGAGACGAGGGGCGGTGGCGAGTCACTTTGGAGGGGTGCTCGCGGTCGAGCGGCCCCGACTCACGAGGACTTGGTGAGTATGGCACACCCAACCAGCAACGTAATGTTGTGCGGGAGGGGGGAGGAGTTGTAAAGAGGGAGGACGGCGGTTGTCACAGTGTGTGTAAATTGATTTTGACTATTTCGCGGCAATAGAGGTGTGAGGTGTAGCGGGACAGGCACGAGGACCGTCCCCTACAGTGTCATGAAGTGGGTTGGGTGGGGGCCTCGGGCACCCACGTGTGATTGTTAGAGGACGCGGATTGGCCCGAGATCGCGGACACCTGTGTAAGAGGGGGATGTGACTTTCCTATGAGTTGACGTTATAGATCAATGAGTAGATGAGGTTCCCTAGTAAGAGAGTGTTGAAGCTCGTTAAGTAGATGACGTTTTCCCGCAGCGGGTAGCTAGGTTGTTTACCGAGTGCGGAAGATAATTGGCTGGTTAAGCTCCTCTGGAGAGGGGGCATATCACAAGCGAGGCGATGCAGCGTGCGCAGACCGATTAGATTAAGTAAATTGATTGTTGATTACCTTGCTCCAGGCGAGGCGAGAAGACAGCTGTGGGGTTAATGGGCGATAAGAGTGTGAGAAATAGCGCGCATTTATAAGGTTTTGAAATTTGTACGTACTTTGTGTATTGTCGAAGCTGGTGACGTCAACCATAGGGTTTTGTATAGGACACCGCGACACGCCCCGCCTCCCATTTCGCGTCCTTCCAGGGGTGGCCAGGGACAGAGGTGCAAAGGGGGAGAGTAGGCTGCGTACAGAGAACACCGGCCGTGCTCAGGGGGGGAGGTGCCAAGGGAGGAGGGCGGCCGCGCATGGAGAACGCCGGCCGCGTCCAGACGGGGAGGTGTACAGGGAGGAGAAGCGGCCGTGCACGGAGAAGGCTGTCAGCGCTCGACAAGGGATTGTGAAAATAGAGGGTGTGGTTTGAGGAGTGAGCGCAGAAGGGGAGGAGGAGGAGTTAAGTGGAAGGTGTGAAAAGTACGAGAGGGAGAGGAAGGTGGGGCAGCCCAGAGGCACGCGCACAGGACACATCGCCACAGGGGGCTTTGTGTGCCACGGCCGAACTTACAAGTAATAATTATGCCATATAAAAGATTGCTTTCCTTTTCAGCGGACAGTCGATGTCCCCAGCTTACGGGGCCAGGTAAAAGGTTGGGAAAAGTAAAATTGTAACATGGCCCTGTACTATGGATCGGGGGCAGGAACGGGGTGGAGACACAAGGGAAGCGTGTTAACCACTCCACTTCAGCACATCTGTACGACATTGACACCACACAAGGAGAAGATAATTAAATACAGTATTGAGTGGACACAAGGAATGGACAGCAAAGTAAGGGTACCGTGGCCGCCCAACAGCAGCTTCGATACGTATACACAACACAGGGCCTCATTACACGGTAGGCGGTGGACCAAGGTGGGCACCGCCTTGGAGGAAAGGGAAATTACGCCCTATTCCAAGGTTGGCGGGGTGGTAATTCCCCCTTCCCCATTTCCCTTCCCCATTCCCATTTTTGCCCCATAGGGCATAATGGGAATGGGGAAGGTGCTAATTATGGTACCGCAAATTGCAATACCGTATCTAGCAACCTGGTCCCTTTGCGGGTTGGTTTTTAACACCTGCTAAAAAGCAGGCGGTAAAGTACCAACCCGCAAAGGGACCTCGTAGTGAGGCGGTAAGGGTTAACGGTCACCGGTACCATTACCGGTGACCGTTAACCCTTACCGCCTTCCGTGTAATGAGACCCACAGTCTGTTAACATACATTCACAATACATACAAGGGGAAGAAATTGGCAAGCCACTTAGACATTTTTGACCTCTGGAAGATGTTCCCGGGAACTAGACCTGGCGACACAGGTATGTATACAGTACAGGGGGTAAAAGAGGAGAAGGAAATAAGAGAGGAAAAACAGGTGAAGGAAGAGACGATGAAAGGAGGGGCCGGAGATAAGAAACCAAAAAACCCGCCCAGCCCTGAAGAAAGTGAGGAGGAGGTCGGAGGGATCATTTGCGGTAGCGGAAGCGAAGATTAAGAAAGAAGGGACAGAAGACATGTCAATGGCAAAGGTAGTAAAGAAGGAGGAAGGTGGTTGTATCCAGTAACAGAACTTAAGGAAGCCGCCCGACAGCAACTAACGGCTGCTGAGGGATACTCCAACCCTGCGTACAGCCTCCTGCCATACACACCCCCAAATGATTGTAAAAAAAGGACTTGGGAGGTAGGTACGGTAGATTCAACAACTACACCGGTAGGGAAGGGGGATGACAGGAGGCCATTGGGGAGGTTTGCAGACGTAGGGCCAGAGGAGTGGGTAGCGGCGTAGGTGCTTTTGAAGCTCCGAAGAACATTAACAAAGGAAGAGGAGGATGCAGTAAAACAGGTAAATAAGGAAGAGAAGGAAAACACGCAGATAGGGCTCGAGGTAAGTAGAGAAAGAGAAGGACGGCTGTCACAAGTGGAGGAAGAGATACTTGAGGAAAGGTTGGCGGAATTGAGGAATATGCAAAGCGCATTGATTAGGCAGTTCGAGGAAGAAACACGGAAGAGGCAGAATGAAAAGAAAACACATAAGGAAGAGATGGCGAGAATGAAGGTGCAGGTGGAAGAACGGAAAAAGGAAGGAGAGCGCATTAGGGAAATAGCAGAAAGAATGGCACGCACAGAACAAAGGGAGTTGAGAAGGAAGGAGGAGGAGAGGGAAAAGAACGATAGGGAAATGGGAATGTGGAAAAAGAAGATTATAGCTGAAAGCGCACGGAAGTATGAAGAAGGGAAGGTAATAGAAAACATACTAAGGAGGGAAGGGGGAATAAAGGGGAGAAAGGAAGATGAGGAAAGGATATTAGCAAAAGTAAGTGCAGAAGTATTGGAAGAACTACACAGACAAAGAGCAGAAATAGGTGGCAAAATAGTGGAGAAGAAGGAAGAGGAGTGAGGGGATAGAAGGGTGGAACATGGAGCAAGAAAATACACACGCCAGGACAAGAAAAAAGGCATCAACATCAACACAGGTAGTTGTGGATAAAGGAGGTGAGTACACAGATGTAGATTTGATAGATTTAAAGACAGTGACAGTGGGGGGGCAATGCACAGAGTGGGGATTGACATTTGCTGATGGGTTTTTCAGCGAAGAAGAGGGTTGCAGCACCAGTGGAAAACATGGAAATAGGGAGAGTTTAGACAAAATATATATATAACGCGCACTAATTGCGAGTCACCATGGGCATGCGAGAGACGGAGAGAATGAAGTGCAGGGAAACAAAGATCAGGGAGACAATAGGAAAAAGGCCGTGCCCACTAACACCCACACCAGCACAAACACCACGCCCGCTCACACCAACCCCCGTGCACACCCCGTATGCTGGCAGACTTAGGGACCTCCCAGGACGCAGGCAGGAAGAGAGAGCAAACACGCCAATGATAGGACCAGAAGGACACAAAAAGGGGAGGAGGGATATAGGAAGTGAAAGGTTAAACAACTGTAACATTGACAGCCAGACATGGAGGAAAATGATGAATATAATTACATAACCACACACAGGAGGATGAAGGGAGAAGAGAGGGGGTACAATTTAATGCCACTACTGGAGAGGGGAGGAACAAGACCACAATACATCCCCTGGAAGCCTGTGGACAAGGAAAATATAAAATGCAGACTCCCATCACTGAGTGCAGGAGCTGGGAAGTGGATATATGAGATGGAAAAACAAACTGCGGAGCAAAACATTAGCGGTGGGAGATGTGAAGGGCCTCCTAATTTCCATACTGGGGGATGCTGCTGAAGACATATGGAAGAGGGCAGGATTGCCCGGGTGACAATACATGACACGGCACATGACGGAGCACCATTCGCCAATTGCAGACATGCACTTTGGCAAGCATTGAGAGCACAATTTCCAGACACTTCAGACATAGGAGCAATAACATCATGCAAGATGCGTCAGAATGAAGATCCTGTTGAATATATCCAGGAGATTCAGGAGAAGTGGCGCTTGGAAACACGGGAACCGTGGGACAAAACACTAGCAATTTTCTACCATATACTAATATAAGGGCTCCCGGAGCAAGTACAGAGACAGTTAAGGACGTTAGTGGGGATGGAAGCTAAAGGGTGGCCAGAAATACAACTGACAATAGTACACTATTGCAGGATGTGGCAGGAGAAGATGAAACAAAAGAAGGAGGATAGGAAGGCTGAGGAAACAAAATTGGTGCAGAAGAAGTTATCGAAATATGCCATGGAGGGAGCACTGATAACAGCACCCGCACAACCACAGGCAACAGTGACACAAGACACAACACAACAACAGGTAGCACCACCACAGCAAGCACAATTAGTGACACAGCAAATGCCCCCACCCCCGCCATACACAGAACAAATGGGAGGAGGTTATATGCAAATGGGAAACAGATACTCAAACAACTACAGAGGGAGGGGCGGACAAATGAGAGGGAGAGGATATGGCCCGCCCACCTACCAGCAAGGGGGAGGATTCCGGGGTTACAATCAACAGGGAACGCAGGGGTATCAGGACAACGTGGGGGGGCTCCAATGGCAAGCACGGGAACCACCGACATGTGGGATGGTCGGGCACATGTCACGCACATGTAGGATGAGACCAGCACAGGCAGCCTGGGGGGAGCAGGGACAGCAAGGGCCTATGGGGGAACAACAGGTTTACCAACAACAGGGGATACAGCAACAACTACCACCACAACAAACACAAATACAACAACAACAACAGACACAGATGCCACAACAGCAACAACAACCACACATAGACACACATGCACAAACGCAGCAACAGCCAAGTGTACAACAGCAACCACAGGTCCAAACTGGTCAACAGTTCACACAAATACAGGACAATGCAATAACATCTACTGACACACCTGTAGCCCAAACACAGCTTGGAAATGTGACAATACTGGGCCACAAGCCGTACACAGGAAACGGACAGTCACTGTACCCACAATAGGACAGCCCACAGATGTCTTTGATGTGTCCCATCCTATCAGTAACAGCTAACCCTGCGGAGGAACCACGCATACAGGTGACGATAGGTGACAAACATTTTTCCTTCTTAGTTGACACAGGGGCCACTAGGTCATGCATAACAGAGGGAAAGTTTGAACTTTCAGGCGAAGCTATGAACACTAAAGGATTCTCTGGGGCTCGAGGGTTGGTTCCCTTCACAGATAACATCTCCTTATCTGTAGGTGATCATGATATGTCACTACCACTGCTATACTCAAAAAAGTCACCAGTAAACATACTAGGTAGAGACATAATGAGCATATTGAATATGACAATCTCCTTTACTGACAAGGGAATAATTTGCTCCACACCAGGCATAAGCAAGCTCACAGCACGACAAATGTTACAGGCCTATTGCGGCAAAACAGTAGCAAGAGCAGAACCGTTAGATGGAGAAATGTTCCAATATGGGACAGACATGGCAATAACACGGCTACCAGGAATTGAAGGGAAGGTTTGGAGGAGGCCAGCAGCTTACCTTTTCAGACCAGAAACACCAACCAGTGAGAGGGAAGGGACAAGGGTTTCCCTGAGCATTGAGAGCATTGTGGCAACACAAGAGTACATCGCAGTACATGCCCAAGACAGGGAAGGGAGAGCATGGAGGGCAGTAATAGCTCTAGCAGAGGGGTGCCGACTAACAGGTATCTGATGAGGAGCTCTTCTTGGACGATAATGGTGAGGGGGAGATGGTGTTTGAAATGAGCGTCCACATCTGGGTGACAGTAACATATAGAGACGTAGCACAAAGGGTGGCACTGGCGCTAGAGGCACCAGCCGCTACAGTTGTGCCATTTTACGAGGAGGGTCTGGCGATAGTACCTGCATCTCTATGGACCACCAGTCCATATGACGTGGGCTGCATCAAAAGCATTGGAGGGGTGAAAATAAAGTTGAAAAAAGGGGCCATACTGCGAGAGTAAAGCAATACCCACTATCAAAAGAGGCAGATCAAGGAATATATGAAACAATGACAGCACTAATAGACAGATGTATACTAGTACCATCAGAGTCTCCATGCAACACTGCTGTGTACCCTGTGCGCAAAGCTAAGGGAGGGTCTTGGCATTTCATCCAGGATTTAAAACCCCTCAACCACATTGTAGAGGCAGAATACCCTATAACGGCTAACCCAGCCACTATACTATGTGGGATACCCACAGAGGCATCACGATTTACTGTGATTGACCTCAAAAATGCATTTTTCTCAAATCCTCTACACCCTGACTCACAAGATTTGACAAGTTTCACATACCGCAACACAAAATGGAAACACACAAGATTACCTCAATGTTACTGCGAGTCACCATCCATATTTAACAGGGTGATACAAATGGACTTGGGAAACAAAGAGATGGAAAGCACAGTGCTACAATATGTAGGTGACATAATCATCTGCAGCACCACAGAAGAGAAGTGCAGGAGAGACTCTGTCAAAATGCTCACAGTGTTAGCAGAAAAGGGGTACAAGGTAGACAAGGAAAAGCTACAGTACTGCCAAGAACAAGTGCTCTACATAGGCCAGCTCATTTCACAAAATGGTAGGAACATTGCACAACAAAGGGCACAGGCCATAGCCAACACACCACAGCCACAGACAGTGAGAGAACTACAGCAGTTCTTGGGCCTATCTAGTTACTGCAGGGCTTGGGTTTTTGATTACAGCTCATACACAGGACCACTACCTGAGGCACTAAAAGAAGCACAGAGAGGGGAAAAGAAGCTGAAATGGACCACAGAAATGACATAGGCATTCCAGGAACTAAAACATGCCATATCCACAGCACCAGAACTAGCCACCCCAAATTATGAAGCACAATTTTTCATCTTTTCACATTTCAGCTCAGCAGTGATGAGAGCAGTACTGACACAAAAAACTAGCATGGGGCACAAACCAGTAGCTTTCTACAGCGGGCACCTGGACCCTGTAATGCTAGGACACTTCCTGTGCGAACAGAGCTTGGCTGCCGCAGCCTTTGCGGTAGAAAACTCATCATCAATAACAATGGGCTGCCCGACAACACTGTACGAGGAGCATGCCGTTTTGCAATACTGAACAAACCAAAATCAATCCTGACCACTCAAAGGGCATCGGAGTATGAAGTTATCTTGTTGAGGCCTGAGTTAACAATTGTAAGGTGCAGTAACGTGAACCCAGCGAGATTTATAGCAGAGGTAGTAGAAGATGGCAACCATGCTCATGACTGCACACAAGCTATTGACACATACTCTAGCACAAGAAAGGTTGAGGAAAACGCCCTAAAGGGGGGAGAAATACTGTACATTGATGGGTCCTCAACAATTGACCAGAGTGATGGGATACGCAGAACAGGAGCAGCAGTGGTAAGATTAACAGAGGATCGGACATATGTCCCAGTGAGGTGTGTTCAGTTACCACAACACTACTCTGCCCAGGCAGCAGAGTTAGTGGCCCTAATTTTAGCACTAAAAGAAAGCAATGACAAAAATGTAACTATATATTCTGACAGTGCATACGTCACATCAACTCTACATTCTGGATTAATTAAGTGGCAGCGAAGAGGGTTGAGAAGGGCAGACGGCACCCCAGTGCAACATTCCCTACTACTTGCTGAACTAATTGAAGTGATAGAAGATCCCAAAGAAGTAGCATTGGTGAAGTGTCAGGCCCATACAAACGGGGATGATCTCATTTCCAAAGATAATGAAACAGCAGACGCACATGCTAAACATGCTGCGTATCACAGGGAGATTTGGATCCCCCCCAGAAAAAGAAAAAGATAAGGGAGGGTGGGGGCAAGACAGATGCTGATGAAGGATGGGTACACTCATATCCCTGAGAATGAAATAATGGAGTTACAGGCAGCAGCACCCATGGCAGAGAAAGAACTATGGGTCAAAAGGGGATGCACAATGTACCCCACAGACGCATTATGGCGACAAAACAATACAGGCAAAATATTGATGCCCCTATTGAAAACAGCCCTGGCCCAACTACACCATCCCGCACACACAGGAAAAGAGGTGATTGCAGCATGAATAAAAGCGGGATGGGTCTGTCCCGAGCTAAATTCACATTAGCAATTGTCTCACTTGCCAACAATTTACGGCCGGTCACACGCTGCAAGTGATCAAAGGTATTATACCCCGGCCGGAAGGACCCTTCCTACACCTCCACATTGACTACGTTGACATGATCAACATATATCAAGGATACAGATACATGATTGTGGTAGTATGCCCATTTTCAAGGTGGATCGAACCCGGACCATGCTCCCATGCAGATGCCTTTAGAGCAGCAAAGTTCCTGGTGAGGGAGGTGTTCACAAGGTGGGGGGTGTGTGAAGTATTGCGGTCAGACAAGGGCCCACACTTTGCGAATGAAATGTTCCAACACATAACTGCTCTCCTTGGTATCAAGCACAAGTTTGCATGTGTGTACCACCCACAGGCGAATGGCATGTGTGAACACCTCAACGGCCTCCTAAAAGAAGAGATAGCAAAAATTCAGCAATCTACCAAGAAAAGCTGCCTCTACTGTCTCCGCTTAGCTCTATTTGAGTTAAGAAACAGGCCAGGGTCGGATCACCACCTCATACCCCACAAGGTGGTGACCGGGCTCCAAATGTACCTCCCACTGACACCACCATCAAGGGCCATAACAGATTGCCACTCAGTTCAAACTGTTTTTGGTGATGAAATGTACGAATATGTATCTTCCATGATTACTAGTGTCGCCTTTATCTCTCAACAGCTCGAGGAGACGCGGGGCGGGTCGAAGAACACCCAACAAGAAGAAAGAGCAATTGAAAAACAGGAACAAGCAGCACAGTGGACAGTAAGAGAGGGGGATCACGTCCTCCTCTGGAATTTAACAGGAAGTGGAATAGCCCAAGGTTTACTGGGCCCCAACAGATCGAGAAAGTAGCTCCTAGAGCAGTAAAGCTCCGGGATAAACAAGTATGGACTCACCTGCATGACATCAAGCCCTACAAAGATCAGACCCGCCCTTGCGTCGACGACAGGGCCAACGCAGCAACAACAGCAATGGAAGAAAAAGGCAACACAGCCCCTGACCCCTCCCAAGCCCTAACCAACTCCAAGGACACAAATGGACAATCGCCCATAGCCCACCCCATGGTCACGAGATACCAGAGCAAACAAAACACTACCCCGGCAAGCCCCGCCCCTACCACTACCTAAATAAAGGACATTGGGCCTCATTTCACGGACGGCGGTAAGGGTTAACGGTCACCGTTAATGGCAACGGTGACCGTTAACCCTTACCGCCGTACTACGAGGTCCCTTTGCGGGTTGGAGGATTTAACGCCTGCTTCTTGCAGGCGTTAAAATCCAACCCGCTAAGGGACCTCGGAGCTAATTACGGCAACCGTAATTTACGGTGCCGTAATTAGCGCCTTCCCCATCCCCATTATGCCCTATGGGGCAAAAATGGGAATGGGGAAGGGCAATGGCGGAAAGGGGATTTACCGCCCCTCCAACCTTGGAATGGGGCGGTAAATCCCCTTTCCGCCAAGGCGGTGCCGGTATTTTACGCCATGGCTCACCGCCTACCGTGTAATGAGGCCCATTGTCTAACAAACTGTCATTTTGCACCACACTTGTAGACACGGACATGTTCTCCTTCTCTTTTTGTCTTGCATATGCAGGTACCGCGTACAACTGTTTAGTATAAAGAAAAGTGAAGTGACTATCGTTGCATTTTGCTCAGGGTTAAATGCTGCCCACGGACAACACCCCTGATGCACTGTCACACCAATTTGTATATGTTATAAAAAGACCAAAATATTTAAAGAAGAGAAAAATATGTGTGTACTACAACAAGTTCATTTTGGCCATAGAGCAATCATTCCCACATCTCCACGAGAACTTACCAGCCTTGAGAGATAGGTCGCTAAGATACCCATGGGAACAGCTTTTTGCTTGGGCATTAAACGATTACCTGATAGGGAGAGCTTGAATAAATAAAACTAACAAAATTAATTCTTATTTTTAGAAATTTTTAGGCGGGCATCTATATCACCAAAAATAATAAGCTGCAGGACCGCAGCAAAGGTAAGAGGAAAATGCCGGTGATATTAGCTATTGTAATAAAAATTATAGGTTTGTTGTTTATCACTGGTCTACTTGCTGCCACTGTCTGGCAGGCACACTATGCTTCTTATGTTGTGGCTGCACTTCCTACTAATGAAATAGAGTAAATGGCAAGAGGGTTAAACGTAGCACATCTGTTGACAGTAAAGGGGTTGACACATAACTTACAGAGTCCGCACACGTCTCAAACAACATGTGGTATCAGCACATGTCCAAAATTGGTAAGGGGACAACAAAGGACAACTGCTATGTGTGCTCATTGATCCCATATGCCATGAGCACTTCAATAACATTTGTGGCTACTGAACTACCAGCAACATCAGTAGAGTGCCTGATATACTTGGTCCTGTTCCAGACAAAAGGACGTTTCCAAGGGAGGATGGCAATAATGCAATGGAAGTCGAGGGAAACATACCCGTATGAAAATAACTTCATCAAGACACTCCCCATGTACAATCACTACTGGCAACTAACACAAGGGCTCCAGTACGTGATGGATGGGCCACACAAAGGAGAGACAAAGGAAGTAACGTTGAATTACCTACCACACGAAGGAAGGATATGATATGATATGATGTGACATTTGTAACGGATGGACAGATGGGTTTGTGGGGAGCAAGATGGTAACACTGACAAAACCAAATATGGGATGAAAATAGACAAAGAAAACAACAAGTGTTACAATGGATGGATAAAGAGTGCTGGACTGGTGACATGGTTAGAGAAGGACGAAGACCCAGTAACAATACTCCCACTCACTGCACTGACACTATGTAATGAACACAACAGAGACGTCCATGTTGAAAGAAACAACAACTGCAAAAGGATAGTAACGATAACTAAGGAGGGTTCCGGTACAGTGGTTTTAATGGACCACTATTAGGTCCGCAGAGATAAGGCATACCACAGCTTGCCGCCATCGTGGAATGGACTATGCACAATGGTACACATAAATGTACCATCCTTAGTGGTACCACAGAACCATGTCAATTTGGGGATCTTCCCTAAGATGGACGAAGGGAATAAGAGGAAGAAATGATCTGTGAAGATTGGAGGAGGAAAAGAAAATAACGACACAGATATGTTGTCAAGAGTGAAAATACAAGGAGAACCACTGACAGGAAACTACCTGTGGGGAAGATCGGAAACAGCCCTCAGTGACATTCCACCAGGACACAGACTGTTTAGCAGAGCGGCAATGTTCTTCTCATCAATAATACATCCAGGGCTGCAGGCGTATACAAATGCAAAATGGCTCCAGATCACAATGTGGGAGCTAATGATGACAATAAACTCCACCGTCAATGGATTCAATGCAATAAAAGAAGAATTGAGGGCAGTACGAATGGTAGCACTACAGAATAGGTATGTGCTGGATCTCCTTACTGCAATGGAAGGAGGAGTTTGTGCAACAATTGGAACATCATGCCGCACATTCCTCCCTGCCAATGACGCAGACAATGGTACGTTTACTGAGGCAGTATCACAAATTGCCAAGATGCACGCCAAAATGGAAGAAGAAGCTAAGGGAGTGAAGAAGGATGGCAGCTGGTTTTCCTACTTGTGGTCGTGGATGCCATCATGATTGTCAGATGGTCTTAAAATAATAACTGGTTGCATAATACTGGGTATGGCTGCCCTTTTAGGATTAATGTTGTGGAAAGCTCGGAGAGCACGGACAACTGATGAAATGATGGAAATGATCGGCATGCACGCCATGATGCCAGCAGAAGACGACAAACACACAGATATAATAAAAAAGGAACAGGAGAGATTGTGCAAGCAAATATTGGAAACAGAATTGCACCCACCGTCTGTCAAGGTAGAGAACCCAAGGAACCCGAAGACCTATGTTGGAAAGTGGGTCTACTGCAAACCCGGTGGTGGGTGTGTGTATATGTACTGGTCATTTGAAGACCATGTGAACCAGTATGGACACTTAAGAGGAATAACAAAAGTATGGAGACTACGCGGAGACAAGAGAGCGGATAATTTTGTGGTCGACAAGTCGACCAGAGGGGGGACTGAAGTGGGAAAATTGGAAAACACCCTCCCCCCATTCTCATACAGACCCTGGCCTAGAGGATCGCGGCCCAAGCACCCCCCGCAAGAGGAGTTTGACCCGCTCACCTCCTTACCAGACGACAAGGTACAATGTGTTTGTGGCCCACATGCATGAGGAGCATGCCTGCTACCATGCCCTGGTCAAGGCGAAACCTGCAACATGGACCAGATCGACTAAATCAACAGCCACGGAGTATCAACATCGTTAGAGATGACATGACGACATAGCCAACAGACAAGAACACATGTGCCACCATGTACACTGGTCACTCACACACCAACCTACACGAAGAACATACTCAGTGCTATGACGTAGCGGACTGACACACCCACAGACATGCATCATTGTTATTTTTCACATAGGCCTCCTACAGCACCGCCGAAATGCAAGATGCCTGAAGAGCTCGTGTATACGCTTGCAGACGCTTCATGCTACCCTGTCCCCATAGGGATGCCATCATATATATATCCACTGCAACTTGTGACACTCTGTCGCCCTGCGGCATCCATGTTATGGATCATATACCGCCTCCCAGAAAACTAGGCCCGGGTAGGCCGCAAACAAGAGTCTTCAGGCAGGAGCCTCTAAGATGAAAACCCTCTTGAGACGAAAAGCAATGCGCTGATCATGCAGAACGAGTCCCAGCGAGAGCCCACAGCAAAGGCCACAATGTTGCAACCCACATGCCGAGCTCTCAGTGCCAAGGTTACACCTGCCACCGCCAAGCGCCCCTCTGGGCCGAAAAAACAAATCAAATGCTCATAATTGTACTCCAGCTACGGTCTCTCCACACGTGACAAAGCCAAACTGACACGATGCCAAGCTCACGAGACAGAAAGTTGCCGGGGTCCCACGCCAGGTTACAACAACAAAGCGACAAGTTGGACAACTACACCGATGGGAAAGGCCTGATCATCAGCCACTAGCAAAGACCTGTCCATTGTCAGCCACTAACTCATAGTTGCACAATGTTGCTAACACCAGGTACCTCGCGAGCTGGGAACAGCGATGGTCCCAGGCTTGGGGGCTCACGAGGGAACCAAATTACGAGGGGCTCCTCACTGATGCCATTTCAGTTAACCAATCACCAAGGGTCCCCATGTAACCAATTTATTGTAGCAAGTGTTAGGGACATCCCAAGTGTGCAACCTGACCCGTCCTTATCCACTAATATTCCTCCATATAGGCATCTATACTAAGCCTACCACTCGGGGAGCCAACCCGAAGTGGCAATTTTGTGACGATTTTTCCAAGGTGACGCGAGTAGCGCGTCATACTACGGTAAAAAGGGCCTGCGAGCCCCACTAAGAGAGAGAGCGTCTCCCCGGATGCATACGGGCGGAGAACGATCCCTGCCGTTACCATAATAAACAGCAGTAATTACTTTGCTCTTGTGTGTGCCTCATACTCCTTTTGGGACGCGGGAGGAGTTGGGGCCTCCCCAGCCCCGGAGGTCCACAGACGCCTCTGCCGGCCCTCGGGAGATCACCCCGACACTTAAATTAAAAATTCAAAAATGTGGAGACCACCAGGGGGCGTGGATTTGTTGGCTGCCTGAGCCTACATCTCCCTCGCCTCAAGAAGCATAATGGCGTTGAACGTTGCTGATTAATCATTGCCCGTGTTGTTAATGGCGGAATAGAGAGAGGCAAGCACAACCTGTTCAGAGTGGGAGACCTGAGGACCAACAGCACCAGAGATCCGTAGCTCAGAAGCTTAGGGGCCTTGTGGCATGGAGCATATTGACAAACAGCTACTGGAATCCGTGCGATAATCCCACCCAGCAGTGGAGCGCCGACTAGAAACAGCCGTGAGCAGGAGCGGGCTCGTAATCAAGGCTGAGGACCGGCTCTCCAACCCTGACGAAGGACCGCCACACACACAGTGAGCGCAAATGGGGTACAATGTGCACAACAGCCTAAAGGATGGCGGGCTTGTACAACAGGGTGTAGACTAGCCCCTGGCACTGAAGCAAACTTCTTTGAGTTGCCACAACCCAGAGGCCAGTGAGCCACCCCACTCGCATGCAACCAGAAGCACAGCTGGCTGGTAACTAATCAATGAGGGCAGACACGCATTAAGGGAAGCGGGCCTGTGAAACAACTGCCTGCCCCCACATACTGCAGTTAAAAATGTGCTGTTGCGCCCCAGGCGGGAGAGAGGTAGGTAAAATAAAAA
Organism: Ambystoma mexicanum; assembly: GCF_040938575.1. NCBI lineage: Eukaryota > Metazoa > Chordata > Amphibia > Caudata > Ambystomatidae > Ambystoma > Ambystoma mexicanum. The sequence goes on along the minus strand of NC_090935.1, from coordinate 105,977,243 downwards.
AGGATAGCCAATGGGAATCCCAAGGAGGGCTCGCACCACTTAACCTCCCAGCTACCGCCACAAAGCACAAACGAGGCTGCTGAGTGACTATTTAATCGAGCACCAGCTATCATATATGGAGCCACAGGGAGGCCACAGAAACAACCATTTCATGAGCATTGCAACTCCTCACAATAAAGCACATGCAGTGTGAATTTAAGAAGCAGTCACATGAGCGGAGCAGTTAACAACAGTAATTACAAGCACAAGTAGTCCAAAAGGATCTGGAGCAGAGGTGCCGCTGAGGATCTAGTCAGTGTCCCAAACCGAGGTTGTGAGTACTGACATTGAGACCCTGAAACAGAACACAGACACAATTCTCAGATCAGATACAGTCAGTAGAGTTCGGCAAAGTAAGCAGCTCCAGAATCAGACTAAAAGCACCTTGAGGGTTAACTAATAAACAGGACCAGACGCCATAACCAGAACTGGATCCCGGCACTGTTGCATACCTGCAAAGGTTCCGGACAGACGGAGTGGCGATGGAATCACCCCTGATGTCGGAGCCACTGTCAATCCCAGGAAGTGACACAGAAGCATCAACAAAGGCTGACATTCTCCTGCTGTTAGAAAAAATCAGGTCCACGAAGAGCAGCATAGCATCTACGGCGACAGACCTGCAGACTAGAATTCACAAGGTCGAGGACAAGCATGAGACGCTCGAAAATAACCAGCTGTCAGCTGATCTCTATGATATGAAAACAGCAGGGCGACTCCTAGACATAGAGCAATGTGAGACAGACTTAGAAGCAAAAATAGATGACCTCGAAAACAGAGAAAGGCACTCTAATATCCGTATCATGGGCCTGAAAGAAACTAAAAGAGAAACCCTGCTTATCTTGGAGCGACGAGTCAAAGCCTTGGTCAACTTTCTCTTCGACACTCCACAGATGCTTGCAATTGAGTTTGACAGAAAACATAGAGGCGGGTCCCCCCAGAAGCCAGAGATCAGTCTTGGCTAGATGCCATTACTTCAGGCAAACAATGGAGATCATTCAGAGAGCGAGGAATGCGGAACAGAAAGACTTTGAAGGGTCACGAGTGACGATATATCAAGATCTGTCCTCATTCACTTTAACAAAATGAAAAGAATGCTGCCTGCTTCCAACATGGCTGCAGGAGCAAGGAACTGTCAGGAATGCAAAGGACCACGAACAAGCTCAGACTTCACCAGTAACCTGCCGCCAAGAAGAGGCCGAGCTAATGGCGCCAGAAAGTACAGCAGGTTTAACACCCATTGAACCTGAATCTCTGCACATACGGAAACAATAACAGCCCAGACTAAGAACGTAAAAATATAGTGATTAGGGGTGTTAGGTGGGACCCTCCTACGTGTATTGCCCCTTTAAGGGGATGTGTCCCTCCCATTTGTATTGCCCCTTTAAGATGGGCCATGACTGCGTCATGGCCTGTAATCTCCTACCTTCATTGTTAGTATGTGTTCAGAGGAACAGTCCTCTGTTTATTGCAGTTGACAGTGGGCTGCGCCCCACGTGAGGGAAGAGGCGGGGTTACCGCCTGGGACGGCAGTCTTCGTTTGATTAAAGACCTGTTGACACATCCGTGCCTCCGCTCCTGATTTATTGCCTACGTTCATTGCCTGACATTTATACTGAAGTCCTTTGCTCAGTGATGCTCTATACTGAACATTTAACAATGGCGACGAGGTTTTCATGAAACGGTGCCGGAGCCAGAAGGTCCTGCCAGCCATCAGTCACTGACTCCAGGACTCCAGCCGCCTGATTTGCAGCACCGGAGCCGTTCACGACGCACGCGGCGCAAGCATCCGCTCAAGTAAGAAGCCCCGGCTCATAAGCAGCATTCGCTCGAGCAGGCAGAAATTGACAACCCACGTGTTACGCACGCAGCGTAATACACGTGGAGACCAGCTGCAGCATCACGCGTATTCCGACGCGCAGTCAAAGAACTGTTTTCAAGCCCATTCACGGGCGAATTTTCATCGCGCTCCACAGGAAGTCTGCCGCAACATTATCATTAAGGGCCAACCACGTGTGCGTGCACCCAAAGAAAGCACGCGGCTCGCTCGAAACTGACACGGCAATACGAACAGGCCGAACCACGTGCGCGTGCTTCAGATAAAAGCACGGTGCCTTACCAAGACGCTCCCCTGCGCACAATTACCCTCACTTCCGATAGACTTGATTACAAAACTGTGTGCCAACAGCAGACAGACAAGGCACCACTGGCACCAAATAGAAAGCAAAAATGTCTGAAGATAACCCGGACAGTGGAATCCTGAGCCCCTCCTCCAGTTCCACACCTCGCCAAGCCACTCCCAAAGACGATTGTGGCTCAGAATCCCTACAACTACTAGCTGTGCCACCTTTTGACATGTCGGGCACAAGCAGCCTCGCCCCCAGATGGGCCAGATGGCTCAAAGAGCTGCATGTCTACATAGACGCATCAGGGGTAAGGGAGGAGCGCCGACTTAGAGGAATCCTACTCCACTCTCTAGGACCAGTAGTACGGGACATCGTTTTTGAAATGCCTGAATCTAACACAGACACTTTTCAAGGTATCATTGATGCTCTAAATGCCTACTTCGCACCTTTGCGAAATGTCGACTATGAACGACATATTTTCCACACCTCCACACAGGACAGCAGTGAAAATATGGACAGTTTTGTAATGCGTCTAAGAAAAAGAGCGAAATATTGTGATTTTGACAGATATTCAACGGAAGAAGCACTAAAGTCCCAGACCATTGCCGGCTGCGCATCACAGGAATTCAGAAAGAAACTATTGCAAAAAAGCAGGACATTAGAAGAGATACTACAACTCGCACGAGCTGACTCTGCCCTCATGCAACAGACAGAATCACTTGATAACATCAAAATCACACAGTCCGCCTCCACTGCATCGATATGCCCCATCAGAACATCAAGAGAATCACATCCCACTGAACAAAAAAAATGCTACAGGTGCGGTTTCAAATTTCCACATGTCGGTCCATGTCCTGCCATCGTACACAACTGTGACAAGTGCGGAGGTGAAAACCACTTTCAATCTGTATGCAGAAACATAAATTTCTTCCAGCCGACTGAAATGCACAGGGACACGAGGAGGCTAGACCGACCTTCAACAAGAGAAAGCCCGAGATCCCGCAGGAGACAGTCACCCGCAGTATCCAGACACCAACCTCAAAGCTCATCCCGCGACATGCCACGAGAGGAGAGAAGGCGGGAAGAAAGAAGAGAACACGCGAGCCACATCAGCACCAGACATGACTCGCAAAGGAGATATTACAGACAGAAGATCAGGTATCTAGAAAATTCGCCTCTCAGAAGACGGAACTCGCACTCATCCTCATCCAGCGGGGACAGAAAAAGGGGATACGTGCATGCCATTGGAAACAGCGTAGCCGCGGTATACAGTCCCACTTTGCTACTACAAATAAATGGGCAAAACAAAGAATTCCTTATTGACACGGGGGCAACAGTTAATGTCATAAATGATGAGACCTATAAACGACTCAACTACAAGAAGTCACTGAAGGAAGCAGACACACTAATATATCCATATGGCTCCAATAAGCCTCTCAACTGCCAAGGGATGTTAATGGCACACTGTCAGTATAAAGACAAGGATCAAAAGATCAAAATATATGTCATAAAAGGGGACGTGCCAGGTGGCAGCATCCTGAGTTTCAAGTATGCGATTCAAATGGGACTCATTCAAATCATGTATCAAATAATGTCGGCATACACGACCAGCCCCAAGGATATGATAAAAAAAATGTTTCCCTCCCTGTTCAAGGGGTTGGGAAAATTAAAGGACAAACAAGTAAAGTTACACATCAATCCTCAAATACCTCCGACAGCGCAACACTACAGAGGCATACCCCTAAACATACAAAGACACGTGGAGGACGAGATTCAGTCATTACTGCAGCAGGACATCATAGAGCCAGCATCGGGACCAACTCCCTGGGTGTCTCCCATTGTACCCATACCGAAAAAAGACAACAAGGACAGCATTCGCATTTGCGTGGACATGAGGGCCCCGAATGTAGCCATAGAGCAGGAACGACACTTGGCCCCAAGAATGAATGATATGATGCACCTACTGCATGGATCCAAGGTGTTCTCCAAGTTAGACTTAAATAAGGGATACCACCAGTTAGAGTTGCACCCTACTTCAAGATATATCACCACTTTCTCAACGCACCTAGGTTTGTTCAGATATAAAAGGCTCAGTTTTGGGGTATCCTCGGCTGCCGAAATCTTCCAAAATGAAATACATCAAGTGATAAAACACATCCCCAACTGTCTAAACTACTCGGACGACATTTTAATTTTCGGTACCACGCAAGAGAGCCATGATGACACACTGAGGAGAGTTTGCATGACGCTAGAAAATGCCCACCTCACACTCAACCCGGATAAATGCGAAATCAGCAAATCCACTCTCAAATTCTTTGGACATATCTTCTCAAAAGATGGCCTGAAACCAGATCCGGAAAAGGTTCAAGCACTAGTTGAGACTCCCACACCCACATCAGCTTCAGCAGTACGCTCATTCCTGGGAATGGCGAGCTATTGCACCCGATATATACAAGATTTCGCTTCAGTGAGCACGCCCCTTCGACTACTAACCGGGAAGCATCAAGAATTCCAGTGGTCGGATACATGTGAAGAAGCATTTCAAGAAATCAAGAAAAGAATCGCAACGGCCTCATGCTTGGCATATTACGACCCTGACTTTGACACGGAACTCACAGTAGACGCTAGCCCAGTTGGACTAGGAGCAATCCTAGCACAATCCAGGCGCGGAGCATCACCTGACTCGCCAAAGAGAATTGTAGCCTACGCCAGCCGCAGCCTCTCCAAGACAGAATGCGCATACTCCCAACCTGAAAAGGAGAGCTTAGCGGTAGTGGCGTGCAAGCATTATCATCTATTTCTGTATGGACGACCATTCACCATAGTCACGGACCACCAATCTCTCACCACCATTTATGGAAAACCGACAGCAAGAATGCCACCACAAATTGCCAGATGGGGTCTGAGGCTACAAGAGTACTCATTCAAGATAATACATCAACCGGGCAAAGACAACAATCCCGCAGACTTCCTATCACGTTACCCACTTCCAGCTCAAGATGAGCGCCAATCACACAAAGCAAACCAATATCTAAGGTACCTGATCAGCAGTGCGCTACCCAAATACATCACTACAGCACAACTGCTGGAAGCAACCCAAAAGGACGCACTACTCCAGACAGTACAATCCTGCCTAAAATCGAATAAATGGCAGAACAGACCAAAAGGGGCACTTTCCCTGTCCATGGAAGAGGAACAACACTTTCGCAAATTCAAACTTGTCCGTCATACTCTGTCCACATCACCTGAAGGACTACTATTAAAAGAAAACAGAATAGTCATTCCAGAAACCCTGCAAGATCAGGTACTAGATATCGCCCATGCAGGACACAGAGGAATAGTGTCGACCAAGAGGCAACCGAGAACAAAGGTATGGTTCCCGTCCATAGACGAACGGGTAGAACAACTACTAAGGAAATGCCTAGCATGTCAGGCGGTGGCACCGCGCATGTTCCGTGAGCCGCTCAAAGCATCGGAGATGCCGCTGCAAGTGTGGGATGAGGTAGCAGTGGATATGTTTGGGCCGCTGGCAAACGGTAAATACGTGCTGGTGATCATTGATGAAATGTTGCGATTCCCAGAAGTACATCTGATTCACTCAACCAGTGCACAATCCGTCATACCTGCGCTGGACAAAACGTTTGCTGACTATGGCATCCCATCCAGAGTCAAATCCGACAATGGACCCCCCTTCACGAGCCATGACTTTGCCATGTTCGCAGAACATCTAGGCTTCCAACACCACAAAGTCACACCACTGTGGCCACAGGCGAATGGAATGGTGGAACGTTTCATGGGAAACCTCAAACGCACCCTCCAGATCTGCTCCATCACAAATGGATCATTCATGCAAGCCATCTGTACCTTACTACGAGAGTATCGGAACACACCGCATAGCTCAACCGGTGAATGCCCATCAATGCTAATGTTCGGGTGTGTCATCAAAACAAGATTTCCCCACCATGTGCGAGCAAAGGATGAGTCCACGCACATAAAGAAGGCCAGAAGCAAAGATCACGAAAGCAAGGACAGGATGAAGAAATACACAGATGCCAGAAGACGTGCCAGACCTAGCACTCTCTGCATTGGCGACCAAGTACTAGTACGGCAAAAGCAGGTCACGAAGGACATTCCTGCTTTCAAGCCAGACCCCATGACAGTGACTCACATCCAAGGGTCGATGGTAACTGCCGTTAGCCCAAGTGGCACAGTCACCAGGAATTCATCTTTTTTCAAGGCTTTCAACAGCACCGACACCACTGTCAATACCTCAACAGCAGCGATAGATGACTCTTCGGATAAGGACTCTGAGTATCATGAAGAGGAAAGAGACGCTGATGACAGTGGCAGTGAAGGTGACAGCACACCAGTAAAATCAGCCCCACCGGTGCGCAGCCCATCCAAGAGGGTCATCCGCAGACCCACCAGATGGATTGAAGAATCCAATTGAATACCGTTGAAGTGTTTGTTTAAGGAGGGGGGAGATGCAATGTCCTACCTTCATTGTTAGTATGTGTTCAGAGGAACAGTCCTCTGTTTATTGCAGTTGACAGTGAGCTGCGCCGGCAGTCTTCGTTTGATTAAAGACCTGTTGACACATCCGTGCCTCCGCTCTTGATTTATTGCCTACGTTCATTGCCTGACATTTATATTGAAGTCCTTTGCTCAGCGATGGTCTATACCGAACATTTAACAAGTTAATAAACGGAGCCCCTGCAGGCACGTGAGACAGAGCGGCTGCAGACTCCCAAAGTGGAACGACTGAGTCCGTGTCTCATTATCGATGTAGGCCGCAGGCCTACACGTGGAGGCACAGGCCTGCACGCCCTGATGCCGTCGGACCCGCATGCCCGTATGGCAGCCGATGTCCGCACGGTCAGAGGCCTGTTAGGCTGTGACCCCACTTCATGGTGCTGATGCCCCATAGCACCGGGGGCCCTGCTGGATGTCCAGGGCAGGCCCCAACCCCCACACATAGTGGGACTGTCTGGTGCTAACAGAGATAGCACCCAGGGGCGCCTGCCGGATGACCATGGCAGGCGACCCCCAACAATGGCGACGAGGGAGAAGAAACCCGTGACATGCCCCTTTTCAAGAAAAAAAAAACGAATTAAGAATGGATTGGAAAGCTGGCCTCAGCTACATCGCTGGATTACCCATAAGGAGAGGGTGCTCCTGTGGCGAGGGGTTGGCCCGCAAGCCCTGAGGCACTCGCAACTCGTGCAGCATTGGTTTTGCTCCTGACGTGAGAGAAAATGCTCAGCTGGGCAGGCGGAGCTCCCGCTGCAAGAAATGAGAAGGCGGGTGGCGAGAAGAAAGCCTCCCTGTTGGAGTTTGGACAGTGCTCCCAGTGAGTTCCCGGTCCAGCGATCGTGAGAGCCCCGTCATCAGGGCTCTGGTGAAAGAGAAGCATTGGACTGCCCGCAGAGAAACCTACTGTGCCCCACGTCGGGTGGAAACGGAACTGAAGATGCTCCGGTGATGGAGTGTGGAAAGTAGAGGCCCCGCTGCTATGAAAATAGAGAGCTCAGTCTTGGAAAAAAAACAAAGGAAAAGAAAAGGAAAAAAGCTGATTTTTGTTTGCTCCTATCTTAGAGCTGCACTGTGTCCCTTCCCTGAGGGATACGCACCACCCAGCACTGATCGCATAAAGAGAGCTCAGTGTCAGAGCACGTAAAAGTTAGGAAATTACTCCGGTGACGGAGTCTTGTTAAAACAGTGACCGAGCTGCTTGTGACTACCAGGCAGTGAATCCATGTCAGCGCAATACCAACACATTTATAATGACCCCCTGCAGGTTCTGTGTCCGTCAGCAGTTAACAGGAAGATGTGTACTGCTGGTGTCGTCTCTTATCTTAACAATGTGGCTGTATGTCAGAACAAGTTGAAGTAAAATACCCTCCAGTGCTGGAGCCCTAAAAGGCAACGCCCGGCACAGAAGAGATCAAGCCCGATAGGCAGTGAATATCGTGAGTGCTCCGGTGTTGGAGCTATGTAAAGGCCCCCAGAAGGTACCCAGGCCAAGCAGGAGGTAACGATCAAAGTGCTCTGTATTTCTGCATACTGTTGGGAAGGCTGTGGGTTTGCATGCTGAGAGCTGCTGAAAATAAGGAAATACACTCCCAGCTGGAGCCAGGAAAAATGTCAGTGTCCTGCCACACGCAGTAACCCACAACAAGGAAAACCGTGGCAACATCTGTTCCAGTTCTAACACCAGGCAATGGAGGAACTGTAAGCAACACAAGCACCAGTCAGCATCAAAGCCTACATTTGAATGCATGCGCATCGTTCACTGCCCCAGTGATACAGGTGGAAAAATAAAAATAAATAAATAAATGAAGGAGTGTGTGCTCTGCCACGGGAGGAGCCGAAAAAAAAGAAAAGTAACTCATGAGCGATACACAATCGTATGGCTAAGTGTGGGGATGGAGGCGCGTGTCCTCTGTGAGCGCCCGTGCTCAGCTGATGTGCCCTCACCGACTCCCAGCTAACGCACAGGACAGTACTGAGCCGCGCACAGCAGTGGGGTCTGTGACAGGAGGCGCACGACAGGAGGAGGGAGAGTGTGATGAACCTCGGAATAAGGCCTGGTGCTCACTAATCAGTGTATGTATACACGAAGAATGGAACATCTGGCCACCACCAACGAAATATAGAAGTGCTCAGAGGCTCAGTCTGTAGCCAGAGTTGGCGCTACATTTCCAACTGAACGTCACAGTGAGTGTTAATTACACACGCTCCTATTGACATGTTGGGGGGGGCACACGAGCAAACATGCGGGTCGGGATGCCTTGTGAATACTGCTCGGTAAATTCACCATGACGTAGAGCAGTGAGTGAGATCAGCACTGGTGCTGGCACTCTAAACGTGAAGGCAAACCGAGAGGTGCTAGCAAAGGCAGTTGTGTAGCAAGTATCCAATGATGGTCCAGAAGAAGGATTCAAAAGTGAGCTTCTCTCTGGGTGGGTAAAAGGGAAGACTCTTGTGGAAGTGCTTGGACACCAAGCTACAAGATTAAACTACCTCAGGGTTCGGAGCAGTGCAGTATGAACATCTCCAACAGCAGAGTTGAGGTGCCCCGAGGCGGAAAGCAGCTCTGGTTTCCGGGGGGTGTGTATCGACACAGGGGACGCAGCCCCACCTGTACTCCCTGAATGTTCACAATGGAGAGGGGACGACAACTGCCAGTCCAATAGCAGTCCAGTCACTGACCAGAAGCGAACTAGCATACTGGCAGAACATGATGTGTTTCCAACAAGAACAGATGGCAAGAGGCGTGGTTGCTCCCCAGGCACCAACAAGGGAGGCACATCGTAAGGAACCTGAGCCATCAGGTGGTGGGAGCGAAGGACGTGAGTAATAAAAATGGCCCCCCTGCCTCTGACGGAGGACGTCCATCTACATGCTCATTTGAACTCTAAGCTCGGGGATGTGGACATCCTGCGCTCTGCACGTGACGAACCAGACCCTCAAGCATGGGAGAAGAGGTGCTCTGCACCACCAGGTGATTAGAGAGACCGAACCACACCACGCACCAGGGACGCCAGTCTAGTTGCACACTGCCACCCGGAAAATAACCTGTGCACTGCACCAACAGTCGAAAGGCAAGGGCAACATGACTGGAAGCAATCAGCTCCCAGCACGTTGCCATCAGGAACACCTGACACCCAGCCACAGAAGCCACCCTGCCTGCCCTACAAGTGGCCGTGTAATCATGCCACATATATATATCCTACTGTACCAGCTGAGGACCTGGGAGCTAGTGGCCATGTCCGTCTACCAGTGATGACACCCTGGCTGCCGGCCACCAACAACACCCTGCACGCTATGTCATCAAAGGGCCAGGCTAAACAGGGCGTGGGGGAGATGCCTCCCAGACCCCCTGAGTTCAGCCGACTACTTGTGTCTGACCAATTAACCAGGCAACCCTGGGCCCCAACACGAAGAATCAGTGCATCAGTCGAGAAATGGGTTGCAGCTCATCATGAGTGCTTGTGCGCCCTCTTGTGCTCCTGGAGGAAAGAGATGTGCCAGATCGGGAGAACATCGCCGACGAAGGGGGTGAGTAAGGTCCTGTCACCCCATACCCTATCAACAACGCAGTGCCCTATGAACAGCACAAGGAGCAGCCTGCATGCCCTGTGACTGGTGTCTCGCTGCTCTGCTCTGAACGTCAAGGGACTATGCCGAGGTGGCCCCTGGCACCCGCCAGGTGCGGCTTTGCCGGCTGTGAACTGTACCATCAAGGGACCTGGACTCGGGAAGTGACTCCTGAACGGACGCTGATGGAAGATGAACTGGTCTCCTGCTGTCCTGCAATTGCTTGAAGAGGACTCAGTAATCCTGTGTGTTTTGATGCTGTGAACCTGCGTAGTAATTACATGCTTTAAGTGGTCTCAGTAACGAACAATAAGGTGAGGCTGTGATCCTGCAGTCGCGAGTTGTGCATGTAGTGCCAGCCGCCAACCATGGCGTTGTTCGTGTAGTTGCCGTCCTGAACCCTAGGTTAATAAAGGGTTTTGCAAACTGTGGTAGAAATGCCTACATCCTTCCGTCAGCTCACCGGCCACGACTGTCACCTATTGAGTGTGTTTAGAAATGGGTTAGTATATGTTATGTCTGTAACTTGTGGGGTTACTTATATATGTGTCAGTGGCATATCCTATTATTGGTCTACCCTGTGAGGTCTAAGTGATAAGTATTTTGTTGTTTTGTAACAGGTGGGATGCATGTACGTTTCAGCAATGTTTGTTTGTTCTTTATGAAAAAGGAGGAGTGTTAGGTGGGACCCTCCTATGTGTATTGCCCCTTTAAGGGGATGTGTCCCTCCCATTTGCATTGCCCCTTTAAGTTAATAAACGGAGCCCCTGCAGGCACGTGAGACAGAGCGGCTGCAGACTCCCAAAGAGGAACGACTGAGTCCGTGTCTCATTATCAATGTAGGCCGCAGGCCTACATGTGGAGGAACAGGCCTGCACGCCCTGATGCCGTGGGACCCGCATGCCCGGATGGCAGCCGATGTCCGCACGGTCAGAGGCCTGGCAGGCTGTGACCCCACTTCATGGTGCTGATGCCCCATAGCACCGGGGGCCCTGCCGGATGTCCAGGGCAGGCCCCAACCCCCACACATAGTGGGACTGTCTGGTGCTAACAGAGATAGCACCCGGGGGCGCCTGCCGGATGACCATGGCAGGCGACCCCCAATAAGGGGTGCTGCCGCCACTCAAAGGCACAGTGCAAATGTGGGAAACAGAAAGCTCAGGAAAGCTCCCCCATGTGTTGTACGGTTAATGTTAAAGTTGATGTTCATGTTTATGAATATGTTTCGATTTTTGGTTAAAAAGCTTGCTAACAGGGTGTTTGGCAACGAGCCATAAGTATGAAGCTATAGTGCATCGAGGCTAGGGGCCCTGATTAAGGGGCCGTAACTTCGTAGGCCATCTCCTGCTACAGGGGTGATGATGGAAGACATCTCTCCAGGGAGGGGCAAGGCTGGGGGGTGCAAGAGGGGTAAACAAACTAAAGTTGAAATGTCGGGTTAATGATGCATGCAGGGCACGTAAGGAGCGATAACACATAAGAGACGCACACTCTGGGAAGGCTGAACTGGTAGGCCAGGTGACTGGGAAACAGAATGGTAATGATTGCAGGAGGAAATCCCTAACAGAGCAGTCAAGATAGATGGTGCGATAGCCCTAGGGTCTTTGAATGTAAAACGATTAAAACGATTAAATTCACCACAAAAGCGATCAATGCCAGTGAGAGAATTTCAGATGTCCAAACTAGACCTGGTGTTTGTCCAAGAAACTAGTTTAAGAAGGGAGGAGACTATGTGCTAGGAGGGGTGTTGTGTGCTTCAGGCCAGTCAAAAAGTGTGGAGTTGGAATTTTACATTGCGCTACCATGTACCTAGCAATCATACAGACATACAGTGACACGGAGGGGCATTTTCTCAAAATTAACAGAAACATTGGTGGGACAGAGGTAACCCTATGCTCCGCTTATGCACCAAATCAGAGGCAACCTCCCTTCTGTGTTCTTCCTAGAGTCATGGAGAACAGGCATATTAATTTGCAGTAGGGACACCTTAATTTAATTGTAGACCATTATCTGGATTGGGACTCGTTGCGACAGGGGGCGATTTCCCCAGTGGTCCCAGAGGACAAGGGATTATCCTCACTTTCACGATACGCGTGCGTGGTAGATGCATGGAGGGCCACACACCTCACCACGAAGGCATTCAATTTTTATTCCCACCCACACCATACTTATTCACGTATAGACCACATTCTACTAGATGCCACATATGAACATACAGTACTAGACACATCCATAGAAAAAGTGGGGTGGTCCGACCACACCATGTGCACCTTGAGGCTAGATATAGGCCCATAAATCCCAGTGGATAAAAGGTTGACATGCAATGACACCCTATATAAAGACACTCTCTTTAAGTAAACCCTCTGAGCAGAGATCGTAGGCTTCTTCGTTAGAAACAATATGGGTAAGCTACCACTGACCACCGTCTGGGAGACCGCCAAGTTCACCATTTGCGGGATCCTGATCACAGAGGGTATGTCCAAGAAGAGACTCAGATTGTTCTGTGAGGTCATGCTCAAGAAAAATATCTGGCTGAAAGAGACCAGCCATTTAGTCGGTGGAAATTCTCAAGAGGACAAACTGATAGAAATCAGGGAGCTCAGATGGAACTAAACGATAAGGGAAAGCCCTAGTCCAGCTGCTGATTTGAAGCAGAAGTTTTTGGAAAAAGGTGACAAAGCTCACACAGTATTAGCAGCACGATTGTGCAAGCAGAGAGCGAGCAGTGCAGTTTGCAAAATCAGGGACCACTCAAGAAATGTACTGATCGACCCGCAGAAGATCACAGAGCGATTAGCTAGATTATATGACACATTATACACGTCAGAATGTGCCCAAGCAGACAGCGGTGGCAGTGACTTCATGCAATTACTGTCACCTTCAACGTTATCGACGGCAGATAGAGCCCTACTAAACCTTCAAATATACACCAAAAAAGTCCAGGAGTCCATATTAAAACTGATAGCCGGGTCAGCCCCAGAGCAGGATGGCTTTACCCCCACCTTTTGCAAGGCATACTCTCTTGTCTTGATGGTATTATGTCAACAAGCCGCGCCCCTGAAACGTTTACACAAGCAAGGAACATAGCACTACCCAAAGAGGGCAGGGATAGTACGGACTGTGGTTCCTAAGCCCTATTTCTCTGCTCAACATCGATGCAAAAATATATGCTAATGTCCTTGCGGGAGACTCAGCACAGTGCTGCCCAGGCTGGTGCATACCGATTAAGTCAGATACGTAAAAGGTCACCAGGGCTCTGATATCAGGAAACCTTAGACCTGATGGCCTTGATCTATGACCGAGACGAAGATCCCACACTGATCTCAATAGACGCTGAAAATACATTTGACAGAGTGGAATGGCCCTTTCTGCAAGCAGTCATGGAAACGGTAGACCTTGGCCTGAATTGGACACCCAGTGCCTTGGCATTATATTGCAACATCTCAGCAAGAATGATTGTGAACAGGGTGGCAACAGTACCTTTTCTGCTGAGCCCCATGTTGTCCGGGAGCGCATTGAGTGTAGGAGGATAAGAGGGAGTAAAATGTCAGAGCTAATATTCTTATTATTCATTGTTGGTATAGTCAGAGCTAGCAGGGTAGGAATAGCTGTGGGTCTTTTGGTTGCTAGGGAGAAGGCCACAAGGTGGTGGTCTGTCCAGATAGCAGATAAAATAATGATCTGGCCCAGGGATGAGGCAGGTATGGGCTACCTGGATGTTTCTGAATATTATAGAGCATTGCAGTTACGCACTCTGTTAGACCACCTGAGAAATAATGTTGAGAGACAATGGGTATCCCTGAAAAATGTCCTCTTTCACCCAGTAACCCTGGGGGAATGGCTGTGGGTTCCTTACAGGAGCCAACCATGCAGAATTCAAGAGCAGCCAGTGCTGGCGACTCTTTGGTCCCTTTGGTGAAACTCAACCGATACTGTAGTTGTCACATTGTGGCCCTCACGACTGAGCTACATATAGGCCCCCCCAATCAGGGACCTCATGATTGACCCTCATCGCTTCCAAGCCCAATATGAAGCGGGCCTGGTGAGAGCAGGGCAGATGTGGAAAGATGGCACATTCCTCACTATAGATGAGTTAAACTAAGTCCTACAAGGTGTGAGCATACAACTGCTGCACTATCTGCAGCTGAAATGAGTGCCCTCAGACCCTCCATGGGAGTCACAACTAAGTGTCCACTTACCCCTTTTGAGCTAGTATTAAGCACATATCAAGGGTCAACAGGTCTTATCTATAAGCGTTGCATATATTTGTTAGGTAGGAGTCACCAGCCAATCCTCACACGCAAACACTTTGGGAAAAATACCTTGATCTGGGGGAAGGCACAGGCACCTGGGCAGGGATATACAGGGAAGTGTGGTACTCATCAATTGCAGTCCAATACAAGATGCACAATGCAAGATAGTTAATGCAGTGAAATCTCACTCCCAAAGGCTGGCCAAAATGTACCCAGGAGTGAGCCCACGCTGATTGAGAGGCTGTCCAGATGTGGCTGATTATTGGCATCAGTGGTGGAGTTGCCCTTTCATGCAAACCTATTGGAAGGAGGTCCTAGGATGGGTACATTCTATAGATGACATTCACAGAACCCTGTCCCCATTGATCCTATTGTTTGGGGCGGAGATGGGGGAGGAAGGGAGTTCATTGCTATCGCACATGCCAAAACATCTGTTATTAGCGACTAGACTGTGTCATACAATCCACTAGAAAAGAAGCCTGTAATATTTTAAGAAGGTAGGCAGGTAACGACACAACGTGGTACTTTCGGTAAATGTATTGTCTCTTAATTTAAGTTAGTAATGTTGAAGAGACACCGGCAGCACCCCACCCGACAGACATTAGATCTGCTCTAACTGTCAACCGACAGAGCACACACACGTCACCCAGCCTCACACACCAACATTCCAACATCCAGGAACCACGCGTGCACTCCCCACCATAAACATTACACTTAAAATACAACACTTCTCTTCCGACAGATTATTCAAAAGACCTAACAAGGACAAAACCAATTCAAGATACACAACATATGGCCACCATGCCATGCACCCAACCTGCAAACAGAGAAAACTCAAGCCGCCCCAACACTCATAATAACCCACAGGACAGAATGCTGCAAACAGAACACTACCTTTAGAAAAACAGAGCGCTTAAACGCCCCTCCCATGTATCAACGTACCCAGATAGTACAACGTCTCAACTATCACACGCCACTCACCATAAACAGTGGCAACAAAGCCACCCGCCTACTGCAACCAGCCAAATAGGATAACAAATCCAACAACAAGCAAAACTAGAAACCCGCAAAGCACCACCCGATTCCTACTTCTCAAACCCAAATGCGACCAAAACCCTTGAGAACATAAAACAAAAACTATGCACTACCACCAAACCCCAAGCTTCCCCTCGCAGGTCAGGCCTGCCACACCTGACATACCCTGAATAGCAAAACTAACAAACCCGAACAAACC
Source organism: Ambystoma mexicanum (assembly GCF_040938575.1). Taxonomy (NCBI): domain Eukaryota; kingdom Metazoa; phylum Chordata; class Amphibia; order Caudata; family Ambystomatidae; genus Ambystoma; species Ambystoma mexicanum. Next base: position 105,961,494 of record NC_090935.1, on the reverse strand, counting down.
CGAAAGCTATCCGTGCACACTACACACCTCCCACCCCGGGCTCGCCCCCAAAGCCTCCACCCTGCCACGCCAAAGCACAACCAACCGGCCAATGGACCCTCCCGGCCATCCATGACCCACAACAAGCACAACAAACAAGCCCTGTGATCCACCAAAGAAAAATGGCAATAGAAACCGCTAGACAGAAAACCAAAGAAATGCTAGACACCCCCTCTCCAGCTGACAAATACCATCTAGCCAACAATCTATACCCACAGGAAACACCACTCACTCGCCACACACACCTCTAACTCCAAACCACCTTTCACTAAACCAGGCACTAAAGCCACAACAAACACGTACTGCCACCAATGACAAATGCCCGTCATCTTAAACACATAACCATACAAAATATGAGAACTGGCAGGAACCAAAATAGCCAGAGAAAAACTCACTAGGGATACCAAACGCTGCAACAGATCCACCCGGCCATCCGCAGCAGCAACAAAAACAACATAGCCGTGTTACCAACATATGGAACTAGCGCTTCTAACAGTAGGGCTAAATCAGCAAAAAAAACACAGGGAACACCACTGAAACCCATAGGATACCAGTAACTACAACAAAATATTGCAGGCATCACTAACCGCACAACCTAATCCACACCAACCTATCCACCCGGCTTTCAGAAATACTAGACCCAAAACATCAAAACACGGATATAACCGCACCAACGAGTAACTACAACAAAAGAATGCAGGCATCACTAACCGCCTAACCTAATCCACACCAACCGAGTCCGAATACACCAGGCATTCAGAAATACTAGACTCAAAACATCAAAACGCGGGTATAACCGCACCAATGCGGGTATAACCGCACCAACATAGTACGAACCTACCCGGCACTCATAACCGCACTCATGACCGCACACAACCACCTGACACTAACAGGCACACAAATAACCGCACACTACTCTACAAATTGCACATGCAGTGTAAATAGCAAGATCATAAACTCACTATAAAAGTGAACTTGTAACATCTAACATGGAAGTTAAAGAAACTGTCCTGAACTCACAGGATTGGCATATGTATGATACCAATTTGGTCTGGCTTTAATAATTGTGACACCTGTTAGGGAGAATTCTCCACAATGGCTAATTTGCCTTACCTACTGAGTCCCTCAGCAGTTTTACTGGATTTCTAGGATTTATTTTTTTCACCTGGTAAGAGTGCCTTTTCTTGTGTTCATAGACTGTGGAGCCTCACTTACTCCATAGGCATCATCTTTTTTTCTGTGTGTTACACAGCACCTTCAGTGCAGTAACACAGGGTTGTCTTCTTGACTTCCCAACTCTGACTCCATTTTTTGGGACTGACTACTGTCTCCCAGAACATGTGAAGTTGCCATTGACTTTATTAGTCTCTTTTTAAAACTGAAAGACCCAGTACAAACTATCTTAAATAGAGTGCTGGAAAGGGTTAATACTTATCCCCTTTTGTCTGTTTCTCTTGGAGCATTGTTTCGCTCCCCTTTCATTAAGACTTGGCTGGTGGCAGTGTTAACTACCCTATTTTTCCTACCCCGGTTATCTTAAATAGCCTTGCTATTGTTTTAGGCAACCTTGGTAGCCTCAAACTTAAACCCGCTAGACCATATACGTTTTTATACAGTTCTGGCTGGGTTTAGTCGCCATTTCTTTTTGTAAAAGACTTTCTTGTGTTTTACTCTGCGCGCCAAACCAGGTTTGGTTCCTTTGTCGCCCATCCTTTCGCGGGCTTCTTCACAGATCCCTCCTTAGGCACCTGTATGTCTGGGGGGCGCAGGATGTGAGGGAGGGGTTTAGGACTCCCTGCACAGGGTCTCTTGGGAGACCCATATCACACTCTGATCTGATTGGCTGTGGTGACTGTCCCAGCGGGACAGCCTCCCTGCTGTGTGATTGACTGACTGCCAGGCTGTGTGTATGAGGGAAAACTGTATAAAAAGCAGGTCTCTGGGGCTGGAAAGGCAGAGTGGCCACTGGAACGAGAGCATCCGAAGTGCATCTAAAGTGGGCCTTTGGGGTGGAGAGGCTGAAGGAGGCTGAAGGAATTGCCTGCGTCTGCGAGTTGGCAAGACGAAGCCTGTCATTCCTCCCCAACACGTTCAAGCTGCTGTTATTGGACTCTAACTCCTGCCAAGTAATTGATTTATTTAAAGACACTGTGCACCCGCTGTCTCGACTTTGGTGCCTTTACTTTGGTGCCTTTACTTTGGTGCAGCAGCTTTGCCGCGGCTTGTACCTGTCGCTACTTTATAATTCTTACCTCCCCCTTTTTTACTGTTGGGCTGGAGTGGCTGAAGGAGGCTAAAGGAATTGCCTGCGTCTGCGAGTCTGCAAAACGAAGCCTGTCATTCCTCCGCAACACGTTCAAGCTGCTGTTATTGGACTCTAACCTGCCAAGTAATTGACTTATTTAAAGACACTGTGCACCCGTTGTCTCTACTTTGGCGCCTTTACTTTGGTGCCTCGGCTTTACCGCGGCTTGTACCTGTCGCTACTTTGTCATTCTTACCTCCCCCTTCTTTGTTTCTCTGTAGTTCGTCCTGTTACTGCCCTCTGCCCGCCTCTGTGCCCGCCTCCTTTGTTCCCGCCCACCTCTTTCCACTTCCTACATTTGCATTGGTACACGCGCATTGCGCACGCGCATCCGAAGTGCATCTAAAGTGGACTGTTGGGCTGTTAGGCGGTGAGGCGGCTGGGGCGCAGGTATTTTGGTGTTGTTTTATACTGTTTGGATATCTTACCTTATTTGCATACACAGAGTGTCCATATCTAGGTTGACCATATCCCCACTGTTGAAGGGTGTGTACTTCGAGTGCATAGGCATTCCTATTAATAATGGCTGAAGGTCTGCGTAGTGGAAAAAAAATCGAATATACATAACATAAAAAAAGTTGAGGCAGAACTAGTCGAGGTTATTTCACTTCTGGATATACCTTCTATCCCTCCCTTTCTTGAAGAGGAATCTGAAGGAAATGCTATCATCGACCATCCTTCAGCAAACTTAGTTTCTCTAGAAAATGCAAATGGTCCGCTCGCAATAGGAAATGAGGGGGCTTTGATGGCAGAAAAAGATCTAGCAATTAAAGGCATTATTGTATCCGTCACCCCCGAGATCAGAGAAATAAAAGGCTCACATACCCCTCACTTACCTAAAGAAATGCCTTTCTTAATGCCCCCTAACTTGGCTGCCGTAAGTGAATTACGTGATGTCATTGCCCCTAAATTAGAGGTACATGCAGAAATAGAAATCTAGCCTTTTAAGGATAATTCTTCATTGAAGAAATGTATTCCGAGTAACTCTTGGGAGTGCACTACTCCCAACCTGGACAAAAAACCTACAGACTTTAAAAAAGTGTTAGGGTTTCTTACCATCAAAGAAGCCAATAAATTCTCCCTGAGAGGATGGGTTAATGAAGACTCAAACCTAGATATTAGTCTAGATAGAGATGTGATCAGGACGAAAATGGGGATAGAGAAGTTTGGTACCCACACTCGTGACTTCTCTATGTTAGCACCTGCTATAGAGTTGGAATTGGGAAAGCGTATTAGACTATCACACAAACCTTCCACTCCAGTAAACAAAAGCAAATATGGGATCGAAAATGTTTTTCTATTTAACAATCCCCCAACCTATTCATACTCTGTGCCTCCTCACTTCAGCACTCAAAAAGAGGCACGAATGTTAGGGGGCAATTTTCCTCCCAGAATGTCTAGCGCGGGTGGTCCTAACACTGAGACCAACAGTTCCCCAATTTCAGAAAAATCAATGATCCAAGATACCCAACCTTCACATTGTCCTGAATGCTATGGTGGCTCACATTACGATTTCAATGAGTCCCCGACCCATGGAAATGCGCCACAGTCGAATCATGGCCCTGAAGAACAGCAAAAATGTGTAGATGAACAACAATGCCTTGAAACCTTCCCTGTTTTGACTCAGATCCTAAATCTATTAGACAAAGGTCACAAGCAAACACACAAAGAAATAAAGACCCTGCAGATTCAAATGTCTGAATTTATAAGTAAGTTAAGCAAAATGGAGGGCATGTTGTTCTCATGTAATATGTTTTTGGCCCTGATTCATAAGAAAGATGAGTCACCTAACACTCATCACATTGCCACACAAACTAAGTCTTTCGCTGAGGCAGTGACTGAGGGCTTTTCACCCAAACCTGCCACAGTGAAGGCCAATACTTCGCATCCAGCAAATCTAGCGGATGTAAATGCTGCAAATATCGCAGCATTTACCGTCCTAGTAACAGAGATGGCAACTACTCTTGGCTCCCTAACCACCCCACCTGTCACTGAGGGCAATATGCCCTTGAAGGGAAAAGATGATGTCCGGTTGGACAGTCCCTCAACGCTTACTGACCTTATTGATCTAAGTGGAGAGGGATTTGAATTGAAGGATATAGGAGAAAAGACAATAGTTGGCCAACAAGACAATGTGCCTCCATTAATTCCCCAAACTAAAAAACAAAGAAGAGCCTTGGCTTGTGCAGAAAAGCGGAATATCTTCAACAAAAGAATAAAAAGAAAAGCAGAAAAAAAATTAAGAAATCAAGCATGTGATAAAATAGACAAGCACAATACACACATGAGAGACATTTGCAATCTATCTGGGGGTGACACCATCATTGACCTAAATCAACTAAATGAAGAATCCAAAGCGATGTTGAATCTTCCAGAATCCAATCAGACGGTCCAGCCAAACAAAAAAAATGTAAACGAAAAGAAAAAAGTTGTGGAAACCATAGTGATGGGTGAATCCAAAGCAGGTCCAATATACAAGGACATAAAGAAGTCTCATTTGAAAGCTAAGAAAGGGGCAGTCTGTTTGGATGAAGGAACTGCTAACGCAAATTTGGAATCACATCCCCAAAACTATTTCTCAAACCAAAAACAATCTGTATTCTCGAACTTTTATCCCATGCTGGACACAAACAAGACAGAAAAAGTGATTATTGGTATAGATAATGGGCAAAGGGCTACAAAACAAGTCACCTGTGCAAAGAAGAAAGAAAATGTTCAAATGACCACTTCTAATGGTCACAGTTCACATATTGCTGATCCAAAAGCATCAGCAACACATGCTGAATTGGTTGACATTTCGCTCATGAAGGGGCACAAGACTCGGAGCAGAAGATATTAAGTTCAAATGCTTCGAACTCGATGCCGCAAAGTACTTTAGTAAATGTTAATCCAATTGACATAAAATCCGCCTCAGTAATGGGGTTGGAAAGCGAGCCTAAACGTTATGGAAAGGCCCGTTTGAATCGTACCTTCATGATGACTGCCATTCAGGATATTCCCGCTCTTTGTATTATACGCTCAAATGATATTGACTGGGTCAAATTGGCTTCTGTGAACAATAATAGAATGATTTGTAAATTTAAGTCTCCTTTTATCCTGAAACTGTTATGGGAACATAGAAGATTTAGCAACCATTGGCTTATTAAGCCGCATATTTCCCTCGCTTGACGAAGCAAAGCGTTTCTTGGACACTATACCTCCCTCTGTTGAAAGTATGCCTTCCAGTTCCATACAGGGCGATCCAACTACCTTCGATGATAACACCATGAAACAATTTATGGCCTTTATGTCTACGTTAAAGGAGATGTCATGGAAGGATCCTAAAATCGATCAATCACCAAATCAATCAAATGGGATGAGAGATTCTTAGCCTGGCCAAACTTTATATCATCTCGTGGAATCCGTGCGGCTTAAATAACTTTAAAAAAATGGTATAGCCTAAATTATCATCATAGACCCGACATCATCCTTATGCAAGAATCTATGAATCAATCTAACTTTACCATAGAGGGCTACTTTGCATATATCCAGGTCGCAAGTCGGGGATCCTGGGGGAGACCGTCGGGTGGCCTTGTGATCCTAATTAATACCGCATATAAGTGTTCCACGGAATTGATCAGTAGTTCTGAATCTATGTTAGCTATTGCATTAAAAGACAATGAGGATCCTTCCATTATTCTCTTACTGATTTGCATTTATTGGAATAAACTAATTACTCCAATCGAGGCCATGTTAGCTGAATTGAATGATGTGATAGAAAAGGGTCTGATCTCACACCCAACAGCAAGAATAACTGCTGGAGGTGATTTGAATTATTACTGTTATGAAAAAAGCTCTCATTCAAGTGCTACGTGGAACAATCACTCGACATCCTCGAAGAAATATGGGCAAATGTGGAACACTTTTTTTCTCGATTGGGATATGCAGGCACCTCTCTTCCAACTGGAACCATATAACTATACGTGGGCGAGAGCAGATTGCAAATCCCTAATCGACTATTTTTTTCTTTCGTCCAGGTTATATACGAATGTGGATTCGCTGACGATAATCGATCCGACATTAGGAGATCACATGATAGTTTCACTGACCCTGTATATCCCTATTGCTCGTTTTGCTGATGAGTTATTTCTTTCCCTGGTAGAACCTGATCATCACTCTCTATCAGTGAGATGGAATACCAGAGTGTGCTCCACCTTTATACACCACCTCGAATGGGACCCCGACATCACCCCTATATTGTCTTAGGTGGTACTTCCCTACTGCAAACAGAAAACAAGAACTCCATTAGAATAAAATTTCACTTGCAAAAATTAAAAGACGCTCGCAAAAAGAATGACCAAGGCTCATCTAATCACGCTCACAAATTCAATATCCAAGTTACACGTCTGAAAGCGCAGAAAAACTCAGAGATCAGAAGCCTCATCAACGCAAATATACCCACTGAAACCTGTAAAGCACGAATAAAAACAATTAGACAAAGCTATAGAAACAAGCTAAAATTGTTGAAGGGTAAACTGCATTATGAAGATAACCAAAAAGTTATCTACCATTTGCTAAAACATGACTGAAGGCAAATTTGGAGTACCTTGTGCACTATTACTTCTGATCCTGCCAAAGCAATAGAATGAGTGATTACGCAGAAAGTTGGGTTTCTTATTTTAAGGCCAAATATCTCATGCCCAAGCGTTTTTGTGTGTTAAAAGGGAGAGAGCCCCAGTTGCTCCTAGACACATAAGCCATGTGCTCGATTAGGGACATTGTTGAGGCCATAGGGAAACTCAAACACTCTAAGGCTCCAGGCCCCGATGGATTACCTCCATGTGTATATAAATCAAACCCTTTATTTTGGGCTCACATTCTTAAAATCAAATTTGACTCCATTCTGCTCACTAGTATATTTCCTCCCTCCTGGTCATCTGCTCTTGTCATACCCATTTATAAAAAGGGTCCTCCGGACTCTCCCTCAAACTATCATCCGATAGCGCTGACTGACGCTTCCTCGAAAATGTTCTCTCTTCTTTTGTTACAGCAATTACAAATGTACATTAATGACCATAATCTCCTGTCACTCTATCAGGTAGGCTTCAGGAAAAACATTGGCTGCCCACTAAATGCCACTATTCTATGTCACCTTCAGGCCTATACGTCCTCCTCCAAAAATGGCTCGGTTTACATGGCTAGTTTGGATCTGACCGCAGCTTTTGACTGCATCATACGTGAGATTTTGTGGAACAAAATGGTAGTCATGGGGATTCCCCCTCAACTAGTTGCATTGATCGCAATACTGTATAAAAATACTAACTACCGTATTCGCCTAAACAAGGAAGGCGCGCTTACTGACCCCATCCCCACCGAAATGGGAGTAAAACAGGGTTGTAATATGGCAGCGGTGCTGTTTAATCTATACCTCTTGGGCTTGGTTGATCATTGGAAGATTGGAGAGTGTTTTCCAGCTAAACTTGGCTCTCTTAAGCTAGATTGGATGGGATTTGCGGACAATCTGCTATTCTTTGATAGAACCCCTTTCGGTATACAAAGATTATTAGACTTTGCTTCCAATCACAACCTCTCTCCTAATCCTGCCAAAACATACATATCGATTTTCTCTGATGGGAAACTCAAGCCTTACCATTTTTCATGGACTTTAAATGGTACTAAAGTAGAATATGCTGCCACGATACGCTATTTAGGATATCCACTCACTGATTTATATTCATTAAAAATGTGGAAAAATGTTCTAAACCAAAAAGTAAAAATCCTATCTTCACAAATGAAAATTATATTTCACAAATACTGCATGTTTTCCCACCTGCCCTTAATCCAATGTTATCTTCAAAAAGTAGAACCTATCATTTCTCTACTCTCTAGACATCTGCTGCTATGAACTCGATGACTTTTTAAACATACTTCAGGGAAAACCTTTGAAAACTGCATTGGGCATGGCTCTCTCTATTCCAAGTGTAATGATATGTCATGAGTTAAATTTGCTACCTTTGTCTGTAAAACACAACTGGAGAGGCATTACAAACTATATTAAAATTCTGAACCTGCCCAAAAATACGCTTTACACAGAATTGAATAAAATTCTGGGCGACTCGCACATCAGATCGCTCCACCTCATAACTTCAAAAATTACTAAATTTCTATCTTCTATTAATGAAACTCTGGCATCTATGAGTATGTGGCTGCCGAGTCAAAAAAAATACCAAAGATTTTATTGGTGCAGCATGCTGGACGAAATGGGTACTTATCCATCATACGAGGAATATAATCGTGTTCGGGGCAAATGGGAATGCAGACAAAAATACTTGATTCAGTTTCCCTCGGCAAAAGCGAGGAAAACTTACATGCGATTCAGACTCAATCAATTCTTAACGCGACATCGGACAAAAAACTGTGATGTTTGTTTAACAGGTACAGGATCAGTTATGTGTCGCTTTTGTGAGAATATTGAAGTACCTGAAACATTGAAACACCTTGTGATTGTTTGCCCTTTTTTCGAGGAATTGCGCATCCAAATATTTGAGCACTATTTTTCAACCTCAGACAGTGCGACGGAATCCCTATGGAAACGCTGTATGGAAGGGTACAGTCAAAAACTTACTTTCAATTTAATAAATCTACTTTTAATCATAGAGACCAAATTGGCGGAAGTACCGTTATCTGTCTAAAAGTGTAACTTTGTAGCATTGTGATAAATAACGGACAAGTCGAAAGTATCCAAACTAAAAGCATGATGTACCCCTTGGGCTACCTGGGTGTGTGAATGTTTGAAAAACTTAGATGGTTGGGTCAAGGGTTACAGAATAAACATTTATGAAGGTATGAGAAATCTTGTTATGTTGGAGTCAATTTATGATGCCTGCTCTACTGAGCTCAGACAGCACTTAGCTGATTCAAAGGAGATAGATGCCAAGAAGATAACTAAGGCTGCTGACTTGTGGGTTGCCAACAGGGCTACTCACAAGGACTCTGGGGCAACTCAGAAGAAGGAAGAGGGAAAGCAGCCAAAGAAAGATAACAAGGAGAATTCAAATACCTCCAATCCAAAAGAGACCCACAAACAGCAACATAAGGGTCAACCACAAGGGAACCGAATCAGGCTAGTGCACCATCTGGACCCAAACCAGATGGAGGTCAGAAAAAAAAAACCATTCATCAAGACATTTGGGAAATGTTACGTTTGTGGGTCAACTGACCATGTAAAAGGGGATCCCAGATGTAAGGGTAAACCTTCAGGGGTCCACACTGTCCCCTTAGCCTTTTCCCCAGAGGAAGAAGTACCTATGGCAAGTGGCAAATTTCACCTACTGGCTGATGCACCCATGAGAGTCTCAGCTAGTGTTTCTTTAGTGTCCCTAGGTTTGTGGGAACAACCGAATTTAGATGTCTATAATTCCATCCCAGATAATACTAAAGAGTATTATAAAGATAGAGTTCTTGTGAATGGCCTGGAGACTCCTGCCATCAGAGACACTGGTGCCAGCATAACTGTGGTGGATGAATCATTTTTCAAGGTGGATGAGGTTGCTAAGGCACCCAAACGCCTCACCAAGTTAGCTGGAGGCCCTGTGCAAATGCTTCCCCAGTTACCAGCTCTAATCCAGTGTAATGATATGACTGTCAAAACACCTGTTAGTGTGCAGAGTGAGGTGCCCAGGAGGGTCCTGATGGATAATGACTTGAAAACTCGTGGAGTTGTGTCCAGTACCCCCAGGCCTCCCTGTAAAAGGAAACAGGAGCTCACTAGGGCTGCAAGGGAGAGGACCTCGAGAGGCTAATTATCACTCCCACTCCACAGGAGTTGCTCACTGTTATTTCCGGAAAGAAAGAGGCAAAGAGGAAACCCAAGACCTCAAGGAAAAAGTCAGACAGCACCCCTGTGCTACCAAGAAGGACATCACCAAGATTGTTCAAGGTCACACCTGTGACTCCTCCAACTGCTGAGGCAGAGTGTGAGGTACAACCATGTGTGGTTGATCCAGTTTCTGCGGAATCAGATCTGGAGGAAGACACTTTTTCGTTGGAGATCTTGACCCTGTTGACCATCCTGAGCTGCAGTCTTTACAGAAGGTGGACCCAACAGGGCAGACTTCAGCAGAGGAAAAGGATAGTATCCTACTCTTGAAGGTCTTCGACAACAGGCTGCTTCTCAACTTGATGGGCAAGAAGTTAGAAAGCTTAGGTTAAGCTGGGAAGATGCCTCTTCTACAGTGAACCGACTGAGTCTATCCCTGAGGACTGCAAAAGAATTGTAGTGCCCCTTGCCAACAGACTCCAGTTCCTACAGTTTGCCCATGAGATACCTTTGGCTGGTCATTTGAGTTTCAAAAAGACCAAGGAAAGGCTCTCCTTATACTTCTACTGGCCTAAGATGGATTCAGAAGTTGAAAAATTCTGTAGGAGCTGTCACACTTGCCAAACCTCTGGCAAGAGTGGAGCCAAGAATGTGGCACCCCTGGTGCTTCTCTCAGTGGTGTGGGTTCCTTTTGAGAGGGTGGGCATCAACATTGTTGGTCCCCTTGACCCTCCCATATCTTCAGGGAACAGGTTTATCCTGGTTGTAGTAGACCATGCGACAATATACCCATAAGTAATACCTATGAGGACTGTTACGGCTCAGGCTGTGGCTAAGGCTCTACTTGGTATTTTTACCAGAATAGGGTTTCCTAAGGAAGTGATATCCGACAGGGGATCCAATTTTATGTCCCACTACATGCAAGCCATGTGGAAAAACTGTGGTGTCACTTACAAGTTCTCTACAGCCTACCATCCACAGACAAATGGACTGGTAGAGAGGTTTAATCGAACTATGAAGAGCATGATAGGTGCTTTAGAGGTACCCCTTAAAAAAAAGTGGGACCTTCTACTGCCTTGCCTTCTCTTTGCTTATAGAGAAGTCCCTCAGGAGGGAGTTGTTTACAGTCCCTTTGAATCCTCTATGGCCATCCAGTCAGAGGTCCATTGGCCCAGATTAAGGAGGGGTTGGAGAGTGCTCCTTCCCCCAAGCCAGTCAGAGTGACTGACTATGTAATAGGTCTCCGGAAGAGTATGTCCCACATGATGGCAGAAGCCAGTGATAACTTAAAAGCAGGTCAGGCTCTGGTCAAACATTGGCATGACCAGAAGGCCAGCATGGTCGAGTTTACTCAAGACCAGCTTATATTAGTTATGGTGCCAACAAGGCAGAGGGCGTTGCAGGACAAATAGATAGGACCCTTCAGGGATGTGGGCAAACCTGGAAAGGTGAACTATTTGGTGGACTTAGGCACACCTAAGGAGGCTCCCAGGGACTTCCACACCAACCGTTTAAAGGCATATGTCTCGAGACCAGAAGTGGGAGCTTTGCTTCTAGCTTCAGCTCAAGAGGAAGAGGAGAGTGAACCTCTACCTGACCTCCTCAGAGGCCAACATTTGGATGAGACAATAGAGTCAATCTCTCTTCTCAACTGACATCTGAGCAACAGGAGTAGTGCAATGTTCTGTTAAATCAGTTTGCCTCCCTGTTTTCACTTTCACCAGGCCTGACCCCTTGGGGCCAGCATGATAATCTCACTGGTGACTGTCTACCTGTGAAAAGCAGAGGTTACAGAATATCAGAACATGTGATATTCCACATCAAAGGAGAGGTCAACTAGATGCTTGATCTCGGGTTATTGAGCCCTCTACAAGTCCATGGTCTAGTCCAGTTGTTCTAGTACCAAAGGCAGGATCCAAGGAGTTGAGATTCAGTGTGGACTATAGAGCTCTAAATGTAGTCACTAAGACTGATGCCCGTCCTTTGCCAAGGACAGATGAGCTGGTGGACAGACTTGGGTCAGCCAAGTACCTCAGTACATTTGATCTGATGTCAGGCTATTGGCTAATAGCCCTGACAGACCATGACAAGGAGAAAACTGCATTCTGAAACCCAGCAGGCCTTTACCAGTTTACGGTTATGCCTTTTGGACTAAAGAATGCACCAGCTACATTCCAAAGGATTGTTAATCAAGTTCTGAATGGGATGGAGGACTTCTGCATGGCATACTTGGATGACATTGCAGTGTTCAGCCCTACCTGGAAAGAACATATTGATCACTTAGGATATGTTTTGCAGGCTCTTGAGCAGGCCCATCTGACCATAAAGGCAAGTAAATGTCAAATTGGTCAAAGCAAAGTGGTCTGCCTTGGTCATGAGGTAGGAGGAGGTGAAATAAGGCCATTCATTGCCTAGCAAAGTACACGCTGTACAAAACTGGGCCACCCCTACTACTCAAACCCAAGTGAGAGCTTTCCTAGGTTTCACTGGGTACTACAGGAATTTCATAGAGAACTATGGGAACATAGCTTCTCCTTTGAATGTGATCTCCTCTCAAAAATTCCCTAAAAATGTTAGATGGAATGAGGAGTGCACTCAAGCCTTTGAAACCCTGAAGAAAGCCCTTTGACAAGCTCCAGTCTTAAGAGCTCCAGATTATCACCAACCCTTCATTGTGCAGACAGATGCATTGTAACGCTCACCTGATTCTCGCAGAGGCGCCGGTCTTGACTGGGCGACTACCGTATCTTCAAAGGTGATGTGTAGCACCCGGTTGGCTCTTTGGGCTGGACCTCTGTGCACTGTATGCCTGACGTGTAGAGTAAGATGTCTGCAGATAGAAAATATGGGGTTAATGAACTGGGGTTATTGGGGTGTCCCTATCTCTTTCCTCTTCTCCTCTCCTGTAGACCCCAAAGGTTAACGCTCTCACCTTAGGTAAGTGAATGCCGAGCTCTCCATCTGCCTCGGGGCAGGGTGCTGTAGCCAGTTTCTTCACTGGATAGGTAGCGCAGGCCTCTTGACTTCAGAGGACTGCTGTCCGTCGTCTACTGCACGAACGGTAAGTTTCGAGTCATTCAAATGTCTTTTTAAAGTCTTTAGTAATGATGTCTCTTGTTTTGCAGGGTTCCGGCGATGGCGGATGACGGGCTGAAGTGAGTTGAAGATGGAGCCCATGTGATGAATAGAAGCGCCTGGAAGCACGTGAGTAAGCGCTTGTGGCCTGCTTCACGATGCGCTCTAACTGTCTTTTTATTTTGCAGGTACGAGTTCGGAGCGGCTGCAGGGTGCCGGAATACCCACTGGATTAGATGTGGAAAGGAGTAATGGCACGTGAGTATTAAAGTTCCCCAATGTCTTTAAACGCACCTTGTTTTGTCTTTCAGATGCGGATTCAGCGCCGAAGGCCTCCGGAGCGTGCGAAGAGATGGAAAGCTTTTGTCTTTCAGATGCCGGAATGCAGTATGAAGACCTCCGGAGCGCACGAAGAGTAGGTAAGCCTTTGCCTTTCCGATGCCGGAATGCTAACCTGTTCTTTCTTGTCTTTATAGGTGTTGCTGAAGACTGGATTCAGGATGGTAAGCCTTTGCCTTTCAAATGCCGGAATGCTAACCTGTTCTTTCTTGTCTTTATAGGTGTTGCTGAAGACTGGATTCAGGATGGTAAGCCTTTTTCCTTAGGCCCAGGACTGGATGCAGAAGACACGATGAGCGTCCTGCTGCAGAGGGTGCAGAGTAACGCAAAGCAAGATTCATCCACCGGGTGTGGTTTAAATAGCCTCCTGTAGTGCTTAGGTGTCTCCTTCCACAGCCAAGCCTAAGTAAGAAAAGAGTTCCTGGTAAGAAAAGAGTTCCTGCCTTCCAGAAGAGTTCCAGTGTTCTAAATCTAGGGAGTGGCTCCAGCCCCACCCAACAGGAAAAGTAGTTCCAAACAGAAGAGGATCAGAGGCTCAACTGGCAGGCAAGTAAGCAGCATGGTCTGCTGCAGGTAAGTCCACCCAAGCATTATGAGCCCGGCGCTTCCAGCGCTGGGACTGGGCATATTTATGAGCCTGGTGCCACTGGCGCCAGGACTGGGTCCAAAAGGTCCCAATTGGGACTGGTTGGCACTCGGAACCTGGGTTATGGATCTGCTTCCAAGGGAGTTGGGAAAACCCTGACCTTTTGGAAGCAGAGATCATGACAGTACCCCCCCTCAAGGCCCCTCCCAAACCGGGCTTCTCCGGGGGTTTTGGCTTGTCAGGAAATGTTCGGTGAAATCTTTTGATTAGGCGAGGAGCGTGGACATATTCAGCAGGTTCCCAGGATCTCTCTTGGGGGCCGTAGCCTTTCCAGTCAATTAGGTAGAATAGTTTACATTTGGAGATCTTGGAGTCCAGAATGCTTTTGACTTCAAACTCGAGTTCTCCATCCACTAGGATAGGTTTTGGAGATTTGGTTAGTCGGGTTTGAGGTTGCACGGGTTTTAATAGAGAGACGTGGAAGACCGGATGTATCTTCATGTGCGGGGGCAAGTCCAACTTGACCGCTACTGGGTTTACTATGGTAGTGATAGAATAGGGACCAAGGTATCTTGGGTTGAATGTGCGTGGCCCTTTTAGAGATAGATATTTGGTGGATAACCAGACTTGATCCCCTACTTGATAGTGAGGGGCTTCCTTCCGATGTTGATCTGCTCCTTTCTTGTATTGTTCTTTAGCCCTTTGAAGGTGAGAAACAGCTTCCTTAAAGGCTTGGGTGATTGTAGAATGCAGGTAGTCTACTGCTGGTGTTTCAAGATCTTGGAGGGGATCCAACTCCGAGGTTCGAGGGTGATTGCCGTACAAAAGAAAAAACGGGGTTTTCCCAGTTCCCGAGTGGACAGAGTTATTGTAGGCATACTCGGCTATCCAAAGGATATCTTTCCAAGTTTTTTCAGTTTGTTGCAGCATGCAGCGTAAATACTGTTCCAGAGTTTGATTGGTCCTCTCGGTTTGTCCGTCGGTCTGAGGGTGGTGACTGGTCGATAGTCTCACATCAATTTGAGCCGACCGACAGCAACTTCGCCAAAAATGAGAAATAAATTGACTACCTCGATCCGAAATTAGAACCGAAGGAAAACCATGCAGTCGGACGATGTTTTTGAGAAATTCTCGGGCCAGAGTTGCTGCTGTTGGCAAGCCTTTGAGCGGAATGAAATGCGCCATCTTGGAGAATAAGTCCACGACTACTAGAATCGTATTGTATCCGGAGCATGGAGGTAGATCGGTGATGAAGTCCATAGAAAGCGTATGCCAAGGGCGAGGTGGGATGTCAATAGGGCGTAAGAGGCCTGCTGGTCTTTCCTTTTGACTCTTGTTTTGGGCGCATACTCCACAGGACCTTATAAAGTCTCTGATATCTTTTTTCCAAGACGGCCACCAGAAGTAGCGCTTGATCTTTTCTGAGGTCTTGGCTATACCGGGATGACCTTCCATTAAAGAGTCGTGATAACAAGAGATTACTTTTTTCTGTAAATCTGTGCTGGGTAGGTATAATCGTTCTTGGAAATACAATAAGTTGTCCTTTACTGCAAAGTCCTTTCCCTGCAGATGCCAATTCTGTATATCTGCTGGAGTTACAAGTTGCCTGGCTTTATCCTTAACTTCCTCTATGGATTCTGTGGCGATTACACCCAGAATTCTTTGTTCGGGAATGATTGGTACAGGTCTAGGGTTGATCAAGTGTTCTTCAACTCCCTTCCGAGAAAGGGCATCGGCTTTACCGTTCTTTGCACCTGGTCGATAGGTAATTATGAAGTCAAACTCGGCAAAGAATAATGCCCAACGGAGTTGTCAAGAGGATTGGGCTTTTGCGGTTTTCAAATATTGCAGGTTTCGGTGATCCGTAATCACAGTAACGGTGTGTCGGGCCCCCAGCAGATAATGCCGCCAAGCCTTAAAGGCAGACTTGATAGCCAGAAGTTCCTTGTCAGTAATCGTGTAATTGACTTCAGGAGGCGAGAATTTGCGGGACCAAAATGCCACGGGATGCAACTGATTGGTTACCGGGTCCTTTTGTGATAGAACTGCCCCCATGGCAAGGCTTGAAGCATCAGTTTCCACGATGTAGGGGAGTTCGGGGCGAGGGTGTTTTAAGATTGGTGCAGAGATAAATTTAGTCTTCAAATCCTGGAAAGCTTGTTCCGCCTCGGTAGACCATTCAAAACGTTTGTTTTTCTTTAACAAGGCAGTAATGGGCTGGACTATTCGAGAGAACTCGGGGATAAACCTGCGGTAAAAGTTAGCGAAGCCTAACATGCTTTGCACACCTTTTACGGAGGATGGTGATGGCCAATTGAGAACTGCATCGACCTTCTTTGAATCCATACGCACCCCGCCAGGTGATAATATGAATCCCAAGAATTCAACTTCAGTCACGTTGAAAACACATTTTTCCAACTTAGCGAAAAGTTTGTGTTGACGCAATCTTTCGAGGACCATTTTCACGTGTTTCCGATGTTCAGATTCCGATGAAGAATAAACGAGGATGTCGTCAATGTAAACAACAACACATACATCTATGAGCTCTCTGAGGACATCGTTCATAAAATATTGAAAGGCGGCCGGGGCATTGCAAAGTCCGAAGGGCATGACCTGATATTCAAATAGCCCATACTTGGTGCGGAAGGCCGTCTTCCATTCATCGCCCTCTTTTACTCGTACCAAGTGGTAAGCTCCTCTAAGATCCAGCTTTGTATATATGCATGCTTTTCTGACTTGGTCCAGGAGTTCAGGGATCAAAGGTAACGGATATCTATTCTTAACGGTGATCTGGTTCAGGGAGCGATAATCGATACAAGTTCTAAGGTCCCCTTCCTTTTTTGGAACGAAGAACAAAGCTGAAGAAGCAGGGGACTTGGAAGGACGAATAAACCCATTTGCCAGGTATTGATCCAGGTATTGTCGAAGGTGAAGGTTCTCAGGCTCGGTGAGGGCATAAATTCTACTACAAGGAGGAGTAGCCAGGTATCAGGTCTATCTGGCAGTCATAAGACCTATGAGGAGGTAGAGAGTTAGCCTGATCCTTCCGGAAAACATCTTGGTATTCTAGGTATTCGGGAGGTAACTGGGGAGTCTCTGAAGAAATTGCGGCCAGTGCAACACCAGGTGGAGGGTGACAAGTAGAGACACATTCTGGAAACTGGACCGTTCTTGCTCGCCAATCGATCAGAGGATTGTGTTTCTCTAACCAAGGTATTCCTAGAATAATCTGAAACTGAGGGGCCTTGATCACATCGAACACGATCTTCTCATGGTGTCCATCTTGACTTACTAGCGTCACTTCTTGAGTGGTATGCGTTACTGGCCCGGAGGCTATCTCCGTACCATCCACCGTAGTAATGACGTCCTTTACAGCCTTGGGACAAAGAGTTAGATTCATACTCAAAACCATTTCATGATCCACATAATTGCCGATGGCACCGCTGTCGACATAAGCTTCAATTGCATGTAATCGATCCGGATTATCAGGGCTAATGAGGACCATAGGTATCACGAAATGCGAGGTCACGGAACTGGTTTTTACGCTCGGCAAGAGGACCACTATTCTTGTCGGGCGAGGTCGTTTCCCTGCTCAGAGTTTGTAACTTTGGTAACTGCAGCTCCTACTGCCTTCTTGGCAGGTTTCACCGGACAGTCTCGAAGAAAGTGCCCTGAGTTTCCGCAATATAGGCATAATTGCAACTGTTTCCTCCTTTCCCGCTCCCATTGTGTTAGAGGACCTTTCAGACCCCCTATTTGCATGGATTCCCCGGAGTCTACTCCTTTGGAAGGAGTTGGCGGTTTGGAAAATACTCGAGCATCAAACTTGGAACGATCGGCCTTCCTGTTCTGCAGCCTGTGATCTATTTGAACGACCAAGTCTATGTAATCCGAACAGTCTTGTGGGGGATTCACTACTTGGGCTAAAACGTCTTTGAGCTCTCCACGTAGACCTCTATAAAACAGCGTAATCCTTTTGTCCTCAGGCCATTGAGTTTCCACTATTAGTCTATTGAAAGATGCAATATAAGCCAAAAGGTCTTGATTACCCTGTCGCAACGAAAGAAGCTCATTGTCCAAGGCCTGTCCCTGTGAATGTCTTGCGAACAGTTTTTCCATACTAAGCTGAAAGGCTTGAAAATCATGGAGAACCGGATCATCTTGATGAACTAGAGGGATCGACCAGTCTGCCGCATTGCCACTAAGGTACGAAAGTACAAAAGCTACTTTAGCTTGATCAGTTGGAAAGGCTGCTGGCCGGCATAAGAAGTGCAACCGGCACTGATTGATAAATACTGCAAACCTCTTTGGGTCACCAGAAAATCGCTCGGGCGGAGCCAGAGGTACATTCCCAGGTAGGTTGATCTGCACTGGATTCATAGAGGATGTTGAAGGAAGATTTGCCCCTGATGCGGGTAACAGGGTCTGTCCGGCTTGTGACTGTAGCACTTGTCTAGCAAGATTGTCCGATCTCTCCTTGGAAATAATTAGTTCCCTTCATAGAGCATTTGTTTCCTGACGAGTTGCATGCACTTCTGCCCTTAGTTCCCCAAGTAACCGGGCTAGGGGGTCAGTATCCGAGGTTTCCATAGCGCCTGGGCGAGAGTTTTGCGGTAGGCTTTGCGTTCTGTAACGCTCACCTGATTCTCGCAGAGGCGCCGGTCTTGACTGGGCGACTACCGTATCTTCAAAGGTGATGTGTAGCACCCGGTTGGCTCTTTGGGCTGGACCTCTGTGCACTGTATGCCTGACGTGTAGAGTAAGATGTCTGCAGATAGAAAATATGGGGTTAATGAACTGGGGTTATTGGGGTGTCCCTATCTCTTTCCTCTTCTCCTCTCCTGTAGACCCCAAAGGTTAACGCTCTCACCTTAGGTAAGTGAATGCCGAGCTCTCCATCTGCCTCGGGGCAGGGTGCTGTAGCCAGTTTCTTCACTGGATAGGTAGCGCAGGCCTCTTGACTTCAGAGGACTGCTGTCCGTCGTCTACTGCACGAACGGTAAGTTTCGAGTCATTCAAATGTCTTTTTAAAGTCTTTAGTAATGATGTCTCTTGTTTTGCAGGGTTCCGGCGATGGCGGATGACGGGCTGAAGTGAGTTGAAGATGGAGCCCATGTGATGAATAGAAGCGCCTGGAAGCACGTGAGTAAGCGCTTGTGGCCTGCTTCACGATGCGCTCTAACTGTCTTTTTATTTTGCAGGTACGAGTTCGGAGCGGCTGCAGGGTGCCGGAATACCCACTGGATTAGATGTGGAAAGGAGTAATGGCACGTGAGTATTAAAGTTCCCCAATGTCTTTAAACGCACCTTGTTTTGTCTTTCAGATGCGGATTCAGCGCCGAAGGCCTCCGGAGCGTGCGAAGAGTTGGAAAGCTTTTGTCTTTCAGATGCCGGAATGCAGTATGAAGACCTCCGGAGTGCACGAAGAGTAGGTAAGCCTTTGCCTTTCCGATGCCGGAATGCTAACCTGTTCTTTCTTGTCTTTATAGGTGTTGCTGAAGACTGGATTCAGGATGGTAAGCCTTTGCCTTTCAAATGCCGGAATGCTAACCTGTTCTTTCTTGTCTTTATAGGTGTTGCTGAAGACTGGATTCAGGATGGTAAGCCTTTTTCCTTAGGCCCAGGACTGGATGCAGAAGACACGATGAGCGTCCTGCTGCAGAGGGTGCAGAATAACGCAAAGCAAGATTCATCCACCGGGTGTGGTTTAAATAGCCTCCTGTAGTGCTTAGGTGTCTCCTTCCACAGTCAAGCCTAAGTAAGAAAAGAGTTCCTGGTAAGAAAAGAGTTCCTGCCTTCCAGAAGAGTTCCAGTGTTCTAAATCTAGGGAGTGGCTCCAGCCCCACCCAACAGGAAAAGTAGTTCCAAACAGAAGAGGATCAGAGGCTCAACTGGCAGGCAAGTAAGCAGCATGGTCTGCTGCAGGTAAGTCCACCCAAGCATTATGAGCCCGGCGCTTCCAGCGCTGGGACTGGGCATATTTATGAGCCTGGTGCCACTGGCGCCAGGACTGGGTCCAAAAGGTCCCAATTGGGACTGGTTGGCACTCGGAACCTGGGTTATGGATCTGCTTCCAAGGGAGTTGGGAAAACCCTGACCTTTTGGAAGCAGAGATCATGACAGTACCCCCCCTCAAGGCCCCTCCCAAACCGGGCTTCTCCGGGGGTTTTGGCTTGTCAGGAAATGTTCGGTGAAATCTTTTGATTAGGCGAGGAGCGTGGACATATTCAGCAGGTTCCCAGGATCTCTCTTGGGGGCCGTAGCCTTTCCAGTCAATTAGGTAGAATAGTTTACATTTGGAGATCTTGGAGTCCAGAATGCTTTTGACTTCAAACTCGAGTTCTCCATCCACTAGGATAGGTTTTGGAGATTTGGTTAGTCGGGTTTGAGGTTGCACAGGTTTTAATAGAGAGACGTGGAAGACCGGATGTATCTTCATGTGCGGGGGCAAGTCCAACTTGACCGCTACTGGGTTTACTATGGTAGTGATAGAATAGGGACCAAGGTATCTTGGGTTGAATGTGCGTGGCCCTTTTAGAGATAGATATTTGGTGGATAACCAGACTTGATCCCCTACTTGATAGTGAGGGGCTTCCTTCCGATGTTGATTTGCTCCTTTCTTGTATTGTTCTTTAGCCCTTTGAAGGTGAGAAACAGCTTCCTTAAAGGCTTGGGTGATTGTAGAATGCAGGTAGTCTACTGCTGGTGTTTCAAGATCTTGGAGGGGATCCAACTCCGAGGTTCGAG
The DNA here is from genome assembly GCF_040938575.1 of Ambystoma mexicanum. NCBI lineage: Eukaryota > Metazoa > Chordata > Amphibia > Caudata > Ambystomatidae > Ambystoma > Ambystoma mexicanum. The sequence continues at coordinate 105,940,605 of NC_090935.1, read as the reverse complement.
GGTGATTGCCGTACAAAAGAAAAAACGGGGTTTTCCCAGTTCCCGAGTGGACAGAGTTATTGTAGGCATACTCGGCTATCCAAAGGATATCTTTCCAAGTTTTTTCAGTTTGTTGCAGCATGCAGCGTAAATACTGTTCCAGAGTTTGATTGGTCCTCTCGGTTTGTCCGTCGGTCTGAGGGTGGTGACTGGTCGATAGTCTCACATCAATTTGAGCCGACCGACAGCAACTTCGCCAAAAATGAGAAATAAATTGACTACCTCGATCCGAAATTAGAACCGAAGGAAAACCATGCAGTCGGACGATGTTTTCGAGAAATTCTCGGGCCAGAGTTGCTGCTGTTGGCAAGCCTTTGAGCGGAATGAAATGCGCCATCTTGGAGAATAAGTCCACGACTACTAGAATCGTATTGTATCCGGAGCATGGAGGTAGATCGGTGATGAAGTCCATAGAAAGCGTATGCCAAGGGCGAGGTGGGATGTCAATAGGGCGTAAGAGGCCTGCTGGTCTTTCCTTTTGACTCTTGTTTTGGGCGCATACTCCACAGGACCTTATAAAGTCTCTGATATCTTTTTTCCAAGACGGCCACCAGAAGTAGCGCTTGATCTTTTCTGAGGTCTTGGCTATACCGGGATGACCTTCCATTAAAGAGTCGTGATAACAAGAGATTACTTTTTTCTGTAAATCTGTGCTGGGTAGGTATAATCGTTCTTGGAAATACAATAAGTTGTCCTTTACTGCAAAGTCCTTTCCCTGCAGATGCCAATTCTGTATATCTGCTGGAGTTACAAGTTGCCTGGCTTTATCCTTAACTTCCTCTATGGATTCTGTGGCGATTACACCCAGAATTCTTTGTTCGGGAATGATTGGTACAGGTCTAGGGTTGATCAAGTGTTCTTCAACTCCCATCCGAGAAAGGGCATCGGCTTTACCGTTCTTTGCACCTGGTCGATAGGTAATTATGAAGTCAAACTCGGCAAAGAATAATGCCCAACGGAGTTGTCAAGAGGATTGGGCTTTTGCGGTTTTCAAATATTGCAGGTTTCGGTGATCCGTAATCACAGTAACGGTGTGTCGGGCCCCCAGCAGATAATGCCGCCAAGCCTTAAAGGCAGACTTGATAGCCAGAAGTTCCTTGTCAGTAATCGTGTAATTGACTTCAGGAGGCGAGAATTTGCGGGACCAAAATGCCACGGGATGCAACTGATTGGTTACCGGGTCCTTTTGTGATAGAACTGCCCCCATGGCAAGGCTTGAAGCATCAGTTTCCACGATGTAGGGGAGTTCGGGGCGAGGGTGTTTTAGAATTGGTGCAGAGATAAATTTAGTCTTCAAATCCTGGAAAGCTTGTTCCGCCTCGGTAGACCATTCAAAACGTTTGTTTTTCTTTAACAAGGCAGTAATGGGCTGGACTATTCGAGAGAACTCGGGGATAAACCTGCGGTAAAAGTTAGCGAAGCCTAACATGCTTTGCACACCTTTTACGGAGGATGGTGATGGCCAATTGAGAACTGCATCGACCTTCTTTGAATCCATACGCACCCCGCCAGGTGATAATATGAATCCCAAGAATTCAACTTCAGTCACGTTGAAAACACATTTTTCCAACTTAGCGAAAAGTTTGTGTTGACGCAATCTTTCGAGGACCATTTTCACGTGTTTCCGATGTTCAGATTCCGATGAAGAATAAACGAGGATGTCGTCAATGTAAACAACAACACATACATCTATGAGCTCTCTGAGGACATCGTTCATAAAATATTGAAAGGCGGCCGGGGCATTGCAAAGTCCGAAGGGCATGACCTGATATTCAAATAGCCCATACTTGGTGCGGAAGGCCGTCTTCCATTCATCACCCTCTTTTACTCGTACCAAGTGGTAAGCTCCTCTAAGATCCAGCTTTGTATATATGCATGCTTTTCTGACTTGGTCCAGGAGTTCAGGGATCAAAGGTAACGGATATCTATTCTTAACGGTGATCTGGTTCAGGGAGCGATAATCGATACAAGTTCTAAGGTCCCCTTCCTTTTTTGGAACGAAGAACAAAGCTGAAGAAGCAGGGGACTTGGAAGGACGAATAAACCCATTTGCCAGGTATTGATCCAGGTATTGTCGAAGGTGAAGGTTCTCAGGCTCGGTGAGGGCATAAATTCTACTACAAGGAGGAGTAGCCAGGTATCAGGTCTATCTGGCAGTCATAAGACCTATGAGGAGGTAGAGAGTTAGCCTGATCCTTCCGGAAAACATCTTGGTATTCTAGGTATTCGGGAGGTAACTGGGGAGTCTCTGAAGAAATTGCGGCCAGTGCGACACCAGGTGGAGGGTGACAAGTAGAGACACATTCTGGAAACTGGACCGTTCTTGCTCGCCAATCGATCAGAGGATTGTGTTTCTCTAACCAAGGTATTCCTAGAATAATCTGAAACTGAGGGGCCTTGATCACATCGAACACGATCTTCTCATGGTGTCCATCTTGACTTACTAGCGTCACTTCTTGAGTGGTATGCGTTACTGGCCCGGAGGCTATCTCCGTACCATCCACCGTAGTAATGACGTCCTTTACAGCCTTGGGACAAAGAGTTAGATTCATACTCAAAACCATTTCATGATCCACATAATTGCCGATGGCACCGCTGTCGACATAAGCTTCAATTGCATGTAATCGATCCGGATTATCAGGGCTAATGAGGACCATAGGTATCACGAAATGCGAGGTCACGGAACTGGTTTTTACGCTCGGCAAGAGGACCACTATTCTTGTCGGGCGAGGTCGTTTCCCTGCTCAGAGTTTGTAACTTTGGTAACTGCAGCTCCTACTGCCTTCTTGGCAGGTTTCACCGGACAGTCTCGAAGAAAGTGCCCTGAGTTTCCGCAATATAGGCATAATTGCAACTGTTTCCTCCTTTCCCGCTCCCATTGTGTTAGAGGACCTTTCAGACCCCCTATTTGCATGGATTCCCCGGAGTCTACTCCTTTGGAAGGAGTTGGCGGTTTGGAAAATACTCGAGCATCAAACTTGGAACGATCGGCCTTCCTGTTCTGCAGCCTGTGATCTATTTGAACGACCAAGTCTATGTAATCCGAACAGTCTTGTGGGGGATTCACTACTTGGGCTAAAACGTCTTTGAGCTCTCCACGTAGACCTCTATAAAACAGCGTAATCCTTTTGTCCTCAGGCCATTGAGTTTCCACTATTAGTCTATTGAAAGATGCAATATAAGCCAAAAGGTCTTGATTACCCTGTCGCAACGAAAGAAGCTCATTGTCCAAGGCCTGTCCCTGTGAATGTCTTGCGAACAGTTTTTCCATACTAAGCTGAAAGGCTTGAAAATCATGGAGAACCGGATCATCTTGATGAACTAGAGGGATCGACCAGTCTGCCGCATTGCCACTAAGGTACGAAAGTACAAAAGCTACTTTAGCTTGATCAGTTGGAAAGGCTGCTGGCCGGCATAAGAAGTGCAACCGGCACTGATTGATAAATACTGCAAACCTCTTTGGGTCACCAGAAAATCGCTCGGGCGGAGCCAGAGGTACATTCCCAGGTAGGTTGATCTGCACTGGATTCATAGAGGATGTTGAAGGAAGATTTGTCCCTGATGCGGGTAACAGGGTCTGTCCGGCTTGTGACTGTAGCACTTGTCTAGCAAGATTGTCCGATCTCTCCTTGGAAATAATTAGTTCCCTTCTTAGAGCATTTGTTTCCTGACGAGTTGCATGCACTTCTGCCCTTAGTTCCCCAAGTAACCGGGCTAGGGGGTCAGTATCCGAGGTTTCCATAGCGCCTGGGCGAGAGTTTTGCGGTAGGCTTTGCGTTCTGTAACGCTCACCTGATTCTCGCAGAGGCGCCGGTCTTGACTGGGCGACTACCGTATCTTCAAAGGTGATGTGTAGCACCCGGTTGGCTCTTTGGGCTGGACCTCTGTGCACTGTATGCCTGACGTGTAGAGTAAGATGTCTGCAGATAGAAAATATGGGGTTAATGAACTGGGGTTATTGGGGTGTCCCTATCTCTTTCCTCTTCTCCTCTCCTGTAGACCCCAAAGGTTAACGCTCTCACCTTAGGTAAGTGAATGCCGAGCTCTCCATCTGCCTCGGGGCAGGGTGCTGTAGCCAGTTTCTTCACTGGATAGGTAGCGCAGGCCTCTTGACTTCAGAGGACTGCTGTCCGTCGTCTACTGCACGAACGGTAAGTTTCGAGTCATTCAAATGTCTTTTTAAAGTCTTTAGTAATGATGTCTCTTGTTTTGCAGGGTTCCGGCGATGGCGGATGACGGGCTGAAGTGAGTTGAAGATGGAGCCCATGTGATGAATAGAAGCGCCTGGAAGCACGTGAGTAAGCGCTTGTGGCCTGCTTCACGATGCGCTCTAACTGTCTTTTTATTTTGCAGGTACGAGTTCGGAGCGGCTGCAGGGTGCCGGAATACCCACTGGATTAGATGTGGAAAGGAGTAATGGCACGTGAGTATTAAAGTTCCCCAATGTCTTTAAACGCACCTTGTTTTGTCTTTCAGATGCGGATTCAGCGCCGAAGGCCTCCGGAGCGTGCGAAGAGTTGGAAAGCTTTTGTCTTTCAGATGCCGGAATGCAGTATGAAGACCTCCGGAGCGCACGAAGAGTAGGTGAGCCTTTGCCTTTCCGATGCCGGAATGCTAACCTGTTCTTTCTTGTCTTTATAGGTGTTGCTGAAGACTGGATTCAGGATGGTAAGCCTTTGCCTTTCAAATGCCGGAATGCTAACCTGTTCTTTCTTGTCTTTATAGGTGTTGCTGAAGACTGGATTCAGGATGGTAAGCCTTTTTCCTTAGGCCCAGGACTGGATGCAGAAGACACGATGAGCGTCCTGCTGCAGAGGGTGCAGAATAACGCAAAGCAAGATTCATCCACCGGGTGTGGTTTAAATAGCCTCCTGTAGTGCTTAGGTGTCTCCTTCCACAGTCAAGCCTAAGTAAGAAAAGAGTTCCTGGTAAGAAAAGAGTTCCTGCCTTCCAGAAGAGTTCCAGTGTTCTAAATCTAGGGAGTGGCTCCAGCCCCACCCAACAGGAAAAGTAGTTCCAAACAGAAGAGGATCAGAGGCTCAACTGGCAGGCAAGTAAGCAGCATGGTCTGCTGCAGGTAAGTCCACCCAAGCATTATGAGCCCGGCGCTTCCAGCGCTGGGACTGGGCATATTTATGAGCCTGGTGCCACTGGCGCCAGGACTGGGTCCAAAAGGTCCCAATTGGGACTGGTTGGCACTCGGAACCTGGGTTATGGATCTGCTTCCAAGGGAGTTGGGAAAACCCTGACCTTTTGGAAGCAGAGATCATGACATGCATCCAATACAGGTATAGGTGCAGTGCTTAGTCAACTGGATGAGAAAGGTAGGAAGCACCCCATTTGCTTCATCAGTAGGAAACTGAAGGTACCAGAAACAAAGTGGGCACCCATAGAGCGTGAATGTTTTGCCATTGTGTGGTCTCTGAAGAAGTTTAGGCCATACTTGTATGGATCTACTTTTGTGATTCAGACAGACCACCAACCCTTAAGGTGGTTAATGCAAATGAAAGGGTAGAACCCAAAACTTCTGAGATGGTCAATCTGCCTGCAAGGGTTTGATTTCACCATTGAGCACAGAGCAGGATGTCACCACTAAAATGCTGATGGTCTCTCTAGGATGTTTTCAACCGACTAGAGGTAGAGATTCATCCAGGAGTGGATTAAATCCTCCTGTCCCTTAGTTTGGGGGGCGAGTGTTAGGGAGAATTCCCCAGAATGGCTAATTTCCCACTGAGTCCCTCAGCAGCTTTGCTGGATTTCTAGGATTTCTTTTTTTCACCTGGTAAGAGTGTGAGTCTTTTTTTCCCACTCTTACATGTGTTGTGCTGTGTGTGTTTAACATTTGCTTGTGTTCATAGACTGTGGAGCCTCACCTACTCCATAGGCATCATCTTTTTTCTGTGTGTTACACAGCACCTTCAGTGCAGTAACACAGGGTTGTCTTTTTGACTTCCCAACTCTGACACCATTTTCTGGGACTGACTACTGTCTCCCAGAACATGTAAAGTTGCCATTGACTTTATTAGTCTCTTTTTAAAACTCCCAGGCCCAGTACAAACTATCTTAAATAGAGTGCTGGAAAGGGTTCATACGTATCCCTTTTTGTCTGTTTCTCTTGAACCATTGTTTCGCTCCCTTTTCATTAAGACTTGACTGGTGGCAATGCTAACTATTCTATTTTTCCTATCGCGGTTATCTTAAATAGCCTTCGTATTGTTTTAGGCTATCTTGGTAGCCTCGAACTTAAAGCCTCTAGACCATATACGTTTTTATACGGTTCCGGCTGGGTTTAGTCGCCATTTCTTTTTGTAAAAGTCTTTCTTGTGTTTTACTCTGCGCGCCAAACCAGGTTTGGTTCCTTTGTTCGCCGTCCTTTCGCGGGCTTCTGCACAGAAGCCCTCCTTAGGCGCCTGTATGTCTGGGGGGACAGGTTTGACAGGATGTCGCACTCTGATCTGATTGTCTGTGGTGACTGTCTCGGCGGGACAGCCACCCTGTGATTGACAGCCAGGCTGTGTGAATGGGGGAAAACTGCATAAAAAGCAGGTCTCTAGGGCTGGAAAGGCAGAGTCGCCACTGGAACGAGAGAACCGAAGAGGAGCTGACAGAAGAGGACCCCTACCACTAGTCAACCTCCCGGTGAAGCCCTGCTGCAGGTCTGAATCTTCATACTCCAATGACAGGGAAGATCTGCACGGAATCTTCTCCCCTTGAGCTGGTGGGAAGAACCAGTTTACCAAACTGCTTGCCAGGCCTCCCCTCTCTGGTCGAATTTACTGTACAGAGCTACAGTGAACCGGATAGCCAGAAGAAACGGACCCTGCTTGCGTTTTAAGGAACACACCTTTTATTTGTTGCTTTGCTCTGCTGCTGGTTTCTTCCCTGGGCAGTGTAGGACCCTCCAGTCATCCTACTTCATGTAGTCCGACAGTCACTTCAGGAACCGTGAGCCTGCAGGACCTGCCAGGAACTTTCGCCTCAGCTACAGCCTTCTTCTCCATTTAAGGTACTGTTCAAATCCGGCTGTTTGTTTCGTCCAGCCACGGTGAAGGTGTGTGAAACCTTTCGCCAATCCCAGGGCTTGTCCTTCTCCATTCTTTAAGGTAACTTTCTGCCGACCCACTTCGTCGTGAACTCTTAGCAAAGACTTAACCGTGAACTACCCTGAACTGTGCGATCTTGAGCAAAGACTTTTGTCCATTGACTTTGGGACAGGCCCCTTTAATTTGATTTCCTAGTAGTTTCTTTTTCTAGATTGCCCTGCTTACTTAGTTGTTGGTGCTGCTCAATTCTTGTCTAACTTTGTCTCTCCCTCCCTTTTAAATTGCTGGAGTGCCATTTCGCTCACACTTCATTTTGAGCCTAACCTGTCCAGAATCTATTGCCAGTGGTGCAGTGTATTAAGAGTGTGATTTTTCAACTGCTTTACTTTAGTGAAATGTTTTACAACTGATGTGTAAATAAATGTATATTATTTTACTCAGAAATCTTGAGTCAGTGTTTGTTTGAATGATAGTAATTGCTGTCCTTTGTGTAACTATTGCTACTGCTCACTTTACTCTTGAGATAAGTCTGGCTGCTCAGCCATCGCTACCACTTTACTGTGTAGTACGGGCTTGTACGAAAGGTGAATATGTACTGTCACTTATAGTCATAATTGTGTGTGGTGTTCCCAAAGGGTTCTGCATATAATTCTGCCTAACACCACCGTACCAAAACACAGGCATGGCTTATTCGTAGAGAGTACCCTGCTACCATACAGGTAGGGCCACAATTATCATGTTTTTTTGGTTCAGAGGTGCAGGAGCTAAAGGAAACTTCTGCCTGCAGGGGCATGATGTATCTGCAGCTGTCAGAAGGCACATGTGACCTTTGAACCTGCTTTGTGCCATTGCAAAGCAGGGCTGCCGTGCAAGCATTTAATTAAGCAACAACACCTGATCCAGCAGGCTGGATCGAGTTGTGACAGCCCGAGGCCCAAGTTACAGCACTGAGGCTTTAACCATGGGCCCCGGTGCTGCATTCATACAAAATGTTTACCTAAACCACTGTGAAGCTGGAAGCCAGGGCTCTATGAGGAACTCCTCTTCCATTTACATGGTGATCCGGGAGGCTTTACTGGCGGTTGTCCCACCCCCAAAAGAATAAGGTGTGAGGGGCAGGGGAATGGGAACAGAAGGTTGCAGTGATCGGAGGGAAGGGGAGGGTGGGGGGAAAACGGCGGGACGGGGTAGCAGCCTTCATGTTGCTCAGAACCCAGGCTTGGATGGTGTGATCCAAGCAACCTGATTGGTTGGCTCCTCTGCCCCGGGTGCTACGAACATCTGTAGAAGTGGTGTTGACGTGCAGTGCAAAGGAGATTGTTGTAATTTCTTGTTGGTAATTTTCCCATAACAGAATCGATAAGCAAGAAAAAAGATAAACACCACCATTTCCTAGCCTAAGCCTCTCCTGTGGGGGCGATGACTGCTGCTAAGGAGAACATGGATGAGTAGTGACTCAAGTGCCTACTCAGCCCCACACAGTAGTGATGCAGGAGTGATGCCAGTCATAAAGATGAAGAGGACACAACCTGAATGGTATGCCTCATTCACCTTTTAAGGTAGCTCAGGCCAGGGGCAGACTAGACTCTTCAGAAAGGGTGTGAGGTAGCGCAGAAGCATCCAAAACAGCAATACTACTTGGATACTAAAATAAATGAAATCTGCAATCAAGGGTCTATAAAAATACACAACTTTATTTAAACTTAAGATACACACAACTAATAAAAACACTAATATCCCAATCCTGCAAAGGAAATGACAGAATACAGAATTTGGAATACAGGAGCACACTGGGTTTAAAGAAATAGGGCAGCAAGGCTGCGATATCACCACAAAATGTTCAAGTTCGGTTAAGATGTATTTTAAAAGGTGGAGAGCGGGGTCTTACTTGGGCCTCTCAAGACAGGACAGGGAAACATGACCATGTGAAATACCTTCATTTCTTTTTCTGGGGGCTCAAAGAGACAGCACAGTGGAGTGTAATGCAATTTATGGTTCTATGCCAATCCCATCAGAATACAAGACTAGGATTTCCTGACTGTAAAGGGACCACAAGAATCATGGCTGTGTCTTCACCTTGAATTACATTAATTTGGAGGTTAGTGGAAAGAGAGAAAATGCAAATAATATCCCGGGCCCCAGGGAAATGACAGGGTGGCTGCTACTATACCTGGAAATCCAGGGTCCAATAGCAGAATATTAGCAATCACGCTGTCCAATGGCAAACATATCCAGTGAAGGCACCCCAAATGTTGAGAGCATCTTGTGGAATGGTGCCTGAGAGAGCCTGAACTCCAGAGATGAGTGAAAGAACTGGCTGAGCCAGTGGCAGTAACATTGCAACTACAATGGATGTGTACAGCCTATAAAGAGTTTACATTTAATTTGGCCCAAGAAAGCAACTCCTCTACAGATTTGGAGATAGGATCCTGCTACCTTACTTGAAATACGACTTGATGACCATATCGTACGTTCGAATCGGCACAAACCTTCCCTTGATCTGAGTGGAGAAGTCGAGGCAAGCATTACTAATGGCTTGAGGCTCTATCCCGGAGGAGGCCTTCTCAAGGTGTTCTAGAGGCCATTGCCAATGGATTTGTTTCTCTCTACATTGGCGCTCCAACCCATATGGCTTGCATCCATGGGCACTCCGTACCTTCTCTTTCAATGGCACTTTCAGCTTGAAAGGTGCTGACAACGGGTGCTGGGAGGTGCAGTAAATGATTCACCAAAGGTTTCAGATGGAATCAGACCGAAGGGACATGAAACACGGAGGCAGCCATGCTCCGTAGATCTCCTGACAGATGCCGACTGATACAAGCGTAAAGTCTATGTGCAGCTTTTAATGCTCGGGACAGGATGGAACACGTATCCCATCCACGTACAGACCTTTACACCAATAAAAAAGCAAATCCTGTCAAGATGTTATTTTTAATTAAAAGTTCACCAAAAATCCCAGATTCTGCAGCAGGCCACAGGTATGATCAGGTATTCCCTGATGCCTGTTATGGTGGGAGAGGCTCAGAGGCCCTTTGCATCAACCAATCGTCCTAGTGCAGCTGTATCTTTATCCTCTCCAGGTTTAGAATCCCAATCACTTGGCCCACAAACTTTGTGACTATTCTGAGGGTTGACTAGAGTCCGAAAGTGCGCACTATTGGTAGCTATATTGGTAGCTTTTTATTTATTTATTTTTTAGATTTATTTTATTCAGAAAAGAAAATCTGAAAAATGTATCGAACAGTTTGACACTTCATCTTTATCTTTATCTTTCCCTTTGTTTCTTTCTGTCGTTCTTTCTGTGTCTCTGTATCTCGCCTCGGCTATAGGGACCATGGCTATGTAGCCCTGTTCACAGTGTGCGTGCTCTAAGTTGTTAAGTATTGTTTGTTGGTTGTTTGTTTGTTGATCCTTGGGACCGGAGTCTTCCTATCATCTGTGCTCGAATCTTCTACTACACTTGGAGTCACTGTTGCAGGGCTTTCTCTTAGCTGCTTAAAAGTTGCCTCAATTAAGTTTGCCATGGCCATCGACCACATTGTAGATTCTCCCGAAATCAGTCTATTCCATATCTCTGTTTCTTCAAATATCCATGGATTTTCAGCCAAGGGAAGTAGGTACGTGTTTCTGTTCTGTTTGTTATTTTCACAGGTGAGTATCAGGTGCTTTAAGGTTTCTTTTGTATCTGGTTTGTTGCATAATCGACAGTTTGCCTCCTCTGAAGTCGATCTAATCGAAAGTATTTCTTTGGTAGGTAGCAGGTTTAATCTTGCTTTTATGAGCAGATTTCGTTTCCTTTTATCTGGGAATTTTTTGCAGTATTTGATTGGCGATTTCACTTTATTGAAAGTTGGGGGGAGATGGTGAAAGAAGTTTATTTTTTGTTGCGAGATCTAGCGTTCTGATCCAGTCCATCATGACTACTTTTTTTCTTTATTCTGTCGGGGTTTTCTTTCAGTTCTTTCTCTGAGCACGCAATTTCTAGTAATTTTGCTCTTCTTTTTTCCTTCCATACTTCCAAGGCTGCACATTTGGCTGAATCCATCTCCTCTTTGATCATAGCGATGACTGGAGAGTGCTCCTCCAGGATAATTTTCCTGAAAAAGTTAATTGCTGCTTGATCCACCATGGATTCGAGTGATACCAAACCCAGCTCCCTTCTTATCGCTGCCATTGAGGTAGAATTTGGGACTCCCAAAACTGATTTCCATATTAGGCCTTCCAGTTTTGTCCAGATGTTTGTTGGCATTGAGAGTGATACTTCCATTCCATAAGTCAGAGCGGGGATCACTTTTCCTTTATAGAAGTTTATTGCAGGTGTCAGGGAGAATTTCCCAAACTTCTTATCGACCAGTCGGGTCTGTGATGCTAGCCGCTTTGCTTTATCCCATAGAGTCCGCTGCATTGTTTGAGCTGTTTTGGTGCTGTCCAGGTCGACTCCCAAGTATTTGATCGATTTTACTGTTTCTAGCTTTTCTTTTTCCAAGTAGAGTATTCGTTGTTTGGATTTTGAACTCTGTGTTTTTTCGAGAACCAACACTTTTGTTTTGTTCTTATTAATGATCAGGCGGTTTTGGTTGATGTACTTCGCCAGGTTATCTAGTTTCCGCTGGAGACCAATTTTTGTCTGGTCTATCAGGATAATATCGTCGGCGTATAGTAATCTTGGTACCGTGGTGTTGCCTATTTTTGGTGGAAAACGCCTGATTTCTTTTTCGGCGTGTTGGAAATCGCTCAGAAAATAAATGAAGAGGGTTGGAGCTAGAGGGCAACCCTGTTTAACCCCACGTGTTATCTTAATTTCTTCTGACAGAATTCCTTCCTGGCTGAGTTTGATTCTGACAGTGTTGTCTGTGTGGAGCGCTTTTATAGGTTCCAGGACTTGGGATGGACAGTTCCAGCTCTGGAGTTTTGCCCACAGAAGGTTTCTATCTATTTTGTCGAAAGCCTTACATAGGTCGATAAAAGCTAAATAGAGCTTTGGGGCCCCTTCTTTTATCTTGGCCGTTAGGATGTTAATAATCATGATGTTTATTCCAGTGGATCCGTTTCTTTGAAAGCCCACTTGTAGGTTGTCTTTGAAATTGGCGTTTTTTTCCCAGACCCTAAAGCTGTCTAGCAGGAGAGATGCATATATTTTGCCAATGAAGTCTAAAAGGGCGATTGGTCTGTAGTTTGGCTGGTCTTCACGGGCGCCCTTTTTATAGATCGGACTATAACCGCTTTGAGCCACGATTCTCGGATTTTCTTAGTATGTTCACACTCTTCAAAGATTTCGCTTATTACCTCTGACCATTGTGTGGGAAATTGTTTTAGCATTACGTTGCTGAGCCCGTCCGGTCCCGGGGCTCTGGAGGTCTTTAGCTTCATGATCTTTGCTTTTATATCTTCCTGACTTGTTACATTTATCCAGTTTGTGCAGATGTTTTCTGGTACGAGCGATGTTGGATTTTCAGCCTCTTCGAATTCTGATGAGATGTGGGTTATCCATTTCTCCTCCGATACTGCATTACACAGAGGTGCAGATTTCACAATGGTCGATTTGTTAAGAAGGGACCAAAATGCTCTTGAGTTTTTTTACTCCAAAATTTTCATCATCGCCTCTGCATCTAACTGGTATTGAAGTGCCTTATGTTGTTTTAGCCAGTTTGCATATTTCTTCCTCTCTTTATACCAAAGGTGCCAGTCTGACTTGGCATTTGATTTTTTGGCTCTTCTCCTTAGCGTCCGGGTCAGTTTTCTTTGGTTCACCAGTTCAATGTTGAATGCATGTTGGTGGTTGAAAACCTGATTGGGTTTTCCCCTTTGTTTTCTGTAGAGTACTAGAAAAGGTGTGTAGTCAGGTCTTTCTTTTATATCTTCCTTTTTGTTTGACTTAAGTTTGTTTCCCCATGCAAGTCTAAATTTCTTTATATCCTTTTCTGTGAGCTTTAGTCTGGTTCTCTGGTTATTGGCTTCTGTTTCTAGAGGGTATCTTAGTTTTGTTGTATTCGTACCTTTCCACGAGCAGGTGACCAGGTTGTGATCACTGTTGCTAGTTTTTTCAACTCTGAAACTCGTCATCGAGTCAATCATGCCTGCTGACATGCAAATATGGTCTATTGAGGCTTTTGACTCTCCACATTCCCAGGTCGGAATATTGATTTGGTTTGGGAATAGCGTTGCAATGTTTTGGATGTCTCTTCCAGAAATCAGCTCGTTCCACACTTTCCCTCGGTTTTGAGAGTGGTCTGAACGTTTCGGGGTTGTGCTGTTTGTCTCGCTGCAGTTCGCGTTTAGGTCACCGCATATGATGATATTGATGTCCTTGAATGCTTCATATAACTGATCTATCGTGCTCTCCATATTTAGACAGAAGGTTTCGGTTGACATCCGCTGGGGATTCCAATAGCAATTGATAATGGCGGGTTTTTTTTTTGCACTTTCCTCTTTGTTTGTTATTTTGAGCGGGCCAAGTAGTCAGCGATACCAGCATCTCGTATGCTTCCTTCCATTTTTTTGGCTCGTCCATGCCCCGGCCTGTTTTAACTGCTGTCAAAAGGCCCGCTGAAGGTCTTCCCAGAAAGCCTTTGACCGCCGGAGAAATCTGAACCGTGAAGCCATCAAGTGTTGGTTTGCCTGATAGCCAGGTTTCCTGTAGGCATAGTATGTCATAACGACCCAGATTTACGTCGCTTATCTGCGTAAGATGGTTATGTCCTCGGGTGTTCCATGACCCCAGGCTGTAAATCTCATTTGCGGGCCGTTCCTCTTTTCCCACTGGGCTCTGGCTGTTTTGGAGGACTGGCCCTTGTCGTTGCTATTTGGTATTGTTTGCATTTATCGTTGAGCGTAACCAGTTCCATGGACCTTGTAGTTTGTGCACTGGCGGCGTTGATTCTCTCTGTTTCCTTACTTCTGGGTGTTCTGCCACGTCTTTATTCCCTTGTAGGCTTAGGTCCTGATGGTTCTGGCTATTTTCTTCTATATGATTTTCCTTGTTTGGATTTTGCTTTTTGTTTGTTCAATAGTGTCTGCTGATTTCCTTCATTTTTCGTTTTCTGGTTATTTAGATCTGTTAGCAGAAAGCCCATCTCTTTCAGTTCTTGATAGGCTTTTAATCCTATTTTTTTCTTGCTATATGCTCCAATGTGTATGTATGCTTTCGGTCTGTCTTGCCTGTGGTAGGGTTCGACTAATTTGATGTCTTCCGTCGTCAGATGTTGCAACTCCTTTGCACTGTTCATTATCTGAAGTATCTTTGGACGGTTTAACAGTGCTCTCTCCTTCACTGCGTTGCATCGTTCCAGCTTGAATAGGCCATACCATTTGGTTTTTGCCCGGGCTTCATCGGCTTGATCTACCGATTTCTTTTTTGTTATGTCTTTCTCTGGTTTTCCCACTCTGGCTCCATGGCCAGGTACTTGGTAGCGCTCCTTCACCATTTTGTAAGGCTTATTCCCGTCAGTGTCTTCTGTGTGGTTCTGTAGGTCAGGAGTCTGTATTTTCGTTGATGTATTTTTCAATCTTACTTTCTCTCCTTGTCTTGGGTCATTTCCTTCAGTTTCTTCTTTTTTTTCCGCGGTTGCCACTTCTATTAATTTAAAACCCATTTTCTCCATTTCTTCAAAGGCTGTATCGTCAACTTTTTCCACTGCTTCGCTTTTGACATGTAAATAGGCTTTAGCTAACTTTTTTCTGTGATAGGGTTCCACCCGCTTTATGTCCTCTGTTACCATGTTCCTCAGAGATTTAGTTTTCTTCATCAGGTGCATTACCGTCGAACGGTTTAGGATCATGTGATTTTTTCCCTCTTCTTTTTGCTCCAATTTGAAAAGGCGTATTTTGCTCTTATTATGTTGAGTCTGAGAGGTCGCCTTACTTCTCCATTTCGTCCTTGGTTTTTCTTGGGAACTCCCTGGGACTGGTCTTGGCTCTCTAGGCGGTGTTGCTCCTAACTGTTCTTTCGTTTTTACTCCGTTTGATTTAACTTGTTCAGTCCCTTGTGTTATGTTGTAACGGCTTGCTCTATTTGGTGATGATTTTCCCGTGTTTAAGGGGGAGTTCTCCTCATCTGAGCTAATTGAAATGTTTGCATGTTGAGACATATTCATTAGGACGTTATCTAACAGGAAGTCTTCTATTGTTCGTGGTGAGCTTATAGTAATCCGGTCCGCTTTCTGTGTTTCTTTCTGCTGTACTGTTTGTTCTATGCTAGTGTGCCTAAGATGAACGACTTCCTCTCTGACTCTGCCTGACGCCATACTCGAGCCTGGGCAAGTGCTTGCTTGGAGTTGTTTTGTCCCATGGTTTGTAAGCGCTGACGGCCTTTTTTCTTCCCTTTTTTTTTTCTCCCGCCGGCTGTGATCTTGTTGCCTCGTCTCCCAACCTCCTCTGATCGACTGTGCGTCCTTCTAGGTTAACAATCTTCCTTTCCAGCTCTTCGATTTTCTTAGTCCTGAGATGTTTTGCACATTTTTCCTGGTCTTCGATTGCCGTTATGTAACTCTCCGCGTGTGTGATCTTTGCTATTGTATTCATCAGAACCGCTGTGTTGTCTTTGATATCTTCTTTTATTGCCTCATATAGCTTGCAGAAAGGAGCTAAAACCACTGACATTGCCGACATGATTGCGATCATATCAGGTTTGTCATTTGTGGTAGCTTTTTGCAAACCTGCTGCGATGTCGCTGAGGCGGCGGTTTTTTGGCGTAAAGGGAGTGTTCTCCGTCCTGTTTTGTAGGATCTCATGGTCACGGTTTCCAAGATCAATAGATCTATTTTGATCTTGTTCGACTCTATTTTGTTTCTTTGTCGACTTTTGATTTTCACCTGCCCGGCTCGGTTGTAAGGACTCTGTTTCACTAGTTGTTTCTAAGGGGATTATTGGAGACGTTGTTGGTAGATGCGGTAAGGTCCGTGCGTATCGTTGTTCTATTGGGCCTATTTGCCCGTTTGCTGGTTGCTCGGTTGTAGGGCTCTTCGGTGTCGTGGTCCTGTTTCCTGCTTGCGCTGACCCCATTAGTTTGTCTTGGCCTGGCGTATTTTGAGTTGGTATGCTTGGCGGTTTTTCGTTGTTCGTGGTTTCGCCCTCGCTTCCCCTTGAGGTCGAGGGTACTCTAGCTTGTAGGTGATTGTATGTCCAAATTGATTCTGTGTGTTTCTGTTCAGAGCTCTTTGTTTGTTCAAGAGTTAGTTCCAACATTTCGGCGTCGGAGACTTCTAATTCAGCAGTTAACTATCTTTTGAATTGTTTAGTGAAGAAAGACTGCAGTGGACGTGAGAAGAGCGGATTTGGTAAGTTTTCCTTTATTTTTCTACTTCTTTTAATAATCTTTACAATTTCATGCTCATTTTGGGGGAATTTCTGTTCCTCCCCTATGGTTTCTAGACCTTTTTTGGCTTCTTTCCTTGTTGGTATGGTTCTTTTTCTCGGCTGTTTTTTGTTTAGTTTTCTGCGCTTTGTTTGTGGGATTTTTCGAGCTGATACTTGAAGTTTTACCCCAGAGTTTCTTGCCGGGACTGGTTCGTTCTTCTCCTGATCCTCTGTGGCGATTTCTTCCTCCTCGCTTTGCGAGACTGCGCAGTTATTTGTTGATTTTGATGTCTGCTTTTTTTCCGTTTTCAAGGGGGTCGTCTTTGTGTTGAGCACTTGGTTTTCCAGTGTTATAGGTAGCCTGGGGTCGCCTATGTCCAGCCCATAGCATTGTGCTATTGTTAAATAGTTTCTTTTTTCGTTTAGCTTCTCCGTGAGCCCTAAATCTTCGGGACTCTGCGGACTTGGTTTTTCCTGGGTTTTACTCCGCTTTCTTGTATAATGATTATCCCGGGCGTTACCTCTTGAGAGTCCTGTTCGACACCGGCTTCTGTGATGGTTTTAGCCGGCTCCGGACTTTCCTGGTCCATGGCTGAGCGGTCGCCCGCCCCGCCTGCAACGCTCTGGCTAGCCTCGGGTGGGGCACTCGCCACCAGGGCGGTACACAGATCTCTGCTGGCTACGGGCGGGCAGCCTCGAGTCTCTGCGAATACGTTGTCGGCGTCATCGTCGGTCTCGGCGGCCCTCGCCTCTCTGGCTCCGTCTCCCCTAGGTGTCTGAGGCGGGGTCCGGGAGCTAGTAGGTGCTTGCTCCATCTCACCGGGTGATTTTGCAGGGTCCGTGGGGAGAGTGTTGTCCATCTGGGCCGCACTGGTTTCGATAAGGTTTGTTTTGTTTGGACCTGTTTCACCCTTTTGCTTGAGGGATGGGGTTACCCCCGGCTTCAAACTGTGTTGCTGTGTTTTGTTAACCATAACCAAGTTCGTCTCCTGCACTTTCTCCTCCGTACATAGACGTTCAGGCTCGACGTGGAGCTCCTCCTCGATGGTTATTTTGGTTATTTTATTACCTCTTACGGTGTTAGTGGGAGGCGCGTTCGAAGCTCTGCCTGATTTCTTCCCCGGCCGGACCTCAGGTTCCATGCCAGTCCTGCTCCGGGTCTGCAGCGGACTGCTCCACAAACCCGAACTCCGCGGGTTTGTTCGGGTTAATAAAGATCACTTCCGCAAAAGGACGTCGAAAGGCAGTGACTGCTGCAGACTGCTCCACAAACTCGGCTCCCGAACTCCGCTCCCCGTTCCGCGGGTTTGTTCGGGTTAATAAAGATCACTTCCGCAAAAGGACGTCGAAAGGCAGTGACTGCTGCAGACTGCTCCACAAACTCGGCTCCCGAACTCCGCTATGACTTTAGGTATCTGAAAGACCTCCGGTGAGCATGAGCCATCTAGCAAGACCAATAGCTTCCCTTTAAATATAGTGACATGCATCCTGAGGGGCTATTGATAATAGAAACTCACCTTCTCCCACTGGAGGAATCTCCATTTGTATAGTTTCCATATTGAAGTGGACAGAGGGAATCCAGACCTTGAGTAACTTTAGATCCAGTACCATCCAAAGCGCTCTGGACACCTTTGGTAGCAAGAAGTCAACAGAATGAAAACCACTTGCTTTTTTGTCCACCAAACCGTTAGAATTGCTCTCTTGTGAACAAGGTCACCAATGCACTAACTCAAGGCTTATGTTCCCCGTAAATTCCTGGGTTCTGAGTTGGCCTTATTCCACAAGGGGCAAACAAACTGCTTCAGAAAACCCTCCTCCGCTATTTACCCACCCACACATCCTTCACCAAAGTTGGCTAACATCACTGAATGATTGTAGTCTGCTCCCCAATTCAATAGACAGGTAATCTTGACTCCATGCCAGTCAGGGGACGAGGACTTTCCTTTATTAATTGGTGAAGAAAGAGTGGGACGTGGTGCTGAGAAGGAATTACGCATAGTATCCTCAGGACAAGGCCCTCTTAGTAGGTCTCTTGGAGTTGGATATCTCACTTACCTTCCAGGGGGGTAGGATACTTCCTAAGGGGGAGAGGGCTCTTCGCTATATCATCCAAGTCTGGTCCAAACAGCTTATTCCCAAAGAAAGGTATTTGTAAGATGACATTCTTTTGCTTATAACAGAAAGACTGCAGGAATCACTTCTCCAATGCACTCACGTGTAATATGCACAATGGATATTTAAAAAAATCCACCTTCTCAAAATACTTAATGAATTTAATGCATTTTAGGTTTGGTTGATTGTATTTAGATTTTGCACGTTGTAAACTTTTACGTTGGCCTCAATTCGCTGAAAGTCCCAATACAATTACAGCAATGATGCTAGTATTTAATTGTTGCTCACACATAGAAAATACCTCTGTGGATCTCTGTGGATCTAGCAAGAACAATAGCTTGCCACTAAATATGAACAACAGGCATACTTGTCAACATTCAATCTTGCATTGAGAATCGCATTATGTCACCTTCTGATTATGTGGTGTGGGGAACTGATATGCAACTATAAATCAAAGACTTTTTTTTATTTCTGTTTGTATATACTCCACTTAAATACTAATCTGTTTCTATGTGCCAAACAGTCTTTTAACTCTGTGTTTTGTCTTGTGTTTTCCTTTCTGTGGTCCTGTGTGTATGCTTGCTGGTGGGAATCCCTGACGTAGTGCTTGGGAGAATGTTGGTTGTAGAATGTTGAGTGTGAAGTGTCTCTGGGTGTTCTAGGAGTCAGTTGGAGTGAGAGGCCTAGCAGAGTGGAGGCCGGTGGATGTCTCCCCATGTATACTTCCTAAATGTCCTTTGTGAACTTACCTATTGGTTCATCCTGACTTGGACTCAGTAAACAAGTGTTGTAATGTAGAATCTTATTACTGTATGCTTAGTTCTACTTAGAGTGTTCCTCTCGTGTGGTTCTGGAACCTAGATTCAGAGACACACGAGAAGAAGCTGACGGCTGTATATTTGCTGTGGGGGACTTCCTTATTGTGGTGTCACGTGCCCCGTGAGACGGAGGTCACGTGATACGGAAGCAGGAAATAAAGTTAGAACCGGAACTGGCGTCACGGCGCCAGTCTGGGATTAGAATCCATACTTGGTGGTCGCGTCCTTCTGTGCGCCCGCGAGTTTGAAGTGTTACGCGCAGCGCCCCAGGGCCGGAAGAAGGCCCGAACGTTGCGAACGGTGAGGGCCGGTTTTCTCACCACGCCGTCCCCGCTCGTAACATCACACTGGCGACGAAGCGGGATCGGCCCGCACCCTGAAACACACGCGGAGCCGCGTAGCATCAACCCGCCCACGACGTGCAAGCGGAAAAAAAAAAAAAAAAAAAAGATCCACATAACCGCTCCAGAGAAATCCTCTGCCTCCGTGAAAACAGTGGGAGGCACCCAACAAGCCGAGGCGCAGCGAGCATCTCGCCCCCCAATACCTCCAAACACCCCATGTGCAGAGGACCAAGAACACAAGGCCCACCACGCAGTGAGAGGTACCACGCCCTAAAACCAAGTAAGGAGTACAGTGGCAAGGGAGAAGCGAACATACAATACGGCAAGAAGCGTTCCAAAACATGTCCAGCCCAAACACCAGTCCCACGAGAGCCAGCATAGGCGCGTCATCCAGAAGGAGCCCCACCCTGGACCCCCCGGACCCAACACAAACGACGTTTATGCCACCTTTTGACCCTTTTACCACGGGTGCAGCCATAAGGTGGGAGATCTGGCTACAACAATTTGAGATGCACCTGGATGCGAGAGACATTACCATAGCGAAAAAGAGGCGCATTTTCCTCCTACTCAACATTGGAGCAGCCACCTTACGCCTGTTCAACGCCACCCCGAACCAGGGCAACGACAACAACTATGACGCAGCCAAAGCCGCACTTACGAACATGTTCAAACCTAACCTCAACCCGGACTATGAACGTTTTCATTTCTGCATGGCGAGGCAGCGCGAGAAAGAGACCGTAGACAAATTCCATGCTCGCCTACGAGAAATGGCAGTAGGATGCGAGTTCCCGGATGAAGAGTTCGCCATCCGTCTCCAGATCATCAACGGGATATCCTCAGAAAAACTGAGACGGGCCATCCTGTCCGAGAAAAACATCCGTCTCTCTCGCATCCTAGAAATGGCGCGTCTCCGCGAGCAAACAGATGATCAAGAAGCGATCATGGAAGCTGCCATCCAAAGAATGCCGCTAGACAACCCCAAACCCACAGAAGACGTTGCAGCCATTTCCAAGCATCAGAACAGTCGCACGAAACAGAGCCAAAGGCCCACCACGACACAAGGGCGAGACAGAAACTGCAAGTGGTGCGGAGGCCCATGGCACAAAGGTGATTCGTTCCCAGCATGGGGTTCCACGTGTAGGAAGTGCAATCGCTTTAACCACTACGCTGCAGTCTGCCTGAATCCACCGAACAAACATGACGCAACAACCCTCGCAAGATAGCAGGAAAAAGTTCGCGCCTAGAGAATCTTCCCGCCAACAAGAACGGAAAGGTCAAGCAAGAGCCGTCGATGACCTCCAGAGATCCCCTGACACGTGCAGCAGTGACGACAGCGATGACGACTCGTCCCCAGAGAGGAGGGACAAACCTAGACGGAAGAAGGGGAGCAGGCGGATTCACAGGGTACACCTCATCTCAGCAATCGAACCTCATCGAACACGAAAAAGGAAAAGACCATCGTGCACAGTTCTTTCCAACGGAGCACCCCTGAAGGTAGTCATAGACACCGGCGCAACCGTGAACGTCATGCCGGTGACGGCATTCAACAAACTCTGCCCGAAGCCTACGCTCCAGAGGAAAAAAGTTCAGCTATATGCCTACGGGAGCAAGAAGCCATTGCCCGTACGAGGATCATTCAAGTCAGACTTTACTCACAAAAACACTAACTGCAGAGCACGCATCTACGTAGTAGACGCCGGCTGCGAAACACTGATGAGCTGCAGTACAGCAGAAAAGCTAGAGCTGATCCACTTCGCCTTCGGGCTCCAACATGACAATCTTGACAACCTGTTAGAAAAACACAAGAAGTTGTTCCAAGGCATCGGGTGCCTAAAAGGGCGAACCATCAAGCTCCACATAGACCCCACCATCGAACCCAAGGCAGTAAGGCATCGTCGAATCCTGTTCCACTTGAGGGGAGCCGTAGAGAAAGAACTAACCAAGCTAGAAGATGAAGGGATCATTGAAAGAACGTCAGGACCCACCCCGTGGGTCTCGCCCATGGTAGTAGCCCAGAAGCCCAAACAACCAGACGCGGTAAGAATTTGTATCGACATGAGGCTTCCCAACGCAGCCATTGGGAGGGAACGTCATGTAACGCCCACGATAGACGAGCTCATCGTAGACCTTACCGGAGCCACCATATTCAGCAAACTCGACCTCAGATCAGGCTACCACCAACTGAGACTGGCCAGAGAGTCGAGATATATCACTACATTCTCCTCTCACCTCGGCTTGATGAGGTACAAACGCCTCAACTTTGGAATATCATCCGCTGCGGAAGTGTTCCAGCATGAAATCTGCAAGGTCATCACAGGGCTAGAAGGCACTACCAATATCAGTGACGACATCCTTGTGTATGCGTCGAACAAAAGAGATCACCGCAAACGACTGGAAGCAGTCCTATCAAGATTAGAAGAATCAGGCCTGACGCTTAACGCAGAAAAGTGCGAGTTCAACAAAGAGGAGATATGCTTCTTCGGACATATTTTCAGCGCCAAGGGCGTGTCCCCAGACCCATCCAAGGTACAGGACATAAAAGACACCAAAGCACCTCAATCAGCCTCCGAAGTCCGAAGCTTCATGGGAATGGCAACATATTGTGCACGTTTCATCCCCGACCTCGCCAGCACAGCAAGCCCGCTCAGAGAACTCACGAAGAAAGACCAAACGTGGGCATGGACCGAAACTCACGAGAAGGCGTTCCAACAGATTAAAGTCACCCTTTCGGCGTCCACCACCATGGCGTTCTTCAACACCGACCGGCAAACCGAACTTCTGGTCGACGCCAGCCCTGTCGGCCTCGGAGCAGTCTTAACACAGACCGACAACGAAGGAAACGTGTTCCCCGTGGCGTTTGCCAGCAGAGCTCTCACGAAACCTGAACAAAACTATGCCCACATAGAAAAGGAAGCCCTAGCCATTCTATGGGGATGCCGACACTTCAAAGTGTACCTGCTAGGCAAACGAGCAAAAGTCCTCACAGACCACAAACCGCTGATCCCAATATTCCGAGGGTCTGCTCCCCACCCACCGGCACGCATAGAGAAGTGGATGCTGCAGTTGCAATCTTACAACATTGAGGTGGAATACCGCCCTGGAACTGACAACCCAGCAGACTACTTATCCTGCCACCCGCGGCCTGCTACCAACAGCGAGAGGCGTCAAGCGAAAGAAACCGACGAGCACGTCTGCCACATAGTCACCTGCGCAAGACCAAGGGCCCTGACCCTGCACGAAGTAGCCACCGAAACAGAAGCAGACACCATCCTACAACATACTGCCAATACCATCCGATCAGGAAACTGGAAGACCTTTCTCACGTCAATGGCCCAGCGCACCGCGCCAGCCCAAGCCAAACTCAGAGCCCTGTTTGGGATTCGACATTAACTCTCGGTAGCCCCTGAAGGTGTCCTACTCAAGGGACACAGGATCATAGTGCCCGAGTCACTAGAAGAAAAGGCCCTCCTCCTAGCACACAGTAGACACCAAGGTATGGTTAAGACCAACGCCTATCTGAAGTCCAGGATGTGGATGCCGAACATGCAACAAACAGTGGTAGAGCTAGTAGATGCTTGCGCAGCCTGCCAAGCATCCAGGAGACCGGAAAATCCCGAACCCATCAGCAGTGCCCCAAGGAGCTGCAAACGCTGGGACGCGGTCAGCATGGACCACTGCACGATTGCCGGGGAGGGATACCTCCTCGTGGTGATCGACGAGTTTAGCCGATACCCGGAGGTGGAGCACGTAGCATCCACCAATGCAGAGACCACCATCCTCGCACTCGAAAGAATATTTGCCACTCACGGGATACCGAGAAAAGAGAAAAGTGACAACGGACCATCATTCACCAGTCAAGAATTACGCGAATATTTCAAAGAAGTAAACGTCAAACACCAGCGAATCACCCCAAGGTGGCCCCAAGCGAATGGAGACGCCGAAAGATTCATGGGGTCGCTCAACAAAGTCATCAGGATCGCAAAAGAACAGGGACGCCCGTGGCTGAAAACAGTTTACCGGTTCCTGAGAACACACAGACAAACCCCACACTCCTCCACAGGCATCAGCCTGGCAGCCCTCATGCTAGGCGTACCCATACAGGCGGAGCTGCCCATACACCCCCAATGGATAGCACCGGAACCCGACATCCCCGCCATAGACGCCAAGCGGCAGAGGCGAAATGAGCAAGAAAGCATCGCCAGGCGAACCCGTCACAGAGAGCTGGTTCCAGGGGACACCGTCATCGTCAGGAACCGTGCCCCACAAAAAAAGATGTCCCTCAACTTCGAACTCCAACCATGGACAGTGAGCACCGCAAACCACAGCATGGTCACAGCCACTCGAGGAGGAGAGACAGTGACGAAAAACGTGTCGCACTTCAGGAAAGTACCCCAAGAACAGTGGGAAGAACGGTCGACACCTCCGAGAGAAGAAACAGAAACACCGCCCTCACCCCCCGACCAAGCGGTGCCAAGGAACACAGCAACCCCAGGAACATCAGACAGTTCACATCAGCAAACAGGAGGAGACGAGACCCTGTCCCCCACAACAGGAGTACCCGGATAAAAAAACACACAATATCATCTGAGGGAGAAGCCCCAGCCGTCATCCCACCTCAAAGGATACATGGTGGACAGAATAGGCCAGCCAAGATCACGCCGAGGCGAACCCTGAATAGAACCGCAAGTTTTGACCGAAATGTTAAGGTGCATGTTTGTAACCGCAATTTTGACCCTAGTGTTAAATACCAGTTAAAATGTATAGTTTGACAGCACCTCCAATTTGGGGAGGAATGCGGTGTCACGTGCCCCGTGAGACGGAGGTCACGTGACACGGAAGCAGGAAATAAAGTTAGAACCAGAACTGGCGTCACGGCGCCAGTCCGGGATTAGAATCCATACTTGGTGGTGGCGTCCTTCTGTGCGCCCGCCAGTTTGAAGTGTTACGCGCAGCGCCCCAGGGCCGGAAGAAGGCCCGAACGTTGCGAGCGGTGAGGGCCGGTTTTCTCACCACGCCGCCCCCGCTCGTAACATCACACTTATGATTAAATCTCCTAAATCACATAAACGTGTCGTATCATCATTAATAAGTAACATAACAAATGGCGACGAGGAGCTGTCTGTGGAGGAAGTCCCCGGATGTGTGCCCATGTAAGCCTTGACTTGGGAGGCTTTAAGGAAACTACATGAAGACAGCTCGAATCCACAAGTAAGGAAGGAGGAGATTTTTTTTCTGAATCGTTTATGTATGGATACGGACTTTACTTGCGTCAATATTGTGAGAGACAGTCCATGGAAGACAATTTCAAGGGGATTGCATCATATGAATTATTGCGCGAGGCTGTGAAACCAACAAAGGAGTGTTTGAGAGGAAAGCACCCGGTATGTGAGTACGTTGCTGGGTGTATCATAGGAAGTGCCATTGAATTTATATGAATAAAGAACCTTTCGACGTGCATTGCGTGCCGCCATCTTTATTATCTGTGGGTTGCCATAGATACATATAAACAGAAACGTTACGAATTACATGCTGCATAAATAATGTAACGAGTACGTGCAGCGGTCGATCCACGAACAATTGCATTTACACGAAGATAGACTGTCTTTTGTGTGGCACACGGCCGCCTGCTGCAACGTACACACGGCTGCCTGCTACAACGTTGTATAGTGAATAAACAAGATATTATTACAACGCAGCCTGCATTGTCAAAGCACCATCCAATCAGTATTTAAAGGCACAGTGTGCCATTCTCCTGTGATATTACTGCTTTTGAGGAGAAAGAGGTTGGTCACACATTCTATCACAGCAACAAATTAATCACCTTCTTCACTATGCAAAATATTGCGGCTCCAATAAAATTCCTGGCACAACCGGGGAGCCCAGTTTGCTCATGGGAGCAGTGGTTGGACAATTTCCAAGTTTATGTGAGAGCAATTGGAGGGGCCAAATATAATGATGATTTGAAGGAGGCAACTTTACTCAATTGTGTGGGGACAGAAGCATTAAGGATTTTTAGAACTTTACCAGATCCCAATGATACAGAGGAATGGTCTGGAGATTCCGCTAGCAGTGCCAGGAAATATGAAACTGCGCTATCTAAGCTAAGCAAGCATTTTGGAAATAAAACAAACATTGTTCTTGAATGATACAGGTTCTTTTCAAGGAGACAGAACAAGAATGAGTCTGTAGATACGTCTGTTGCATAATACCTAGGAGAGGGGCAAAGCTAGTAGTACACAGAGTAAGGAACATTCCTATTGGCACCCGAGAGGCACTACAAAAGGAATTAGAGAAATTGTGTTCACAGGACATCATTGAACATATAGAAAGCTCTGAATGGTTTTCTCCTATCGTGATTGTGAGGAAGCCGGAATGGTCAACCAGGATGTGTGTTGACTTGAGAGACTTGAATAATAATATCTGGGTAGATCGCCATCCCTTACCTAATATTGGAGAAATGCTTACTACCATGGAACCTGCAAAATGTTTCACTACATTAGACTTGTCCTCTGCATACCATCAAGTGGTATTAGAAGAAGAGTCTAGGCATCTTACATCATTTATAACGCCTTTAGGTGCATTTAGACATAAAAGAATGCCACTCGGTTTGGCGTCGGCAGCTGCCGTATTCCAGAGACTGATGCAACATCTCTTCAAAGGTCTACGAGGTGTGCACTACTTTCAGGATGACATATTAGTTTCTGCCATGTCTGAAGAAGATCATGACACCAAACTACTGGGAGTGTTACAGGTTATACAGCAAAAAGGTCTTACGCTTAAGATAGAGAAATGCAAAATAAAAAAAATAGAGGTGACATACCTTGGACATTGCATCAATGCGGAGGGGATAAAACCTAAAGAAACTCTTGTGAACATCATACTCAAGCTTCAGATCTCATGAACAAAGATCAACTAAGGAATTTGTTGGGTCTCACTGAATACTATTCTAAATTTGTGGACCATTATGCTGACAGAACAAGCAAGATGAGAGGTTTAATGAACAAAGGAAAAGAATTTGAGTGGTCTGATGGATGCAAGAAAGAACTTGAGACAATCAAAATGTTAATCAACAAGGCGCCCGCCCTTGAGATGTTTGATTGTAGTGCTAAGACCATGGTGTCTGTGGATGCCAGCAACGTGGGATTGGGAGGTGTTTTAGAGCAAGTTCAAAATGGAAGTGTAGTTCCAATTGCCTTTGCTTCCAGGACTTTAAAAGGGGCAGAAAGAAACTATTCGACCATCGAAAAAGAGGCCTTAGCAGTCAAATGGATTTTAGAACATTTTAAAGGACTTATTTGGGGGATTCCTATTGAACTCAAGATGGATCACAAGCCACTTATACATGTTTTGAATCCAAAAAACCCACATTTGACATCCCCACGCATCAGAAGATGGATCCTTATCATCATGCAGTATAATGTAACCATAAAGTATACCCCGGGAAGAACAAACATAGTAGCAGATTGTTTCTCCCGCCTGCCTTGTGTCTGTGAAGATGAGGATCCAAGTGGGAATGATGAAATAATGGAAGATCAAAATACTGATTGTGTCATTGCGCAAGTACATTTCAGCTTTAGTAAAGAAGAATGGATTGAAGCTGCTAAGTTAGATTTGGAACAAGGACAGTTGAAGAGAGCAGTGGAAAGTGGCTGGAAAGATATTATTGGAGACATAAGATCTTGAGAAAAGCTAAAAGATGAAATTTCATGTGATGATGTGTGCATCTACCGAGGAGATTGCATTGTGCCACCTGTAACCTTAAGAGAGAGGATTATGGAAATTGCACATGAGGGGCATGTAGGAAGAAGCTTAACGAAGAGAAGAGTAAGAGAGGCGTACTGGTGGCCCAACATGTGGGGTGATTCGGAAGCAATGGTCAAAGAATGTTCTGCATGTGCGTTGAGTGATAAAGGCAAGGTTCCCAGGGTCACACCGCTACAACCGATACCTGTACCGGATTCAGTTTGGACAAAATTGGCTGTTGACATTGCAGGCCCATATGAAATACTAGAGCCACAAAAGATTTATTTCATTGTATTGGTTGACTATACATCCAAATGGGTGGAGTGTGGAATTATTGAGGAGTCTGTCTCTGCCGTGAAGGTAAAGAGATTTTTGGAAGAGATATTTAGCAGGGAAGGTGAACCACAGGAATTAATATCAGACAATGGTGCCCAATTTATGTCGCAAGAAATTCAAAATTTTCTGAAAGAACGAGCCATCAAACACAGCACGACAGCCTTCTATCACCCCATAGGGAATGGCCTG
This sequence comes from Ambystoma mexicanum, assembly GCF_040938575.1. Classification (NCBI taxonomy): domain Eukaryota; kingdom Metazoa; phylum Chordata; class Amphibia; order Caudata; family Ambystomatidae; genus Ambystoma; species Ambystoma mexicanum. Next base: position 105,912,687 of record NC_090935.1, on the reverse strand, counting down.
GTAGACAGAATGAATTGCTTTATAAAAGATGTGATTCAATTAGCCATTGTAAATAGTCTTCCGTGGACAGAAACGCTCAGAGAAGCGCTGAACACATACAAGGTAACTCCACATTCGGAAGTGGAACCCTTCACAATGATGAGAGGGAGAATCGCCACCAATAGACTTAGACCGGCATGGATGACCATCAAGAGAAGTAAGAACATTGATATGGAAGAGATTTTAAAAAAGGTAAAGAGGAGACAAGAAGAATATAAAAAATATTATGACAAACATAAACATGTAAAAGAGAGCAAGATTGAGAGTAGGAAATGGATCCGAGTAAGAGAACCTAAAAGAGTTCTTAAAGGAGAGTCTAGATATCTTTCCCTGCAGAGAGAGGTCGAATGTTCAAAGAAGTCAGTGATTTTAGAAGATGGTAACAAGTGGTTGTGCAATGACGTCATATTAACCAAGAAAAAAAACCTACCTAAGAACTGTACCAGTCAGTACTCTTCACAAGGAATATGGAAGGATACATACATTGTTCCTGGTGACACTAATAAAAGCACTGCATCTACACATGATGTCGAATCAGTGGATAAGTTCACCATCCGGAGGTCTTCTCGTGAATGTCACGGGAACAATACATCTTCTAAGAGACTCAGAAGAATCGTAAACAATTTCAAAAAAGATTTTATTTATTATTGAGATTGATAACATGTGCATGAACAATACAACATCCATGTGTGTCATCGTGAACCATCGGAAAAATATGATCTCAACATGTATCCTTTTTATCAAGTATTACTTATAGTGCAAAGTTATAAAAACAAAATTATGGTTGCTTTTATCTGTTTGTACATAGTTTCTACATGCATATGCCCTCATTACGACCCAGGCGGTAAGTATACAACATTACCGGCATGGCGTAACTAACGTTTACGTGCTGGGTCAAAGCCGTAAAAAGCGGGACATTACGACCCATCGTGCACGAGCATTACGCCATGCCGGTAATGTAAACTGCGCCATGGCGTTAATGCCCCCAAAACGGCACCTACCGGCATCGTATGCCGCGCAAGGTGCACCACCGCCACCCCGACCACCGTTCATAGCGGTGACCGTAGTTAGCAGTCACCGCAATTAGCGGTGACCGCAGATAAGCGGAACCGGAAGTAGCGTCACCGCGGCGGAACGGGAAAGAGCACGGCGGCCATCTTTAAAAACACAATCCATTGGCATCCTCCGCAACCACTGGACATCCGAGCCTGAGACCCGGCAAATACCATCAGCAACCTTCTTCCTGCAAGAAAATGCCTAAAGTGGTTAAAAAAGCCTGTGACCGCCAGCGGCAAGACCACTTCACCAGAGAGGAGCTTACCATGCTTGCGGAGACCCTCCAGGAGAACGCCGCAGTGGTATTCTCCAACCAAATGACCAGACCGGCCATAGCCAAGAAGAAGGCCATATGGGCACTGGTAGCTCAGCGGGTTAGTGCCGTGGGAACAACACCCCGCAATGTGAGACAGTGCCGCAAGCGGTGGGACGATCTCCGGCTCAGAGTCAGGAGCATACTATCGGCAAACAGGAACCTGGCCACGGCAACCGGGGGAGGATCGGAGTCCCCTATTAAATTGCAGCCATGGGAGGAAATCTGTGCCTCCACCATCGGAATGGAGAGCATAGAAGGAGTAGGAGGAATGGAGAGAGGAGCCCCGACATCAGGCGATGCAGGTAGGTGGCTCAAATCAAGCCATGCAAAATTCACCAAAGTCCATTCATGTGAAGTACAATGTTGCCCCATAGTGTAAATGCAACACATCAGCAGGAGACTGCCCACAGATACATCCGATCTCCACCCTGTACACATGCAGTATGCACACCCTAACTGCAGGCACCCACATACCTCCATGCTACTTCCACACAAAAGGGAGACAACCTGTTTTCCCCTGCCTCAAATGTGCCGCATGTACTAACTGATGAGATGTCAGTCGTCACAATGCCCGCCCAATGTCCGCAGACCCATCAATAACACTTTCCCTCCTTTGCTCCACCACAGGCTCAAATTCCGACCTTGAGGATGAGGACACCACTGCCTCCACACCCACCAAGAGGGCCAGGACAACTGTGCCAACACCACAACCCTCCACCTCTGCCGTCCCGAGGAAAACCCCACAGCAGCCAAAATCCATGCCAGGAAAACAGGCCAGGGCACTGACAGCCACCCCAGCAGGCAGCACAGAAGCAGCAGCAGCAGCAGACATTACCCAAATCGTGCCCACAGAAGGGACAGGCTCTGCTGCAAGCAGCACTATTGGGGAAACTGCTGCCATTGCAGCCTCCTCCGATAGCGAAGCAGGGATCATTGAGGAGATTGATGTCGGAAGCCCCACTGCCCACCCTCATTCCCCCTACCTGTCCCTACTCAGCCCGCATGCGGATGCCACACAGGGGCAGTTAGAGGATGAGGATTGGCCAGGCTCTCCATCCCCGCTGCAGGAGGTGAGCAGCCCAATGGGAATACCACTGCCATTAGCTATGGGCCAGAAAGAACAACAAAGCCTGGAGGAGATCGTCACCCGGCAGCAGCAACTATCCCCGCTCCTCAATGAGCATGTTGCAGAATGTGGGGGGTCAAGGGCAGCAATGGAGAAATGTGCGGAGACAGTGAAGGCTGCTATAGAGTCCTCCACAAAGGACATCTGCGCAGAACTCGCCGCTGTGCGGCACGTCATCACTGAACTAGTGCAGACAATTCGGGACATGCGTCCAAATGAGCAGGCAGGAACCTCCTCGGGTGCCAGCTCGACACCAAGCAGCCCCATCCGCCGATCGGGGAGGAACCTGCGCAGCACAGGCAGGGGTGCCCTGGGGGCCAGGGGAGGGGGCTGCCAATAGTGGCCGGACAGTGGAGAAATCCTACATCAGACACTGCTGCACAGACTTACTCACACCTTTGTAGGGATTCCAGGGGGGAGGGTGGAGGGGGGAGTGGGTGTGTTGGGGAGTTCAGGGGGGAGGGGGAGTGGGTGTGTTGGGGAGTTCAGGGGGGAGTGGGTGTGTTGGGGAGTTCAGGGGGGAGGGGGGAGTGGGTGTGTTGGGGAGTTCAGGGGGGGGGGAGTGGGCGTGTTGGGGAGTTCAGGGGGGAGGGGGGAGTGGGTGTGTTCAACAAAATCACTTTCACAATACACTTTTCATATTTGCACAAATCAGATGTGTGGACATTGCTCATTGCGTATGTGTGATTTATTGGTAAACAGTCCCCAGTGTCCATATAACAGACGCACACAGTGCCACAATCGTCATCTCCAGGTGACACCCCCCATTCGCGTGTGCTAGAATAATTGGTTGATCAGAGTACTACGCATTTCACGCCCCTCCTGTGCATCGCCGCCTCCATGAGGTGCTGCCGAATCCCCACCTTCATCATCCTCATCGTCAGGTGGTTGCAGTTCTGCATCAGGGGGAGGGGCACATTGCGTCTGACGCACATATTGTGTAGCATGACACATGCCATGACGATCTTTGCCATCTTCTCATGGCGGTACAGGAGTGCCCCACCAGACCTGCTGAGGCAGCGAAACCGTGCCTTCAATAGGCCAAATGCCTGCTCAATCACCACACGGGTACGTGTATGTGCACGGTTGAAGTCCTCCTCGTGCTGGTTCTGTGGGTTCCGGACTGGTGTAAGGAGCCACCTCTTCAGGGGATAGCCTGCATCACCTGTATGTGGGCGAGAATGTATGTGTCAGTCATGACGTCTATTTCAAAACATGACGTGCCACCATGGCTTGCATCCAACTGTTACTTCGGACCTCTTTTAAATGCACTAATTGATTCACACTATGCGACCAGTATATGCTCATGGCTCTTATGGAATGTTGTGCATGCCATCAACCAATGTATGCAGGGGGGTCAAGTGCCTTGTGAGTGTCCATCCACTGTGTTCGTTCATGCCGTTTGTTTTGGTGGCCTGGCACGTGTCCTGTGAGGTCAACGCTCACATCATTGCAACATTGCTGTCAGCCTCATCATGACCCCAGTGAGCAATACTGATGTTGATAGGGACATTTTGTGGGCCTTGCCGTCTGTGTGATGGTGTGTTGATGTTTCTGTCCGTCATGTGCCTCATTCGTGCGCAGTTATGGGGACAGGCCTTTCAGTGGATGGTGTCTGGTGACGTGCATGTAGGTGCATTTTGTTGAGGTCAATGTGGTGTGAATTGGTACAATGCACTTGCAGATGGTTGTGTCATGGTTGGGGCACACCTTCATTCACGTGGTGGGGCTGCATACATCGGGCATTAGGTTTAGTGGTGTCAGCTGAAGTTTGTGCTGCTTTAGGGTATGATCTGGCTCCGTTGTCTCTGCTACTCACAGCCAGGTGGAGTATTCAGTAGGGGTGGGATGGCGGTTGGTGTTTCTATCATGCTGTCAATGTCGTTGTGTATCATGTATACGATGGTGGTGATGGTGTCCCGGTCCAAACGGTACAGGGTGTGGATCTGCTCAGCGGTGAGGTTGAATGGACTGGCTCTGATGCGTGGGATTGTGGGCTGCCTGCGTGGTGCCACTGGCTGTGCTGGTGGGGCTTGCTGGCCCTGCCTTGCCCTCCTTCTCCTCCTGCGTCTCCTCTGTGCAGCCTATTGTTGTTGTTGTTGTAGTTGAAGTTGTAGCACTTGCATTGCTATCAGGTCCTCCAGCCCCAACATTGCTAGTCCTATTGGAATCATTGTGGAGTGTGACTGGGTCTGGGAAGGGGTTGGGTGTGCTCTTTTTGTACTTCCTGACTCTGTATTGCCTCCACCTGTGCTGATTCTGTGCACCTGTGGCAGCTGGATTCACTGCACAAGGCCCTTTACGGTTGGTTCGCGATGGCGTAATTAGCACCATGGCGGTAAGGTACTTAACGGGCTGGGTGATGGCGTTAGGTGCATGTCCGCTTGGGTCGGCATTCGCGTACCTTTCCGCCATGGCGCTAAGTACGGTGTGGGAGGTCGCGTGCGCGCGCCATTGGCGCAGTTAGCGGCAGCGTTAACTACGATGCCGCTAATGGCATCGTAGTTAATGGTCACGGGTCATGATCGGACCTAGCGGAAAACGATGGCGGTAACCATTTACCGCCATCGTTTTTCACTTAGCGCTAGGGTCGTAATGATAGTCTATAGTCACAACTTTCTTAAACAATGTGGAGGAGGAGATGTTGTAATGTAGAATCTTATTACTGTATGCTTAGTTCTACTTAGAGAGTTCCTCTTGTGTGGTTCTGGAACCTAGATTCAGAGGCACACGAGAAGAAGCTGGCGGTTGTATGATATTTGCTGTGGGGGACTTCCTTATGATTAAACCTCCTAAATCACATAAACGGGTCGTATCATCATTAATAAGTAACATAACAACAAGCGGTTCCCTACCTGTGGATTTGTGTGCTTCTTCTTCTCACGCAAGGACCCACCTATCAATGGCGATGAGGAACCTGGAAGCTCTGGGGAATGCCTGAACAGGTCCTAGAGCAAAGTGGAAAAGGAACATAGGTGAAACAGCAGCCAGGACGATACAGAATGAGCAGAGCAGAGAGGAGACATCCACCGGCACCCCGGGCCTCTAAGGTGAGGGCACCCCTTTGCCCTTAGCAATCAGTTGGGCCAAGAGCAGTGGGGGGCACCTGGGAGCTGGAGTGCAACTTCAGGGAGCAATCAAACAGTTCCTGATAGTATTAAGGGCCATCCTGCTGTGATAAAAAGTGAGCAACACCAACAGAACTTTGAAGATAAGAGGTTCCGCGGGTGTTGTGCTCTCTCCCATGATTCGGGGCTTAAGTGCCAGTCTGCAGTGAGTGACAACAGTGCGGCTACAAGTCAGCTTGTAACGGCTGCTGTGAGGTGTAGTGCGGCCATGAGTGTCTCTTACATAGGACAAATGATCTTGAGAAGAAATCTTCATAGATCACCAGCAGTGCAATAGTGATCCAGTTGATTGTTCGGCCCAGTTGATGTGTATTATTCTTGTGTACTTTTGGGAGGATGTAAAATGCCGGAGTCATAGGATGAGACTTGTTTAGAAACAGTTTCTCCTCCTCTTCTAACCATCCTGCAGAGCTCGAAATTAAGTTTGGATTAGCAGGAGCTAAAGGTCGCTCGTGTGTGCCCAGTATTACACAGTAACCAGCAGATACCACTAGTGAATGAGGAGCTAGTACATCACGTTCCACAAATTGAACTTCCATATAAGATGGAAACATATAATTGTGTCCCTTATTTATGACCCTTTATGCTTTACAGATATGTCCTAATATTAATTTATAGATTAACGCAAATGCACAGAGTTAAATTCACATTGGTTCGTTTGTTTAGCATCAGTTGGCCTGGGGAGCTAAAAGTAGTTCCAGGTAACTGTTGGTGTCAAGCTAACCAAGCTCCTCTAGGCTAAAAGCAGGAGCCAATTACCTCCCAGCTTCACTCAATGTCGAACCCTGTCCTTGTTCCAACAGTGTAATGGCTGCCCTCTCCCTTGTCGTAAGATTATCCTTAGTAGGGTTCCGGGATGATAACTGGGACTCTACTTGTTGTAATATTTTATTTTCGAAAGTCATAATCTCGCGGTCGATCGACGAAGGGGGAGCAATGAAAGTGGAAAGTGATGCTACCTTCTCTTTTGTCAATATTTTCTTGGGAAAATATTTTAAACTAAGTACACGAAAACACTGTCTAAGTTTAGCTTTAGTCTGTAATAGGTCAGCCCTGGCAATTGGGACAAAACTAAGGCCTTTATTGGGGCCCCTGATCTCATCTTGTGATAGGATATAATCTGTTAAATAAAAATAGGTACTGCAAGACTCATTTTAAAAAGAAAATGTATTGTGCCACCTGGTTTATAAACATTCAAAACCTTAACACACATCAAATTAACAATATGCAATTGTCCTCACAAAAATCAAACTTTAAATAAACAAAATTAGCAGAAGTTAATAAGAAACCCCAATTCAATATCGGTTCATTAAAACTATTCCCTATTAAAATTATCAATTTTATTGCAGCAAGAAAAGTGCAATTAATGTGGCTAGTGAGCAGTAATCCATAAAAACCTTTCCCATAAAAACTCCCACAGAGATATCTTTAGATCTTGAACATAGTTATAAAACCATTTGTTTCGGAGCTCTTGCGTAGCCCCACACTCCACTAATACATGATATGTCTCTGAACCAGCCCCACAATGTCCGCAATCTGGTTTTAATCATTCTCAGTCCGTCCACATATATATTTTAACACAAACATAATATAGCTATAGAAAACCTATAAGGTGTAAACATGATCAAGTAATTGGCAGCAGCACCCAGTGAACGTTGCCACTTTGCTAAATCGTTATATCTTTCGTATTTTGACACCTGTGACGAATCAGGAGATCTCGTCCCGTGTTAGTGAAGGAAAGGCTCACTCCCATACCCGAATCGAGAAAGGGTATGAACTTCCCCTGATATACCCTATGGCCATGTGGAATTTTGCAAAATAAATTCCATCAGAAAAAATAAAACCACTGCAACGAAGAGAACTCATACAGAGGAAAAAGGAGTAAAATACTCCTTCCAATGTCTTGGTCCCTTTTCTATGACTGAAAATGGAATCGGCCAAAAGAGAAGGACTATTACGGGTGAGTTGTTGTAGGAGTAGCGGTAGCAGAAATGAGAGTGGCCTGAAGCAAGATTGGCAGGAGCGCAGTGACCAGTATCAGAACGCTGGAAGTGTTCAAAGAGGACCCCAGCAGTGAGTGAAAGACCAAGTTGTGGAGTATCGAGCAGGGTTGCCAACTCGATACAGTGTGGAAGCAGTTTCCAGGAGTCTAAAAGCCGGGAGTCTTTACAGACATAACAAACAAAAGTCAACGGAAAGCTCTGAAGAGCCGCACGCACAGAGCGTGGAAACAATCATACCGTCCATCCCGTGGAGTTGTTCAGAGGATGGGGAAAGACCACGAAACTTGGTCAGAGGAAGAAACCTCTCAGCTGGGATTACTGAGGGACTGAAACAAACCCCTACAAAGACTCGAACACGCAGAGGGGAAAGCAAAAGTGGATGACCACATTAACCGAGCCGCTGATCAGTGTCGATTTCCGACGACACTGTGGGATTCGCCTCACGTCCCGCATGCACAGTGACATGAGGCACACGTTGAATAAAGGGCCCGCCCTGCCGGAAGGCAGGCAGTTCTAAGCAAAGAAAAAATAAAAAAATAAAAAAAGGAAGGCGGGCAGTTCTAAAAAAACAAAAAAAAATGGAGAGGAGCGCCTGCTACCTTTTTTCCTTCTTTGAAATGTTTACAGGACTAGCATTTAAAACTTCATATAAGGAAGAAGCTGGGGGGGGGGGGTTAATCAACTTGTCTTTCTGCTTCATCCTTTTCCAGAGGATTTTTGCATTCAGGGAGACCAATCCAAGTTCATATCTTATGCAGACCATCAGAATTGACCTCTGTATCCCCAGCACACCTCTCCGCAGTGATTAAAAAGAATATCTGCCAAAACCATTCCTAAAATGCTTTAATTATAATAACAGTTGTCTTGTTTATTATAAAAATATACCATTATTAAACTGTTATTCATGTTTTTGTAAATTTGGAAGCATAAATACTTCCATTTTGAGGTCGCTTCCAGTGTTTCCTTGTTTAGCTTCCATTTTTGATTATGTAATTGTCTCCTTGCTGTAAAGACCAACATATTGCATTTAGTTGTGTTTATAATTAAATTGTTGACCCTGGAATATTGCTTAAAAGTTTGTAGTAGGCCATTTATTGCCACATTTGAGGTGTTGAAAATCATGATATCATCCACATAAGTGATCCTATATATTTGGCCCATACACCGTCGGAGGCACAAATGTGGATGATGAAAGAGCTTCTCCTAAGTCTGCCAGAAAAAGATTGATTAAAAAAGGAGCGATGACACAACTTTGAACAGGTTTTCAACCCATTAAAAGTCAGGATTGTTTTCGGAACATTCCCAAACTGACTTAACCCCTAAACTTGTATTACTAAGAAGTGCAATGAGTATAGTCAACAAATGGGCAGGAACAGCCCATCTCTTCGACTTACTCCATAGCAAATTCCGATTGACCATATCAAAAGCTAATGATAAGTCAATGCTAATGGAGTAGATTGCAGACTTCCTTTTGCCAATTATTGTATATAACCCCCACGATCCCTGAAGTCACTGTGCCTACATTCTTTCGAAAGCCCACCTTTTGAGGCTTCAGGATTTCCCACAAGTCCACCCATTCCTTTAAATCTTTTAACACAAAGGAGGAAACCCACTTTGAATCAACATCCAGCAAGGCTGTAGGCCTGTGGTTGCTGGGGTCCCTTTTGTTACCCTTTTAATAAATGGGTACAATATTGGATGTGGCCCATGTTCTAGGTAATTTACCCGATCAAATGATATCCTTAAACAAATCACATAAAACTATTGGCCAAAAACCAGGGTCGGCCTTAAATTCTAAATTGCACAGACCATTTGGAATGGGTGCCGTACAGCAGCTACACTTCAAAGTTTAAATCCCATCTAGCTGTAATATTTACTAAAACCTCATTTCTGCTGGGAAGACCATATGAATTCTCAAAATGAGTAGCCCATGCATTTTCAGGAAATGGATTCTCCTGCAGTAATTGTTGAAACGTACTGCCTGAGTTAGCCAGTTTACAATAACTAGAATCAGACTTCTGAATAAGACTTTGCAACATAGCTTCTCCTTCCCGCTGTAGTGTATGGTGGCGTCTCGCTTCAATCTTAGGTTTATATCTCTGCCTCTCCCAACGGATCAGATCTTTTTTCTCACTCACCCCATCACAAGATTTTGTAATAATACGTATGTCTGATCCCATCTGTTTAGAATCCTGTATTTCATAATTAAAACAGTAAAGGTGATATAGTTAAGAGAACTTTGAATACTTGTAGAGAATTTAAGAATCAAGCACCCCGGTGTTCTTTTCTCATGTGGCGTGTTCTGAAAAGTGTTCCCATCTAGGCTCAAACATTTCTCCACCACCCTATTAGACCACACTAACCGGCTCTTCCCACAAAACCTGCAGCATACAGTTCTCAAAAGAGGATTCCATTGAATGAATGAATGTACCCAGTAGAACGTTATGATCACTCTGAACCCACTTGATGAACTGAGAAATGTGCACACACTGGAAAAAGATTCTCTGATACACCACACAATGTATCCTCGAACGCTGTAAGCCTTGACTCCAAGTGTAGGGACCTTCTGTATCCCCATCACTTTCCCATTCAGAAACATCAGATTCCAACTAAGAAAGAAGGTCACCCAAGGTAATCCTACCTTACCATTTCCTTTTGGTTCTTCCTCATTATAATACAAACAATCAGTATTAAAAACTCCAGCTAAGATCAGATAAAGTCATTTAATTGAACATACCATTCCATAAATACATGTTCAATTTTACCCTGTAAGAAATCTATGCATAATCTGTGAGAACTGCAGTATAAATTGATAACCAATATTTCTCTTCTAGATGTTTGTGTTACGCCCATTGTGATCAGAAGACAATGCGGATAGGAATGCAGAGTTTGAACATCCTCTGCCCATTGAGTATTAACTACCTCCAAGAGACCACCATGAGGCCTACCCAGGTCTCCCTTAATGGCCTTTTGTTGGCTCATATCTACATATAAGCCTGTTAAGTGGCACAGCGAGTAGAGCGCTTGGTTTGACATCCGTGCAGAGTCTGCTGACGCAGGTTCGAATCCCGGCGGGGCAAAACTCAGCCTTTCATCCTTCCGAGGTCGATAAATGAGCACCACACACGTGGGTAATAATAAGTAGCGCTCGGATACTTGAAGGTTTGTAATGCTATATAAAAGCCTTGTTATTTATTTATTATTACTACAAACGATTCTCTGCTTCTCCCAATCTATTAATAGGATTGCATTGGCGAGTAAGACGCTGAAAGCCCTGTGAATTCCAACATAGTATGTTGAAAACCGGGCCTCTTTAGCCCAGCTTTCGAATTTTGGGCTAGCTGTAAGTGCACCTGTAACACAGGACCAATCCTCAGAGAAAGGGGTAGCACGATGCATTCCCTCCGATTAAAACCACATTTCTAACTGTATTTTCTCACACCGTGCATGAAACTAACTAAGTGGAGATAGAGCTCGGTGCAGCTCTTACCGGGTGTCAAATTCCATTTTCCTCCAATGGTCTCAAATCAAAACCATGTGATCTAAAGTCATCTATAAGGTGCCATGAGACATTTACACACAAGTGGTGAAGGCACGACTATAATAGCAGTATCAAGCCTATTATCTAACACCAGCGTTCTGTCACCAAAAGCCCTAATTCTCAATGACGGAATATCATATAATAAAGCTAAAATAGCCTGATGAATCATAACCAAGTTGTTTTGCTTGGGGAATAAGGACTTGAGAATTAATTGATTTTTCATTCACAAGCGGGGTGGCCAGTACTTATCCCAAACTCCTGAGGTCAAGTTAAAGTCTCCACATTGTATTGAAACACTTTGCTTATTCCCCAGACCTTAATTCCTCTGTGGTCATCCTAAAGGTCAGAGTATGACAAGTCACCAATCTATTGTCCCCCAAATCATAATTAAATCAATAATAGTTTGAGCGTGGGAAGATGTGGTATCTGCTGACCCCAAACTCCTCGCCGACAATAACAGTTTGTGCAGGAGACGATGGAGTGCCCACTGAATCTGTTAAACCACCGCAAATTACTATGGACTTTGAACCGCCATCTGCTCCGATGACTCCTCCCACCTTTTACACTTAAATCTGTCATTTCACCTTTTTATGATTCTAGAAAGTCAGTGCAACGTTATTAAGATTCCCCCTCTTGTCAATTGGCTATTTATTTTATCTCTTCTAGTTCGGCTCAACACCTGCATGAAATGTGTTGCTTGGCTCTTACTAATCCGTTTGCATTTCAGGTTTTTAGATTTTTTTAACTTATTTCTTGTTCTTATTTTTTCCCTCCTTTATTGGCATTCGAATTCCCCTGGCAACCACAGAAGCCAGGGGAACGTAATCGTCCTCACTCCCAGTCGGTAAGGCAGCCATTCGCTGGAACTTGTCTAGAAATATTTTAGAAGAAGTAGTGTCAATTGCTCAGACTCATTGCAGAATATTGTATCAAGACCTCTGTATTCCTAATACATATTGTCATCTTAGTTTGAAGGTCTGATAATTGTGTTGAGTGTTGGCTTCAGCTTTCAAAAACTTTGACAAGAGAATTTAAAACGAAATGTAATGCTACTAAAATCCCATGATTATCATTATCCAAAAGTCAGGTTCACAGCGAAGCCTGAGTTTCGAACAGCGCTGGAGTATCTGATAATGAACTCCATTCAGGAGATACGGCTGGCCCCATACATAATACCTCAGTGCCACTAAGGGAAACCACTTCATTGCAAACATTTCTTGAGTACGTCTTCTTGCTCCAAACCCCTTATGTGGTGTGTGGGATATATTGACCCACTCAACAGCATTTCCCCACATCACCGAGCTGCAGTTGCGCAGAAAACCACAAAATGGTTTGTTGCTGGGGAGACTATAGAACATGAGTTATTTTAGGCACCCGGCTTGCTTTAATTCTGGATCTAAGATCAGAAATTAAAGATTAAAACTATGGTGGCTGGAGTTGCAAGTTGAAAAACAGGTTTTCTGCTTGGAGGGGTGGCAACAAAAGAAGGGCTCTCTCTCAGCAGATACTGACAACCCCCTGATAATTATGGGGTTGAACAGACTTTTGTCTCTGCTGGGACTCTGACAATGAAGCTCCCAGGGAAGGAAGTCTGAAGTGTGAAGGGGCAATATAACTTCAATCAAGGGAGAAAGCCTCACAATGCTCTAAAGGAAATGACAGTTGGCAGCAGTTGAAGGCAAGAAAAAAATTGACCCAGGAACAAAGAGACTGCCATTTGTTCCCCAAGACTATTTCAGGAATAAACTTTAAAGACTTCTATCTTTGCAGCAAGACTTTGAAAAATTGGAAAAATGGCACAGTTTAAAAGTGATTTTTCGTGCTTTCTTTAGAGACATGGTAGAACTCACTGACACCTTGGGGGCAGAAATGGCAAAGTATTAAGGATAAATCAGAAAGTATCAATGTTGTGAACATAAAAGTTTGTACACACATCCCTGCGGATAATTTGCATCTGTGCATAAAGTTATGGGATTTTAGGCTGAATCTTTAATGCTAAAAATTACCAAAATGTATCTGAAGGGCGAAACAAGGTCCCACAGACTGGAGGATTGGACTGATATGTGCTACACATAATATGTAACATGTGTATATAGTTTACTAAGAGATTGCAATTGTATAAATGTCTGTTTTTGGCAAAATCAGATTTTAAGTAAAGTAAATGTGGGAGTTTTTGGACATTGTAAAACTCAGCTCATAAATCTGACATCATTCCCTTGGAAATCCAACCAGTCGAGATCAAGGTGGAGACTAGCACCCCTGCCCAATCCAAGTAGTTTAGGGCGTGCTTAGTTAACCCTGCCCAGCCTATACTTGATGATGTCATTATGCACTATAAATAAAGGTACCTGACAAGAATCTCACTCTTCCTGATTTCCTGTGCTGCGTTCCTGTTCCATCCATCCAGACTCCAGATCCAACTACTTGCCCAAAACATTGCTGACCCTACTCCAGGGCCCACTGCAAAACTCAAGCATTGCTGATCCTGCTCCAGCAAGGCCTAAATTCTGAAAACCACTAAAATTCCCACATAACCAAAGGGGAAAGCTGTGGTGTTTTTAGGAAGCATCCTGATCCCACTCACTGCATGCTTGCTGCAATCCTGCCATCCAGCTAACCTGTAGTATCCAGTGAGCAGAATTGCCAGTCCAGAAGTGCCACCTGGCGACCAGAAATGTCGAGCTGTTTTGCCAGACACCCTGCCGTGTAGTGACCGAACCGTTGACTGTCCAAAATCCAAAAACTAAAAAGTGGACTGTGAGTATCAATTGCCACCCCACCTAAACCCATAGCCTATCTTGTCTTTGTCCTCATCCCATTCTCTAAGTCACCCTTTCCGTATCCTGAAACCTTGTTCAAACTGTCAGAATCATTCTTGCAATCCTGCTCTTGATTTCTAGTGCTAGAGCCATCTATCTAGTCATTTTGCCTTGTGTAAATCCTAAGCCCTTGGTCCTATTTCGAGTGATCGGACTGGTTCCACCAGGGTTGGGCACTGGGGTGATAGGGTTGAACTTGCAAATCAACCCTGGAGCTTACTGTGTCCCTCTTTGGTGGTCTAGCCTGACAGGGTAATTCATAGAATTTCGCAGAAAAGTGTCGCAAGCGGCTGGCGCAGAGTGTCCGCGTGCGATTGTCTGCGCCAGGCACGTGCGCAAAAACCGATTTCCACGCACAGTGTATTCATGGATTTTAGGCTCCCAAACCAGCCGTGGCGCAGAGTATCGCAGCGACCCTGCAGCAGCGCCAGTAACGCCCCCAAGAACGCCCTCGCGCAAGGAAAAGCCATCAAAATCGCCAAATCATCGCAAAGGGCTGCGCTAACCCTGGACCAGTTTACAGGGCTGCCAAACAAGGAACGCAAAGCGGGTAACGTGCATATCAGGGGTACGCGGGAAGTTATACACGCGATTAGCCAGGGTACGTGTATTACAGGGGTACGCGGGAAGTTTTACACGCGATTCGGCTGGGTACGTGTATTACAGGGGTGCGCGTGAATTCTCACATGCGATTTGGCCAGGTACGTGTATTACAGGGGTGCGCGGGAAGTTCCACACGCGAATAGCCTGGGCGCGTGTATTTCAGGGGTGCGCGGGAAGTTCCACACGCGAATAGCCTGGGCGCGTGTATTTCAGGGGTACGCGGGAAGTTTTACACGCGATTTCAGCAGGGTACGTGTATTTCAGGGGTGCGCGGGAATTCTCACACGCGATTTGGCTTGGTACGTGTATTACAGGGGTGCGTGGGAAGTTACACACGCGATTAGGCTGGGTGGGTCCTCACAGGTGTTCCCTGTACACCCTCGGCGGCCCCTGCAGGCAGCCCACAAAACAGGGGACTACCCTGCACACCTGCTCATGTCCCCCTGCACCCCCACCCCCCAGCAGTGCAGGGGCAGCCTCCACCAGGCCCCCACCCATGTCTCCCACCACCCCCACACCCCAGCAGTGCAGGGGCACCCTCCACCAGGCCCCACTCATGTCTACCACCACCCCCACCCCCAGCCACCAGGGGCACCCTCCACCAGGCCCCCACTCATGTCACCCACCACCCCCACCTCCCAGCCACCAGGGGCAGCCTCCACCAGGCCCCCACCCATGTCTCCCACCACCCCCACCCCCCAGCAGTGCAGGGGCAGCCTCCACCAGGCCCCCACCCATGTCCCCCTGCACCCCCACCCCCCAGCAGTGCAGGGGCAGCCTCCACCAGGCCCCCACCCATGTCTCCCACCCCCCAGCCACCAGGGGCAGCCTCCACCAGGCCCCCACTCATGTCTCCCACCACCCCCACCCCCCAGCAGTGCAGGGGCAGCCTCCACCAGGCCCCCACCCATGTCACCCACCACCCCCACCCCCCAGCAGTGCAGGGGCACCCTCCACCAGGCCCCCACCCATGTCACCCACCACCCCCACCCCCCATCAGTGCAGGGGCACCCTCCACCAGGCCCCCACCCATGTCTCCCACCACCCCCACCCCCCAGCCACCAGGGGCACCCTCCACCAGGCCCCCACCCATGTCTCCCACCACCCCCCCCAGCCACCAGGGGCAGCCTCCACCAGGCCCCCACCCATGTCACCCACCACCCCCACCCCCCAGCAGTGCAGGGGCAGCCTCCACCAGGCCCCCACCCATGTCGCCCTGCACCCCCACCCCCCAGCAGTGCAGGGGCAGCCTCCACCAGGCCCCCACCCATGTCTCCCACCACCCCCACCCCCCAGCAGTGCAGGGGCACCCTCCACCAGGCCCCCACCCATGCCTCCCAACACCCCCACCCACCAGCACTGTGGGGCACGTGGCCGGCAGTCAGGCAGCAGCAGATGGCAGGTGGGAGCGTGCTCAGGGCTCTGGGGGGCAGTAATTTGGCCTCCTGGCCAGGAGCGTGGTCTCTCGTGTGTGAACGCGTGGACAGCCTGATAGGGAGTGAAATCCCACACGTCAGCAAAGGCCCTTAGCGCGTAAACCCGTCAACAGCATATGCGCGCCTATAGTCACCTGCACGTGCAGGAAATTGTTGCGTGACACGTCCCAGTGTCAAAGCGTGTGATTGGTGAAAATGGATCTACACGCAGAAGTGACAAAGCGTGTGATTGGTGAACGTACACGCCGCGTAAGTGACGCTGTACGTGTGGGCCAGTATATAAGGTACATGTAGAACACCATTTCCTTGTACGTGCTTTTCGTGGAGAGCGAGTGGGTGAATTCTGTACTTCTTGTCGTTTCACACGCGATTTACTTCACGGCGTTTCCAGTTCGTATTCCCTGTTACCTCTGACAGCTTTTTCTCTTTTTTCTCTTTTACTGGTTTACCTGGGCCTGTTCCCTCAAACAGTGTCCCCTTCTACTGTTGTCCTGTCTTCTCAGACAGCGTACACATCTTCTTTTGGCGGGGGTTTAGCCAGCCAAACGCGCTCATTTTTCACGCTCTTTTACCTGGCAGACGGTGAGTCACGCACGTATCCAACTTCTGTGCTTGCCCCGTGTGTAGCCTACCCCTTCAGATGTCATTCTAGGCTGCGTGTGACACGCATATGTTCATTCTTGTGTTTCTGGGTGCCACAGCGTAGTGCAGGTTTTTCTTTCTGCACACGTGGTCTAGGAGGGGTTGCGTGCACGTCATCTCCCTTTTTTGGGCCTCCTGTGCGTTGCGTGACCCGTCATCTTTCCCCAGGGGTTACAATCAGCCGTGCTAGAGCACTAGGGTACAATTACCATCTGGTACCCAACCCCTTTGACCCCCAATTGCCCAGGACAATTGTCTACAGCCACTCCCATACGCACATTAATATCAGTGCCATGGCTGGGAGGCGAGGATTCCGTAAGGGTGGCAAAGGTGGAAGAGCCACAAGTGGTGGCCGTGGTGGATCCGGTAGGGGACGTGGTCGTAACTTGCAGGGTGAGCCTGTCCCCCCATGTGTGGAGGACCAGTCAAGGGCACCCATCATCCCCCCCCTCCCCCCCCTCCCCCCCTCCCGTTGAGGCTGAAGTGGCTGACACCATCCATGCTCAGCCCTTGTTGGACCAGCCCATTGTGGCACCAGACCTGGCTGACTCCATGGCTGACTTCCAGGTCAGCAGGGCTACGACACGTGCGCTGGTGCACGTTGATGCCATCATGGCACGTGGATCTGGGGCAGCAAGGTCATCTGCTGCACCAAGGAGGCAGGGCGGAGAGGCTGCAGGGGCAGCTGCGGCTCCATCCACCCCAGCCCTCACACACCCAGCCAGGACAGTGTCGGTCCTAGTCCATGCTGCTGACATTCCCCCTGACACCATCACACTAGAGCCAATGCCTGCACCAACTCCCATGCTGAGTGTGCAATCCCACACTCCTGATACAGAGTCCACCAGGGCTCCTGCCCCTAGTGTCCAGAGCGGCGCAGGACACTCAGGATCACCACCACCTTCCAAGCGGAAGAGGAAGAGTGCTCGTCCGGCACAGGCTGATGCCCCAGACACGGCTACACAGTCCGGCCCGTCCAGGAAGCCCAGCTTCACGGATGACGAACTGAATGCACTTGTCGAGTATGTGTCCGGACATGACAACGAGATGGTCATTGTTGCAGGATCCAAGACCACACCTGCACAACGCCAGGCACACTGGCAGACCGTTGCGGACATCGTAAGTGCCCTTGGAATGGTGAGGCGCACAGCCAATGATTGCTATAAGCGCTGGAATGACCTAAAGCGCAGGGCAAAGAGTAAGCTGGCCTCAAGTCATGCCGCAACTCTAGTGACTGGAGGTGGGTCTCCAGTAGTAGACATGGAACTCACTCCACATGAGTCAGTCGCTGGGACCTACGTCACGGAGGAACAGATCCAAGGCGTGGGAGATCTGGCTGATTACGAGGCATTGTCCGGTGAGTGCACATGCATGTGTGTGTCATCCATGTGCATGGTGTGTGTGGGTGGGCTTCTGTTCGGGTGCCAGGTGAGAGTGTGTGCGCCTGAGTCGTATGGGTCAGCCATGTGCTTCATGCAATCCTTCCTGCGCAGCTGCATTTGGCCATAGCAGTATCCCTTCTGCCAACAGTAGACATCTAGCACAACTGCACGCCAGTTGCCCTTGAAGTGTCACCTTGACACAACATATTTGCTTCTTTTTCACTGTTCATTCAGTCAGCATGTTTGCATTCCACCACTTTCACTAGGCATGTCGCTGTCCACTAGTCACATGTCTGACATGGGTATGGTAAAGTGGAGTGACTTTGTTACCTGGATATCATTTGTACACACATGTCCCTGTGCAATTTGACCATTTCAGACTGGCAGCTCCAGGTGAAAAATCTGACCTGTTAGAATTAGAAAAGCTATTACATGCGGGAACTGGACTGAATGAATAGGTGCTGCCCTCCTCTCCATCTTCACTCAATAGCAATGGTACATGCCATCTGTGTGATGGCATGTGTGTTTCACCTGCCAATCACAGGCCAATGTGTGATGCCACTGCCAGGCAGCATGCAGAAAATGTGTTCATCTTCCATCTTGGTGTCATCAGTGTGTGCCATTTGCCTGCACTTCATACGCAGTGAGGGTGCATGCATGGGAGGGTTTTAGTCATGTGGGACATGTGTCAATCAAGTACTGGTTCTCTTGCTTCTCAGCCCTCAATGTGTGCCATGGTGCTAATGCCTGTTTCCATTTCTTTGTTTTCATGTCTTTGCAGGGGAAGACGCACCTGATACTGCTGGGGTTGTGGAGATGGTGCAGACCCAGGAGGTGTCCCAGGGCCGACCAACCACCAGTGATGGACGTGGTGTGGTGGTGGGGGAGAACCCACAAGTGCTGCAGGTCGTGCTCTCAAGGGGTGTCTCTGGCTGCACCTCCCCCGAGCTGTACTCAGGTGTTGATTCGGATGAGACCTACGTGCTGTCGCAGGTGAGTGTTCCAGGGAGGGATTCTGTTCTGTCTCACCCACCTGCACCAGGGTCAGTACCCTCCATGGGGATGTCAGTGTTGGCAGCTACGCCTTCGGTGGTTACGGATGCAGGGTCACACTCCACGACATCTGATCCTGTTCCTGGGCCAGCAGATCAGAGGGGGAATGCAGTCCTGCAGCCTCAGGCAGTGCCGGCACAGCAAGGCGCAGTTCGCCTTGCCCCAGACAGGTGTGGTGCCCGCCGACGTGGTGGCCGTACGCCACCCGGCAATACCGCATGGGAGCAATCCATTTACGGTATGGTTACCCAACAGGCTGCATCATCCGAGATGATGGCTCAGGCCATGGATAGGGTGGCCACTTCCATTGTCCCCCCAGAAAGGTTGATGGAGCGACTAGAGCAGGCAACCGACTCCATCTGCCAGTCACACAGGGAGGACATGTTGGGGTCCAACAGGGACAGGCGGGCGGCACTGGCGACTCTGCAGGAGGCCATCTCCATTGAGTCCCAGGGCCACAGGGAAGCCCTGAGGCAGGAGCTCCTTCACCTCAGGACGACTCTTGTTGAGCTTGAGGCTTCAACACACCAAAGGACAGAACAGCAGCTGGAGCGTCTCACCCGTACGCTCTCAGCTGAGATGCAGGCAACGAGGGCGGAGGTCCGGGCATCCCGTGAGTTGTTGCATGGGGACCTCCGCACACTCATCCTCCAGAACCAGACCTACCACACCCGCATGCTTGCAGCCATGGAGGAGCAGACTAGGGCCTTGCGTGGGCTGCCTCCCATAGTGCAACCACCTCCGGATGCAGCTGCACAGGGTGATAATAGCGACAGCAGTGATACTCCCACAATAGGGTAGCCGTGTGGGCCATGAGCCCATGGAGGTGTTTTATCTTCCCAGGATCCACGCAGGTGGGTTCTGGTGTGCATCCTGTCCTCGGACCTCCTGGGTGGCCTCCCCAACCCCCCCGGGCCCATCAATGGCCATTTTTGATTGTTTCTTATTTTTATTTTTATTTTGATTTCTTTTATTCCCAATTTTTTTGGGACGATCTGTTGGCTTCCATCTGTTGGCTTCGATCTGTTGGCTTCCATCTGTTGGCTTCGATCCGTTGGCTTCCATCTGTTGGCTTCGATCTGTTGGCTTCGATCCGTTGGCTTCGATCCGTTGGCTTCGATCCGTTGGCTTCCATCTGTTGGCTTCGATCCGTTGGCTTCCATCTGTTGGCTTTGATCTGTTGGCTTCCATCTGTTGGCTTCCATCTGTTGGCTTCCGTGGTTCCTGTGGGCATACGCTGCATTGTGGCTGGGCACATGCAGGCTTGTAATGTATTTGGTTCAGATGCTTGGGTTTGAGTCACACACACCCCTCCTGCTTCCCGTTTCCATGGGCTTGCAAAGGGTGTGCCCAAGTGACAGTGAATTACACAGTGACGTTGGACTCCCATGAGCTGTGTGGCCAGTCTGTAGTCAATACTGTGTATACATTCATAGTGCATATTGCTGTTGTGTTGTACACTGCATGTTGCATTGATGTGTAACTCTTCTTCTGTGTCTACCTCCCAATTTGCAGGTCCCTTCCTCAAGTCCACACAAGGACCTCTAGTCTGGAGATGGGGACCATGTTGGCAGCAGTGCACCTACAACTCTACATGGCAACAACACTGCACAGTTGGTAGTGGTGGGAGTGCAGGCATTTCCAGGTGGTGAGACTACTAATATGTAACATTTGTGATGTCATGTTAATGGTACTACGTGCTCAAGTATGTTGTTGGTCCGGCATTGCTGTGAGCATTTCAGGTGTTGCAGGTTTCTAATAGTGCCACTGTACATAGTGAGACTGGTGTCATGTTGTGGGGATTACTTTGTTTACCTTCAATTAGCATGACATGGCACGGTGTGTCGTGTGGCGGTGCTGGGGTTGGGTTGGCTGACATGGCACTGTCCTCTTGTTGCATTTTGCAAGTGGGTATTCATTTTAGCTGCTTCAATGTGTAACTTCACAAAACTGCATTGGTGGTGTCTGTGTGGGTAGGGATGCACACATTGTGACACTTCCAGGTGAACAATCTCAGGCTGACATGGTTATCACGGTTCATTCTCCAGACATTCAGGATCAGTGTCAGGTTGAGTCATCATTGATTGTCAGATGGAATGTGCCAGGGCAGTGTGCACTCCACAGGGGTGTGATTTCTATGTGAAGTAATTAGCCACTAGCTGTGTACGGGCTGCCTCCCCCCGTGCCCTTTCCCCTCCCATGCGCAGCGGCTGTGCATGTGGTTGGGGATGTGGGGCCACCACCATGTCCACGGCCAGGCCCCGGCGTGTTGCAACGTTGTGCAGGACACATGCTGCCACTATGATCCTGCACACTACTGGGGGAGCGTATAACAGCTGCCCGCCAGAACGGTCAAGGGAGCGAAAGCGTGACTTTAGCACTCCGAATGTGCGCTCCACTATGCCCCTGGTTGTAATGTGGGCTGTGTTATATCTTACCTGGGGTGGCGTGGTGGGGTTCCGAATTGGCGTCATCATGTGGGGGCTGAGAGGGTAGGCACTGTCCCCTGTGGAGGTGGTGATTGGTATCATTGGTGGGGTTGTGACCTTGCTCAGTATCCAACATGCATGCATGTGCAGTGGCATACATACTCACCAAGCAGCCATGTATCGCCATGCCGCCCAGCTTCTAGGTCCCGGCTTAGGGTGGACATTCGGTAAATGAAGCTGTCGTGGGTGGACCCGGGATAGTTGGCATATACTGAGGTGATGATTCCCTTGGCATTACATGCTACCTGCACGTTGATGGAATGCCAGTGCTTGCGGTTCCTATAGATGTGCTCAGATGCCCTGGGGGGACGGAGAGCCACATGGGTGCAGTCGATGGCACCTAGCACTTTTGGGAATCGTGCCACAGCGTAAAAATCCAGGGCGGCAGCATGCCTTTCTGCAGGTGTTCTGGGCAGGTATATGTGCCTGCGGACTGATGGGCGTGCAGTCATGATGTTCAAGACCTGGTGTAGGCAGCGTGACTGGGTGGCCTGTGACACCCCACCCACTATGGCACTTGTCCGCTGAAATGATCCAGTGGCTAAGAAGTGCAGTACATTGAGGACCTTCTCCAGGGGGCTGAGTGCTTGGGAGCACAGGGTGGGTGATGTGAGGTCATCCTCCCACTCAGTCACCAGGTCCAGTATGATGTGTGGTGGAAACCTGTACCTCCCATACACCTGGTCATCAGGCATCCCGAAAAGGCTGGTTCTGGGTGTGAATATTCTGGCCCTGACTATCCTCCTCCTCCTCCTTTGGTAGCCCACTGCCACTGCTGCTAGGAACGGTATGTTCATCCAGGCGTCTGAGCTTGTTATTGTTAAAGTCCGCTATTTTATGCTTTGCGCGTGTTCTAGGCGAGCGTGTGACCCGCGCACCCCTGGAATCCAGTTCCCAGTCCAATAGCGTGTGGAAATTCACACGCACCACGGGATACAGCGTGTGACCCGCGCACCCCTGGAATCCAGTTCCCAGTCCAATAGCGTGTGGAAATTCACACGCACCACGGGATACAGCGTGTGACCCGCGCACCCCTGGAATCCAGTTCCCAGTCCAATAGCGTGTGGAAATTCACACGCACCACGGGATACAGGTTCGCTGACGTACTTGCGTGTGTAAGTGGCCGCGCACCCATTAAATACACGTACATAGGCCAATCGCGTGTACGCGCACTTTTGTCCAATTACACGCAATGAAATACACGTACATAGGCCAATCGCGTGTACGCGCACTTTTGTCCAATTACACGCAATGCAATACACGTACATAGGCCAATCACGCGATGACACTCTGACGTGCAGTATTTCCACGTGTGTTCCGTCATCACGTGCTGAGTGGGGAACGCCCGTGCGGGTCACGTCAGACGCGCTTACGCGCTGAGGGACTCTGGTCCAATAGAATCGCGTATGCGTGCTGACGCGCTTACGCGCTAAGGGCCTTTCCTCGGATTTCACGCTGACGTGCAGGATTTTCACGTGCCAAATCACTCCGTATCAAGCTGGCCACCCGAAAACACACGGAACACCATGCTCCTGCCCAGAAGGCCGAGTTACTGCCCCCCAGTGCCCCGAGCAGCCTCCCACGTGCTATCTGCTGCTGCCTGCCTGCCTGCCTGCTGCCACCGTGCCCTGCCATTTGGTGCCTGCACATCAGCCATCTGCAGGGGTCCAGTTGCTGTGTCCACCCCTGCTGGAACTGAAGACTCCCAACTGGGATTACATCGCTCCACAGCCCAGCCCCAGGACCCAGTTGCCCACCCACACCTGCCTCTGGGGTTGCCATGTCGGGCACTTCCACATCTGGCACCAGTGGCAACCCCAGGCCAGAGGGGCAGAGGGGCACCAGCTTCACTGCCACCGAAGTTGGTGTCCTGGTGGAGCATGTCCTGGGGCAGTATGATGCCCTCTTTGGATCGTCCCGCGCCAGCAAGGAAGGACGGGAGAGGATCTGGGCCGACTGTGTGGTTGCCATCAACGCGGAGGGGGTGGCAACCCGCAACGTCCAGAAGATCAAGAAGCGCTGGGAGGACTTGAGGTCCAGGACCCTTGTGAAGGCCCGGCGCCTCGTGGAGGGGGGCCGGGGCCGCATGAGTTCCATCCAGAAGAGGGTCCTGGAACGCGTACGCCCAGCGCTCCACGCCCAGGTCCTTGAGAGGGAGGCCCGTCTGGAGTTGAGCGGTATGTGTCCAAGCATTACTGTGTGAGACAGGGCATGTTGCGGTGTGCTGGTTCTATGATACTTGCCTGTATGTGTGCCATGGGCCATGTATGCATGTATGTGTGCAGGGACATCATGGTAATGCATGTGCGACCAGTGATGTGTGACCCACATGGTTGTTGCATGTGTTGAAATGCGGCATGGGGAGCCCTATGCAGATTTTGGACATGAGAGCATGCCAGTCTCTGTACCTGGACATGGATGGGGGTGAAGGATGGGTGCTGATGCCAGGTACATATATGGTAGCCATGTCTGTGTGCCTGACCTGCGTGTCTGTGACTTGTGCATGCCATGGATGCATGACACATGTGTGCGACAATGCACAGATTCAGTGACGCACCCAACTTACCCTTGTTTCGCCTGTGTTCGGTGTGTTTGGGGCCAGATGGATGTGACTGAGGTGAAGTGTGTGCATGTGATATGCATGAGCCATGATGCATGTGAGTTACATATCATTGAATGTTTCTAGAGTCCATTGGACATGCATGGAAATGTCCATGGCATGCACCATGCCTGTTACTGTGTGTGTTTTGCCTGGACTGACCCATGTGTTGTGGAGGGACATGATGGAAGTGTACTTTGACAGTGGTGCTCATCTGCTATTGCTTCCTGTCTAGGGGACCATTGTACAGTAGCCTGATGCTTGTGTCCTTTGTCTCCCTCTACGCAGCGGCTAGTGAAGAAGAGGGCGGAGACGGCGCTGTGGAGCAAGGCGGCGGGGATGCTCCCACGGCTGCAGCGGAAGGGGTGGGTGAGCCCCCACAGGGGCCTGCTACGGCGGGAGACGGTGAGGAGCCATCCAGGTTGGTGGTTTGCACAGAGGAGGAGGAGGCCGACACTGGTGCACACATGGGGCCTGGTGGGAGCATCCCTGCTGGTGCAAGTGGTGCAGTCCAGGGCCAGGGGCAGGAGGCAGCACAGGTCACCGTGGAGGGGCCTGTGCATGTCACTGTCCCTGACCCTGTGAGTGCACCACCATGCACCAGCAGGGATGCCCCGTCCCAGGCCCGTGCGCAGGTAGAGGGGATGTCCATGTCACCTGACTCCCCTCCACCTGCGGACGTGGGAACCCCTGGCCGCGTGGAGAAGGTCCTGATTGGGGTCGCGATGCGCACGGCTGTGATTCGTGATGACGTGCGTGCTCCTCCTCGGCCGACGTGGCCCAATTGGGATCGGCCATGTTCGGGGGTTTCCTGCATGTGTTGGCCAATCTGACGGCCCTCTCCTCCTCTGTGCAGGCTATCCACCGGTCGTTCTCCTTGCCGTCTTCCGGGCCAGATGCCACCAGGGCCCCCTGTGGACCTGCCCCGACCAATGCAGCCAGCTCGGTGGGGATCCCATCCCTGCCACAGTTGGGAGTCGGAGGTCCAGCAGGGGTGGACAACACAGCAAGTGGACCCCAGCAGATGGAAGATGTGACAGCATCATCGGGCAGGGCACGTGCACGACGGCGTCGGTGGTTTCCATCAGCCTGGATGCCGTCGTGCTGGCAGAGGCAGTGGCGTCGGAGGCAGCAGCGGGCTCGACGTGGGAGGCATCATGGCTCGGGGCCATCAAGATCAGAGGGGCAGGCATCGGCCGGAGGGCAGGGCAACCCTGGGATGGTGGTGTATTCCGTGTGGGAGGAGTTTGGCCAGCGGATAGGTGCGGAGCGGCAGCGGGCGGAAGAGGAGCGGCTCGCCATGGTCAGGGCAGAGTTCTCCATGCATCGGGCATTGAGGCGGGCTGAGTGCCTCGAGGAAGCTCGCAGGGAGTTTGAGGTGGACATGGGGTTGTCCCTGCGAGACCTCGGGGCCAGGACAGAGTCCCGCCTCCAGGACATCGACATGGAGTTCGATGATGCCCTGGCCAGCAACATCACCAAGTGAGCCGCAGGACTTGCCCGCTGCCTTTGTATATAGTTATTTAGTTAGTTAGTGCTAGGTTTCCTTTATTTATTTTTATTGATTTGGACCGCTCGGACAATGGCCACTTTTTTGTACATATATTTTTCATTAGTTAGTCGTAGGTTTCATTTTTGGTGTTGGGCTCATGGACCCTGGAACATTCCTGTATATAGTTTGTTTTTTTGGGAGATACATTTTTTTAATTTCTTATTGTGTTCACCATGACGTAATGGTTTTTCATTGATTTCCTATGACATGATATTGCTTTGGACAAATTCATTTTAATTTTTTATTCCTTTGTTTTTTTGTTTATCACTTTTGTTCTCGGACATGGACCATTTATTTACTTAGCCACATCGTTGTATGTTTGAAAAGTTCACTTATTTTTGGTATTTAATACATTTTTAATATTTTCTTACACTTGTGTTATTTTCTCATTGGTTTGTTACATGTCATGATATGGGTTTTGACATTCACTTGCACCCATTGTGTATGTGTGTGTGACGGACATGTGTTCTTTTGCATACTTGGCATTGGGGTTGTGTCATGTGATTGCATTCACTATGTGGGTGGATGCAATCCTTGCCTGGGTGTTTGTGCTGGGTATGCTGGCCATTACTGCCATGATTGTGTATCGTCAGGACCTGGGGCCAGGGGGACATGTGTGGGGGCCTGCTGGCAGGTTCCCCACAGTGCTGGGGGGTGGGGGTGGTGGGAGACATGAGTGGGGGCCTGGTGGAGGGTGCCCCTGGATGGTGGGGGCTGGGGGTGGTGGGAGACATGAGTGGGGGCCTGGTGGAGGCTGCCCCTGCACTGCTGGGGTGTGGGGGTGGTGGGAGACATGAGTGGGGGCCTGGTGGAGGGTGCCCCTGCACTGCTGGGGGGTGGGGGTGGGGGTGGTGGGAGACATGAGTGGGGCCTGGTGGAGGGTGCCCCTGCACTGCTGGGGTGTGGGGGTGGTGGTAGACATGAGTGGGGCCTGGTGGAGGGTGCCCCTGCACTGCTGGGGTGTGGGGGTGGTGGTAGACATGAGTGGGGGCCTGGTGGAGGGTGCCCCTGGTGGCTGGGGGGTGGGGGTGGTGGGTGACATGAGTGGGGGCCTGGTGGAGGCTGCCCCTGCACTGCTGGGGTGTGGGGGTGGTGGTAGACATGAGTGGGGGCCTGGTGGAGGGTGACCCTGGTGGCTGGGAGGTGGGGGTGGTGGGTGACATGAGTGGGGGCCTGGTGGAGGGTGCCCCTGGTGGCTGGGGGTGTGGGGGTGGTGGTAGACATGAGTGGGGGCCTGGTGGAGGGTGCCCCTGCACTGCTGGGGTGTGGGGGTGGTGGGAGACATGAGGGGGGCCTGGTGAAGGGTGCCCCTGCACTGCTGGGGTGTGGGGGTGGTGGGAGACATGAGTGGGGGCCTGGTGGAGGGTGCCCCTGGTGGCTGGGGGTGTGGGGGTGGTGGTAGACATGAGTGGGGGCCTGGTGGAGGGTGCCCCTGGTGGCTGGGAGGTGGGGGTGGTGGGAGACATGAGTGGGGGCCTGGTGGAGGGTGACCCTGGTGGCTGGGGGGTGGGGGTGGTGGGTGACATGAGTGGGGGCCTGGTGGAGGGTGCCCCTGGTGGCTGGGGGGTGGGGGTGATAGGAGATATGGGTGGGGGCCTACTGGCAGGTGCCCCACAGTGCTGGGGGGTGGGGGGGGGGGCGGGGGACAAAAGTTGGACATGGGTGGGGGCCTGCTGGCAGGTGCCCCACAGTGCTGGGGGGTGGGGGTGCAAGGGGACATGTGTTGGTGTTCATTAGTTCAAGGAGACATGTGCCTTTGCTGGGGGGCATGCCCATGTTGGGTGGGCTGCCTGCGGGACATGACCAGGGATGCAGGGTAGTCCCCGGTGGGGTGGGCTGCCTGCAGGGGCCGTGGAGGGTGTACAGGGTACACCTGGGAGGACCCACACTGTCAAATCACATGTGGGACTCCCCGGCACCCCTGAAGTACACGTACCGTGCAGAAATCGCGTGTAAAACTTCCCGCGCACCCCTGAAATACACGCGCCCAGGCTATTCGCGTGTGGAACTTCCCGCGCACCCCTGAAATACACGCGCCCAGGCTATTCGCGTGTGGAACTTCCCGCGCACCCCTGAAATACACGCGCCCAGGCTATTCGCGTGTGGAACTTCCCGCGCACCCCTGAAATACACGCACCCAGGCTATTCGCGTGTGGAACTCCCCGCGCACCCCTGAAATACACGCGCCCAGGCTATTCGCGTGTGGAACTTCCCGCGCACCCCTGAAATACACGCGCCCAGGCTATTCGCGTGTGGAACTCCCCGCGCACCCCTGAAATACACGCGCCCAGGCTATTCGCGTGTGGAACTTCCCGCGCACCCCTGAAATACACGCGCCCAGGCTATTCGCGTGTGGAACTCCCCGCGCACCCCTGAAATACACGCGCCCAGGCTATTCGCGTGTGGAACTTCCCGCGCACCCCTGAAATACACGCGCCCAGGCTATTCGCGTGTGGAACTCCCCGCGCACCCCTGAAATACACGCGCCCAGGCTATTCGCGTGTGGAACTTCCCGCGCACCCCTGAAATACACGCACCCAGGCTATTCGCGTGTGGAACTCCCCGCGCACCCCTGAAATACACGCGCCCAGGCTATTCGCGTGTGGAACTTCCCGCGCACCCCTGAAATACACGCGCCCAGGCTATTCGCGTGTGGAACTTCCCGCGCACCCCTGAAATACACGCGCCCAGGCTATTCGCGTGTGGAACTTCCTGCGCACCCCTCATATTCACGCGCCCAGGCTATTCGCGTGTGGAACTTCACGCGAACCCCTGTAATACACGTAGCCCGCTCCCCCAGGCCCGATCGTGTGAGGAACTTCACGCGAACCCCTGTAATACACGATGCCCGCTCCCCCAGGCCCGATCGCGTGAGGAACTTCACGCGAACCCCTGAAATACACGTAGCCCGCTCCCCCAGGCCCGATCGCGTGAGGAACTTCACGCGAACCCCTGTAATACACGATGCCCGCTCCCCCAGGCCCGATCGCGTGAGGAACTTCACGCGAACCCCTGAAATACACGTAGCCCGCTCCCCCAGGCCCGATCGCGTGAGGAACTTCACGCGAACCCCTGTGATACACGTAGCCCGCTCCCCCAGGCCCAATCGCGTGAGGAACTTCACGCGAACCCCTGTGATACACGATGCCCGCTCCCCCAGGCCCGATCGCGTGAGGAACTTCACGCGAACCCCTGTAATACACGTAGCCCGCTCCCCCAGGCCCGATCGCGTGAGGAACTTCACGCGAACCCCTGTAATACACGTAGCCCGCTCCCCCAGGCCCGATCGCATGAGGAACTTCACGCGAACCCCTGAAATACACGTAGCCCGCTCCCCCAGGCCCGATCGCGTGAATAACTTCACGCGAACCCCTGTGATGCACGTACCCTGCAAATCGCGTGTGACACTTCCCGCGCACCCCGGTATATATGCACACGTATTTTTTGTCAGCGGGTGTCCCTGTTTGTGGGTACCCCTTTGCACGTCATTTTTCCTGGAGGGCCACAGTATGGGACATTCATCATGGCAGTATATAGGTGCTATTTGTTGGCGCACCTTTTGGCGCACATTTCTTACAGCCGCAGAGACGCTACCGCCTCCTTTCTTGTGGCGGTCGTGTTTGTGCCTGTGCGCTGGTTTGAGCGTGCGCTTTTTTGCCCTATTCTATTCCATGAATACGTGTTGTAGGCGAGCGTGTGGGCGTTCCGCGCACTTGTGCCCTGTACTTCCCCCGTGACGCCCACGTTTTGGCAAGTTGTTCCCCATTCCGAGTGTTACGCCCGTGTTCCGCCTACTTTTGTTGCGTGCGCCGCGCTATGTGCGAATTTCGCTGTGGCCTGTGCGATTTTAGCTGTGACCTGGCGCACGCTGTTAGATGGCCTGTGCGCCAACATGCGCCAACGTGCGCCGCGCACTTTTTTATCGCACATCCGCTGGTTTTCTCGCGCACGGCCTTCCATGAATCGACGTGCGCTGCTTTTCGTGCGATTTTCGCACTTGCACTGCGATTTTCGCTATTCCACTGCGATTCGCACGTTTTTGCCCACTTGCGCCGCGCTAATTATTCCATGAATCGGCCTGTGAATACTCTAGTGTAGAGTAAAACTGTTCTTGTCAAAACTGATTTCCTTTCATTTTTCACCGCTCCATTTTACTCAAAACGCACCTTTCTAGATCTTGCATAACTCATCCAATTTACCTAGCCAGAGACTTACTTTCACTTCCATATTGTAACTGTGATCCATAGCTATGCCCCAACACAAACCGCACTTCAAATCAGTGTAATTACAGGCGGGAATTGCAAAAGTGCAAAGTTTCACTCATGTCATTTTGCTGCAATCTGTGTTAAACCTGCCATTCATTTTCAAACTGTTTGCTTTTGGTAATCCATTCTTTGTGATTGTTAGTGTCTTTGCATTGTTGTTTTAGTGAGGAATTATATTTGCTTCAAGGTTTTTCACACACATTCATTATTTAATTGTTCATTCCGAGTGTCATTTTATAACATTTCCAGGAGTTTCAAATCCATTTTTTCTCTCTTAGTTGGGGAGGGAATGCCAGATTTGAATTCTGTGTCCTATTTGTCATTCCCGATTAGCTGCTGCTTCTGTTTATCCACTCAGAATTGATTATTTGTGGGTTGAGGGAACATTGCAGGGGGAAATTCTAAAAAAAGTGCTATCTTACCTAAACCAAAAGTGCTCCTATTCTGCTGTGCTGTGTATATGTTCCACTAGTAAGTTAAACCCAGTGCATTGCTCACATTCTCATTGTTATGATCACCCCATTGGTGATTGCTGCCCCATATTAAAAAGTGTAAGATTTCTTTTGAATTTTCGAATGAATAAATAAATGAATATTGTATTTTACCAACCAGCCTGGTTCATGGTCCATTTTGACCCGGGGTATTTGAAAAGGGTGTGTGATATGAGTGGTGTACCATCTCAATATTGAGTCTAACATAAAAAGATAAGCATTTCAGTCGTGTGCTGCATACTAGGCCGAGACCAAGGTGTGTGTCACCTGATTGAAATCCTTAACAAATTTGGGGGTTCTAGTCCGGGATTGAGTTTGGTTACCACCCGTGACAGTCTAACACAGCAGACTAATCTGCAAGGTAGTGATACTTTGTGTGGTGGAATACTGGTTTACACTGTGCAAGCGCCTCCCAATACAAATATTCTAAGCACCAGGCCTGTGTCTAAAAATAAAACTAAAATCAACCCCAAAATCATTAATAAAGAAAGAACATTTTCAAAATGGCTGTTCCAGTAGAGATCAATATGGTTAGGGAGCACCTTCTGCACAAGCTATTTGTCAGAGGTGAATGGCCAGAACAGGATGAAAAAGTCTGGCTACAAGAAATAACCCAACAGGTCTACATGGCAGGACGGTGGCCTATTACACCAAACTCTGAGCGAGTTATATATGACCCCAAAAATTAAAGAGGAGCTAATCAAAATTGCCAGAATCACAGCCTACCTGTATCTCCACACAAAGGGGTAATGCGGAAAAATCAGGAGGAAAATGAAATTTTAGCACAGGATCAATCTGAACTGTTAAATAAAATCCAGATTGATTTAAGTTTAGCGGAACAAACATTACAAAAGAGCCAAGAGTTGGAGGTAGAATCTGCAAACTACATCATAAAATTAAAAGAGGATATGGCTCGCCAACAGCAAAATAATGCAGATCAAAAGTCTCAACTAGAAGCAGCAAAAATAGAGTGTCAGGAGAAGGTTGACTCACTCTCTAGAAGAGAGTCAACAGGAGCTGACTCAGCAATTAACCTATAACGGGACAAATAACCATGTTGCAAAATCAGATAGATGAATTGAAAGAGGAAAATAATAAGTTAATCTTGAGAGACCTCCACTCTCAAACAGAATTTGATGAAGAGCGCCAGAAATTCAATATCATCAGGCAACAAAGGGATGACCTGGCTGAACAGAGAGGCACCCTAAATCAGGGGAAAGATGCCCTATGCCAGGAAATCAGCAAATTAAAAATATAGTTACATGGGAGTGAATTATCCCTCCAGAAACTCAATGAACTGAAAACAGAGTATCGGAATATACTGGAGCACGCCAGACGGGTAGAATGTGCTCTGGAAGAGAACACCCAGGCCAAAGATGCTAAAACTCAGGCGGTGAGTCTCCTGCAGCAGAAATTGTCTCAGTATTCCCAGACCATGCAGAAAGCGCAGGGAGACAATGAGGGTCTCTGTGAAAAGAATGATGGGCTCAACAAACAAGTGGCAGCACAAGAGTGGGTCATAGAGGCCAGTAAAGCCTTGATAGCTGAACAAAAAGCTCAGATTTTTGCTTCTTATCTAGAAGCAGGGGCTGAAATGGAGAAACTAGCAAGGTTGGAGAAAGAGGGGGCTAGATTTATTCTTAACTGGAGAACTGGAGGGACCCTGAACAGGTAGAGAGGGACAGGGTACCCCTGATCATAGTATAAGGACCTCTATGCTAAGGGACTCCAACCCATTTAATACTGTGAACACTGCCGGCTCCATGTCTACCGGGTCACATGAGCCAGAAACCATGAGGTCGGCAAAATTCAATAGACCAACCATGATGGAAATAACAGATCAGCGCCCCCTAGAAATTGATGGATGGACGTCCCTGTATAGATACCCAAACAGTCAGGCTGATGTCTCTGACAGGGAATTAGATCCACCAAAATATTACTTTCCAAGGGACCAGTTGGCCCAATTTCAAGTAAACCCTGATGAGATGAGGCCCAAAAAGAGTATCCTGAAGACCTCTACCCAATTAGGGCAGTGGGGGGAATACTCTGCCAACTCTGGGAGTAAGGAGGAGTCAGAAGACTACTCTCCTGTGCCCCACAGGAGTGGAGAAACTAGGCCCCACCATTCTGCGAGCCCCTCTCAAGCTTAG
This sequence comes from Ambystoma mexicanum, assembly GCF_040938575.1. NCBI lineage: Eukaryota > Metazoa > Chordata > Amphibia > Caudata > Ambystomatidae > Ambystoma > Ambystoma mexicanum. The sequence continues at coordinate 105,879,997 of NC_090935.1, read as the reverse complement.
AATCCGGGAGAGCCTAGATGATCATGAGGGACCTCAACTAGTAGCGCCTCTGAGCCTGAGGGCGAGTGGACTCGGGTGACTAAGCCAAAGAAGGCAAACAAACTCAAGCGAGTTATGACCAAAGACCCCATTGGGCAGATTAAGGCCCTTAGGAGTGTCATAAACCCCTACCATCGAAATGCAAAATATTCTGTTTGGGAACACCTGGAGCTCTATGAGCAGATGATGTACACTTTTCATATGAAAGACAATCAAAACTGTATAGAGTATGTAAAATGGACATTCTTCCCTGAGTACTCCAGTTTCTTTGCTGGACTGGGGGATCAGAACCATTCAAGATGGTCCACCTATAGGGCAGCCATCTTGAAATACTTTTCCGCCAACAGGAACCCCCCGCAAAGCGGTCTACAGTGCGGGGAAGATCAGGCCCCACAAGAGTTTGTGCAGGAGTTCAAACGCGCCTTTGCCCAGACCACTAGGATGGTGCGCACAGATAGGAGCTTGTAACCACCTTCTTTCATGCCCTCCCCAAGTATATTATGACCCAGCTGGTGAGGGACTTCCACAAGAAAAGAACTCTGGACTGGGTCATAGAGCAAGCACCCGCATTTATGAGGTCCAAAAACCTGCAGAAAATAAAAATCTGAACAAAAACCCCAAACCAGCCAACATCCCTGCTGCTGTTAAGGTGGCGCAGGTGAAGGTTGCCCCCATTTTAGACATAGAGATGGGGGAGCCTAAAAATACACCTGCACAAAGTCAGCAGAATCAAAGACCCAGAAGGCCCTCTGGTCAGGCACAAACAGGTGGCAGTCAGGGAGGTAATCCCGCTAATGGGACCCCTAACTCCCCTGATTATATCAGCCCCCAATATAAGGTCAACTGACCAATCCTGGGGTATGTCTGGACTCCCCCACCCAAGGGGAGGGATCCAACCAGGTAAGTGCTGCCCTTGGAAACTTCCCTCCTAACTTCCCTCAGGAGGACAGGAATTCCCCAAATGCTGGGTTCAGCTTCTTTCCCTGATACCGACAAAACCCCAACCTGCAGGACAACCCTCCTTTCATTCCCCGCTTTCAGGAACCCAGACAACCCAATCCGGGAGAGGGGAGGCCAAGGGTGGGGGGTTACCGAAATTCACCATATCCAGGGTACTACAGGAGAAGGGTTAGTTACCCTTCCTGTGATCCACCTAGGGTTGACCAGAGACCCCCGTACCAGCCGGAACCGGTGTCCCAACTGGAGCCCAGGTCCAGAACATAACCCAGGATCTGGGTCGCTGAGGGCTCAAAAGAACCCTCAGACAAACATGGCGGCTCAGAACCCCTCAAACCAAGGATCTGGCATCCCAGAACAATGATGGGGCAAGAACTCTGACAACTCACTGGTTCCAGAAGAGGAGGCATGGGGGTAAAGGGGGTGTAAAGCCCTAGAGGAAGCTTCCTTCCTCACTCGTGAAAAGCCCCTGAACACCCAGGAACCAGATCCAAAATCTCCTGCCCTCGAAAATCTGCAACCCAGGGAAAAGAGGGTGGGTAGGAGAAATAAAGAACTCGAAAAGACCCATTTTGTGGAGGAAGTTAGTGTCCTGAAATTTGAAGGGGAAGAATCCTTAGAGGATTCTGGGAAAAAGATCTTCTCGTGCAGGGAAGGAGGAACTGCTCCCAAAGAAAAATGGGTCCCAAGAGACCTAGGTGAAGACTGGGTGGGAGTGGGGACTGATTCTGAATTGCACATCCTAGAACCCGGGTATGATCATCAAGAAGACATAATATTAAAAGAGGATTCCTAAACTTCCCAAAACAATTCTGGTGACTGTCTCCAATATCTCTCCGGCTCTGAAATCCCTTCATTGTCTCCCTGTGGTTGCAAGGATTATATTTAAAACCCTTTGCATTGTCCACAAGGCTTTCTGGGGCCTGGGTCCTAATTAACTTCAACTATCCCTCCGTAAATACCTCCCCTCTAGAGCCCTTCAATCCTCCACCTCAAACTCCCTCAGGGTCAGCCATTTTTCAAAGGAGCAAGCTGGTGGTAGATCCTTATCTTCTGTGGGGGCCTTCCTCTGGAACTGCCTACCTGCCACTTTAAGACTTGAAGAGAACTATCTACGGCTCCAAAGCTCCTCAAGACCTTCCTCTTCACCTTTGCCTTTGCCCCTCTTCTCCCCTGCTGATCTGCTTTCTCTCTGAGCAATGCTGCACCTGACCACCTTCTGCCCTTCGGGCCCAGGTACCTGCTCACCTGCCACCCTCCTGCACTGCCTCCTGGCCACCCCTCACACTGGGGCCTATATCTTTACCCATACAGGCCCCCCTCCCTCTTCTGCATTTATCAGATACTCCCTTTCTGACTAACCTTGCACTTAGCTAATCACATGCTGCACTTCCACTGTTTTGGATCACCATGTGTATTTGTTTATTTACTTATTATTTATCTTGTCCTCTCTTATGCTCTGCACTCTCCAATTTGTCCCCCTCCCATGCACTTTCCCCCTTTCACTCCCCATGCACTTGCGCGTTCTCAATGTCACTGGGCCCAGTAAGATCGTTGTTTCTGTTTTCTCCCCTGTTGCCTCCCTTTGCCTGGTTACGCTCTGAAACACCTGTGTACGTGCGCGATATGAATTAATGATCATTTCATGTCATATCATGTTCCTGCTCACTCACATGTCTGCATGCGGCCTGTGGTGTTGTTGCACTCAGCACTTGGCCTATCTGATCACATTAGTGCCGTGTATGTGTGGACAGCCTGCAAGGTGGCCCTCCTCACGGGCATACTGCCTTGCCTCTCAAACCCCCTGCAGCTTAATTTCAAAATGGCACTGGTGAGTTACATGTTGGACTACTGCTATTGTCTGTTCCCTGTTGCTGTGTACATGCACACTTCCCTCTGCAGACCTGCAAAACACTACCATGGTGTACATACCTTGTCCTTGGTGTAGTGTGTCTCACTCGGACTGTGCAGATGGCAGTGGCTCCCCGTTCACATGAGTGCCCATTCATGCTCCATGTACATTCCATGTATGCCCCTATGGGTCCTTGACAGGCTGATCATCGTGGTACGTCTCCAAGTTTATTTAAGTGTCATGGTGTTTGGTCATGTCAAAACCATTCAATGCTCACTCTGGGTCAGTCCGTCATAACGCACATGTTTAGGGTCTCCTCATCGGTGTCGTGCACAGGCCTCACCCTGTTACAGGCTCCTTGCCCCTTTTCAACTGGTGTTGTGGCTTCTGCATGCATGGGTGTACTACTGATGGTTCCTCATGTGTCCTGCTTAATGTCTACTTCTCATCTGCTGTAGAGTCATTTGACTGACGAGATGCAATTGACGCATGCCAACACTGTCTGCCAATGCACTGTTCTCTGGTCAACCTTTCATTGCCATGCACTGCCTCCCTGCAATTCCCCAAAGGGTGGGGGGTTCACTGTATCCATGCAACCCAGTGCATGCACTTTTCACATGATGGCTGCACTTGCCCTTACACTGCTGTCATGTTAAGAGATTGACATCACTACGTATGTTTTAATGTAGGAGTTGAGGCGGTACACATGCACTGTACTGCACCCAACCACCTCTGAACCATGTTCTGGGCTTCGACATGCCTATGCAATGCCGCTATGTCATACTGACCTGGCATGTATTTTCCCATTTTCATCCCTTCACTGTATTGAAACGCTCTAGCATAGGTGCATCCTATGACACATGTACTCTGTATTGTGATGGTTGTTGAGTGCTGCATGTAAACATGTATATTGCATGTCTCATGGTGTGTTTGGTTTCACTTGCAGCTGTGGCTATTTGGGTGTTCCATGCGTATGCTACGTGCCATCTATTTGTTGCCATCTCTCATTTCTGCCTTGGATATGTGCCTGCCAGAGGTTGTGTGTAATGCAGGTGATATGCAACATGCAGTTCATGTGTAGGCTTCACATTTTACACACATCCATTTCTGCTTTCGGGATACCCATGCATTGCAATGCCACTGGATGCATGCCAGAGTTTGAGTTGTGTGTGACCTGTCTGCTTCGTGTGTCGGCTGTCGATGTTGTGATGTCTATTTGTGTGGTATGTGCTGCTGACATGTGTGCTCATGTTTCTTTTGTTTACGTTACAGGTGAGGAGGCACTGGAGGCAGAGGATGAGGATGTGATTCCAGACACAGTGGTGGGTTTACATCACCAACCTAGTACCAGTGGTGGTCATGGGGTGGTAGACCACGAAAACCCATTGTTGCTCCAGGCCATCGTGTCCAGGGCTGACTATGAGTCAAGCTCTGATAAACTCTCCGACCACAATGTTAAGTTGGATATGCATCATGACATTTCATTGCCAGTGAGTGATCCTGTGGTGGATGATCTTCTGTCCGCGACACCTGCAGTGAGGGTAGTGGCCTCAAGGGGCCAGGCAGTGTTGGAATGTCCGGCTGTGGTAGTTATGGGCGCACGGTCACACTCAACACCAGTTGCTCATGTTCATGGGGCATCAGGTCGATGAAGTGATGCAGTCCTGGAGCCGCGGGCAGTGCCAACCCAGCAAGGACCACGGCTCCTTGGGACCAGCAGGTGTAGAGTCCGGCAACGTGATGGCCGTGTGCCACCGGGGACCACTGAGTGGGAGCATGCCATGTATGCCATAGCACAGCAACAGGGGGAGCAGTTGAGATGATGGATCAAGGCATGGAAAGTGTGGCCCATTCCATCCTCACCACTGAGAGGCTGGTGGAGCTCCAGCAGCAGGCAACGCTGTCTACTCACTCAGGCTGGGCATGGCAGCCTCCAACAGGGCACGGCGGGCTGAAATGGTGGCTCTTTACGAAGCACTTGCTGAGGAAGAGGCATACAGGTAGGCCCTAAGAGAAGAACACTAATACCACAGATCTACTCTGGGTGTGCTCATGAGGACCCAGAGGACCTGGTCAGAAGAGAGGATGGAGCAGCTTGAAAACACCATCTCGGCTGAACTCTGTGAGAGCCGGGAGGTGCTCCATATGTCATGTGAAGCCATGCAGGCAGAACTCCGTCATACACGTGAGACCTTGCAGGAGGAAGAATGTGTATCATGTGATATGCTGCATGTAGACCTATGTGCCATAGCCACGCAGGACTGGGTTTACCAGACCCGCATGCTTGCTGTACTGGAGGGGCTTGCTGCAGATAGGTGTGGTCAGGCAACTATGCCACGTCCACCTTCTGATTTACATCCAGAGGGTGAACATGATGACGACTTATCTCTCACACAGGTCGGCCCGTGCAGGCATTGAGCGCATGGAGGATTTTTTTTTTTAATCTCAACCTCAACACATGTGGGTGTTGAGGTGCACCCTGTACCTCCCCCTTCCTGGGTGCCCCCCCAACCCTGGGTCGTATGTGGCCATTTATTTCTATTATTTTTTGTCTATTGTGCATTGTGGCATTTGAAAGCATCCACTGTGTGTTCCAGCTGGGCCCATACAGGCTTGTCTCGTGTATGTGTTTGTGACTTGGGGTCCTGACACATATACCACTCCTGCTTCCCCTTTCCATGAGCTCACAACGATGGCTCGGTGTGACAGCATTTTACACAGGAGCATTGGGCTTATCTGTGGCCAGTCTGCAGTCCTACTTGTGTATACACCCCTAGTGGGGATGGTTTCTCCAAAGCATGTCTGCACTTCATTTTGGTGAGTATTTTGTTGACTGTGCATTTCATCATGTTGCTTGTGATGTTTTTTATGACTTGCCTGTCTATGTTGTTGATGCACGTCCTGCTGTAGGCGGTACCGTGCAGCCTTTGGCTGTGAAACACACACTGATGATGGGAGGGGTCCGTGTGGTGACAATGTCACATTGGGAGACTTGAGCTACAGTGATTGGTCACCGTCTGACATTGTCGATGTGGGGTACTCTGTACATGATATGTTATGCTGGTCAATGGATGATCCTGTGTTGGGTTTGCTTTTGAGGTGTCAGGGGATTGGTGTGGTTTGACACATTGGGGGGTCCACGAGGGCAATGTTCACATGTGATGTGTACAGGACACTGAGGGTCAGTTCATTTCACATGCATGTATTCAGTGTATGTCCCTACTGACACAAACACTTAAACAAGGCACCTCCACACCGACAACAACATGCACACACGTGCACCCAGATTGCCTTCTCAGGCATGCTGTGTCCCTGCAGTGCATGATCACTTTCAATTCCTTGATCGTGTATATGCATCACAGGGTGCTTTTGGTTGTACTTATTTTTCATGATGCTCAAGGGGTTTCACCAAGTCAAAGCACACTCACTGTGCTGTCTGGTGAGCGGTATGTTGCAGGGGACACACACGCAGCACACAGTGTTTCTATTGGCAAATTTGTATTGCCCAATGTGCATGGCAACAGGCTTTTGCTCTTTTGTTGCTTGTACCGCTGGTGGCATGCATTTGTGCCACACTTTTTATAGGTGGGAGGTTTTGGTCAGTCATTTCATCAGATTATTGTCAGGTGTAATTGTCTCATGCCTGTTTACATTTTTCACGTGGCACTTCATGACGATTGTGTCATGTGTTGTGCATTTGGTTTGCTGTTTTGTCGTTGCAAGGCATGGTGTGGAGGACAGGGGACATGGGGGTTGGGAGGCTTTAGGTGACATACCAGTATTTTCATGCCCTGTTTTGCAGGGGGGTGGTGCATGTGTTCCTTTTGGTCATACGGGATTGGTTATTTTTAAGTAGCTAGGGATGCACACAATATAGCACTTCCGTGGTCATATTCTCAGGGTGGTAAGGTTGTGACAGTTGATTGTCCCTTTGTCATCATCGATTGTCACCTGGTATGTGCCAGGCCAGTGTGCACTCCGCAGGGGAAGGAGTTTAGGTGAAAAATGTTGCCACAAGCTGAGTACAGGCTGCCTTGCCATGTGCCCTTTCCCCTCCCATGCGCAGCACCTGTGCATGATGTTGGGCATGTGGGGGCACCACCATGTCCACCGGTATACCCCGCCATGTTGCAACGTTGTGCAGGACACATGCTGCCACAATGATCCTGCACACTACTGGGGGTGCATGTAGTAGCTGCCTGCCAGAGCGGTCAAGGGAGCGGAAGCGTCACTTGAGCACTCCGAATGTGTGCTCCACTATGGCCCTGGTTGCAATATGGGCTGCGTTGTATCTTACATGGGGTGGTGTGGTGGGGTTCCGTATTGGCGTCATCATGTAGGTGCTCAGAGCGTAGGCACTGTCCCCTGGGGAGGTGATAATGGTTGTCATTAGTTGGCTTGGTGTATTTGTCTGTGTGTGATATGCATGCATGTGCGCAGGCATTTGTACTCACCAATGAGCCATGTGTTGCCATGCTTCCCAGCTTCCAGGTCCTTGCTCAGGGTGGACATTCTGTATATGAAATTGGCATGGGTGGGCCTGGGATAGTTTGCATAGACAGAGGTGATGGTTCCCTTGGCATCGCATACCACCTGTACATTGATGGAATGCCAGTTCTTGCGGTTGCAGTAGATGTTCTCAGTGGCCCTAGGTGGACGTAGGGCCACATGGGTGCAATCTACGGCACCACGCACTTTGGGGAAGTGTGCCACCCTGTAGAAGTCCTGAACCACAGCCTGCCTTTCTGCAGGTGTTCTGGTCATGTATATGTGCCTGCAGACAGAGGGGCGCGCAGTCATGATTCCCAACACGTGGTGTAGGCAGCGTGACTGCGTGGGCTATGAGACATCCCCGACTATGGCAGTTGTCTGCTGAAATGACCCAGTGGCCATAAATGCAGTACATTGAGCACCTTTTCCAAGGGGCTCAGTGCTTGGGAGCACAAGGTGGGTGATGTTAGGTCATCCTCCCACTCAGTGACCCGGTCTAGGATGATATCTTAAATGTTAAATGTTGTCTAGGTATAGATAAATGTTGCAGGTATAGGTGGAAACCTATACCTGCCATAGACCTGGTCATCAGGCATCCCAAAAAGGCTTGTCCTGGGCAAAAAATGGGGGGCCTGGCTATTCTCCTCCTCCTGCGGTGTCCCACGATCACTGCTGCAAGAAATGGAACATTCATTGTAGCTGTATATGCTTGCTTGTTGTTTGCGTGCACTTTTATACTGCGTGGGGGCACTTCCGCCTGCTTTCGTGTGGTGCACGTATTTACACATGTGCCTGTCTTTTGGCGTTCACAGGTTTTACCTATTCGATTCCATGAATATGTGTTGTTCGCGAGAGTGTGGGCGTTTCGTGTATTTCCCAGCGGTATTTCCCCCGTTACGCCCACATTTTCACACGTTGTTCCCCATTCTGCGTGTTCCGCTCCCTTTTTAGGTGTGTGCGGTAGGAGTTGTGCACTTTCGCTGTGCGTGTCGCGCACAGCGTTTGGATAGTCGCAGTGACGTGTAGTGTAAGTGTGGATTTGGCGCAGCTCCCGGGAAAGCCACGCGCAGAGCCTTCCATGAATCGCTTGCGTACGTATCGTACGGGTGCGCTGGCATTTTCACGCTTGCGCCACACATTTCAGCGCACAATTATTCCATGAATCGGCCTGTCAGACTCTGAGCTTGTACTATCCATGAAAACATATGCCACCTCCCCCACTCCACTGACCTGACTGAACTGCCTTCCACTGGGACACTATGACCCGACTATGACTGAATGCCGATTTTGAGTATAGATCTGATGCTGAGCCTGTAAAAGCACCAGGACCTTGCCATAGTCTGCTAGGGTATAGTATACATTTACTTTGATGAATTTCAGTCGTTCCATATAAAGCACAAATATATTTCGGTTGTCAAAGGCAATTGCTCCAGCAGCAGTGAAAACATGTTCTACTTGCATGCACGCTTTGGTGCTGCTTCAGGTGACGATGGTAACACAGACAAAAGGGTCTGGCTATGCAGACCGCTTGGATAACCAGTGTTGGGTCATCGTACTCCCTGATCTTGCATGTGTTTTCCAAATAAGCAACCAGGATCTGGAGACATCTAGCTAACCTCTAAGTGCATTTCTATAGGGTTAAAATTCCAGGGTACTCCATAGTCTGCACCAAAACATTAGTGGTCTTGTCACCAGTACCTCAGATATTGGTTTCAAATCGCATTTCCAGGCCAGACTAAGGTTGGAATGGCGATCAGTCCATATTACAGTTCCACTCCCACAAACTGCCAGCTCTTGCAAACACTGACCTCTAGTGGCGGCATTAAGGTGTTTCTTCATTTCTTTTACTCGCTATGGGCCTAATTTGCAGAGCGTTTTCCTACGTGATTACGCCATTATAAAACGCTTCTGTGAATCAGGCCCTACGTGTTTATATACATGTATTCTTGAATACATACCTTATTTTATTCCTTTTGGGACATCTATCTTTACTAACCACAATTACTTGTGACTGCTTTGTTATGGTATAGCAGGTATTTCGCGGGATTGTACTTATGTTGTAATGCTTACATATTATTGCACCATTGTCGATCACTTTTCTATTTCTTTGGATCAGCTAACTACATCCGTTTTCGAGTTTTTCCCACAAGGAAGGTTGTTTCATATTTTTCTCTTATATCATGGTTCTGTCAGCATTAAAACTGCTTCAAAGTTTAAGCTTTAAATGATACGCAGAACAAGACTCATTTGTTCCCTACCCCAGAGGACGCGTCGCGCATACATTCCTGGACTCCCTCCCACCCGCGCCAACTGGCCCGCACCAGCTGCTGGGGGTGGTTGACGGTTTGATATAACACTCTTACAGGGTTCCTACACATTTGCAGGTGGCGAACCTCTGTGATTTAGAATGTAACGAATCCGTATTTTGTTGTATGACTGTTTTGAAGGTTGCGCCTATACTCTCCTACACCCCCCCGCACCCCCAGGCTGCCACCTGGGCTTGCTTCTGGTGCCACCGGGCAGTAACCCACAGCAGATAATGGTTGTGTGTTGGGCCTCTGTTGGGCTCGCTGTTGGTATTCAGTTCACAGAGGGAAGGGGGTTTCACAATTCTGGTTGCGGTGAGCATGTTGGAGGGCGATGGGAGTAGACATGGTGCTCCAAATGCAGGGCACTGGCTGGGGTTATATGGCTCACAGCAAAGAGAACACTGTAGTCCACCCAGCGGTGTGTGCACGGTCTAGTTATAGTGGAGCTTGGCAGGAACTACGGCTCATTCTTTAACTAGAACAGTCGAGGGGGAGGATGTCACAGTCCTCGGATAGAATTTTCGCGGTCTTTATAATGTGATCACAGCCAGGGAAGTGCATGCATACTGCATGGTGCAAAAAATGGCAATGTTGCAGGAGTCGCACCTGCAGGCAGAGACATTGCTAGGGAGGGCCTGAGGGGGCTATAGACCTAGGTCTTTTGCTTGTATCCCCTGATAAAAGCTCTGGGCCTACAACCAAAAGGCTAGCTAGCCCGAGTCCCCGACAGTCCTGACTTTAGCGTGGTCCCAGATCTTTTGCTGACCTTGCAACACCCCTGCCTGCAGGGCCAGGCCGACCGGTCCTTGGCTAAATCATGGGGTCCCAGTCGGCACTACACATCCTTCTCACACAACTCAAGGAGGGTGATCACCCCGATTCACAGGTCGCTACCAAGTCTCAGCGGCAGAGGTCAACCAGGAGGGGAGGTTTGGCATTGAATCCAGGCATATTAGGTGCAGTAACAGTGGCCCTTGCTACTGTGTGCGCCCCAAACATAGATGACGCACAGTTCTTCTCCAACCTGGAGGACAAATGCCCTGAGTATGTTGATACATATATGAGACACATGCAAGAATATGTTAGCAACATGGCTAGGGGACTGTCTATGGCCGCGATGGAACTGCAGTAGCTGATGTCCTTTCTCCAATTGGTCAATGTCTGGCGCTTTTTTAATCCGATGAGGTGAGCTTCTCCTTTTCTTCATCAGAGCATGATATGCAGTCCAGAATATACTTTGTACGGGTCCCTGTCCCACTGCTCCATGCCACCAAGAGTTGAAGGCTACTCCCTAACACATTGTCAGACCATTTTCGCGCCTTGAAACGCTTGTGTATAGGCACATTAGAAATGCCATATCATATCATTCCCCATTGGTGTGGTCCTTCTCCCTCCCAGATGTCTTTCTGTCTAGGCCATCAATGGCGATACAAACACGAGGCCTTCATAGATGTCACTTTCAAGACAGACACAGACACAGCCATATCGTCCCACTTTATATTTAACACAGGATGTGGCTATGCTGTGGGAGGTGTTAAAGCTGTACATAAGAGGGATTATGCTGGGTCTAGAGGGGGGAATTCTGAAGTCAATCCGCACTGTACTCGCAAACCTTGAAAGTGATATAAAGCACGTTGAACGGGGGATGGAAAATTTGGGGAAGTTCATTACCTACTAAACTTGACCAATTCAGAGCTGCGACAGACTGGGAGGTGAAATTCCATAGTAGACCGACAATGACATGCTGCTATGAGGAGAGCAGAAATTCGGGCGGGCATTGGCGTGGCTGATTAGGGGTCAAAGAGGGTCATCCGATATTGTGGCCATCAAGGACGCCACGGGGCAGCTGGTCACCTTTCCAGAGGAGATTCTAGGTGCTTTCTATGGTTGTTATGCAGATCTGTACACGAACAAGATTGTGAAAACCTCCACTGAGGTCTTACAGTATTTGCCAGGCTAATTAGTGCAGATTCTCCATCTCAATAGGGAGTTGGGTACCGGGGGTCTGCAGAGAGATCTACCTGTAAGCAGATGGAATACTGTTATATTTGAAGAATCCAGGTTGGAGTCTGCCATCCCTCACCCGTGAGATATCTCGATTTGGGTCCTTTTACAGACTATGCATAAATTGTTCCAAATAAATCTTGTTCTCTCTCAATGACGCCACTGTTCAACCCAATGGTGTAGAGGGCTAAAGATGGAAGCAATAATCAGTGAAATATCTCAGGGTTGTTGTTAGTCTGGAGAACACTTGCTTACACAATATAAAGTTAACAAAGGCTACCCCGCCCTAGAACACATCAATAGGTAGATATATGAATCGAATTGTACTGAGGTGATCCTGAGGCAGCTCCCATTCCCGACTTTTACATACAAACACTCTATTCGGCACACCTCATGCAATTTGATTGCGTTATCACCTCAATTGCGCAGATACCTTCGAAAAATATGTCTTCATCTTCAACTCCGACGACCCCTTGTTCCGGATTAAAAAATTGCAAGGAGTGCGGCTCCAAGATGTCCATCACAGATCCGCATTGTCTACGTCTGTGGTGCCTGGGCGAAGGCCACAACACTGATTCCTGTTCCAAGTGTCAAGCTATGACAGGAAAGGCCTTACGGGAACAAAAGGGGAAGCTGCAGGGATTTTTTCAAATCCCTCTCTTCCATTTTTGAGGAGAGGGAGAAATCAGATGGGGAGGATGCCCCTTTGGGGCTTCAGTATGGAAACCCCAATGTGCCGGAATGCCTCATATCAGAAGAGAGCCAGATGCAAGATCTTTATGACACCTTGCATAATGCCAGCAGCATTGTCACCTCTCCTGAGTTGGAGTTCGGCAGGCCAGAACAAGGGGAGCACGCTGACTCCTCATAACGGCAACTGATGCCCAGAGTAGTGGAGTACCTAGGCTGGGCTAGCCCCGGTACAGTTTGATCAGGATGATCGGGCGATATTCAAGGTGCACCTAAAGATCCTATATTATTATTCTATGTGGCTCTGCAAAAAAAAAGGGTGGCCAGAAATTGGTAGAACCCTGACACCAATCCGGCGGTGGACAAGTACCTTACAAAGAAATACCGCCCTTCCAGTAGCGACCCGACTACCTGTCCAAAAAACCCACTCCGGAGAGTCTGAGAGTCCAGGCAGCCACGGCTACCTCGAATAAGGCAGCAGAATCTACCATCCCTCCTGATATGGACGACAAGCACGTGGGTGGTTGGGCACGAAAGGTATTTTCAGCTGGGACAATGGCCTTGAAGTCGGGCAACTCCAGATGATCCTTAGAAAATTTTCCGTACATTCTGTCAGACTGTATATCAATGGTGGCAGAGCATTATCCAGAAGGGGGTGAAAAAAACGGCTTCCTGGATATTATTAAGGACGGCAGGGAAGCCATGTGCGAGTGCCTTCAGTCTGGATTCTATAGCACCTTTCTCTAGCAGGGTTAATATTTCCTGCACAAGGAGTGGATCTGGAATCCTCAATCCCCGGTGGATTGGTGTGAGGCTGCGTTATGAATGTTACACAGTAACTGTGGGCTACTGTCTCCAGAGCCCACTCATCTGAAGTAATGGTACGCCATTCTTCGAGATGCTGAGACAGTCTACCCCCCCACCAGGGACACATGATGCAAGCGCTCAAAGTGGTTTTGAAGCTGACTATGACCGGCCCAAGCCACATAGAAGCAATTAAAGGCTCTAAATGGAGTTATCTCTCTCATACGGGAGGAATTCTATCTATATCGTTTTTGAATTGGAAGTCCTGAGGAAGGCTTGGTGGGTTGAACTACACCCGTGAACATGCAAGACACAGTCTGCCCTCTATAGCCAGAAACACAATGTGTCGACATCTATAGTGGTACTTATATCACACTGTTACTAACCTCACCCATATTCAGAGGATATGTGCAGCTATTAGCTGTTTTGGCAATAGTTGATTGATGTGTTTTCAGTACAGCCGTCTCCATAGGTTGTAGATACACAACTAACGGTTGTTGTTTTGTCGATGTACTAAATGTGTGATTTGTTTTAGTTTAGAATGTTTTTTGATATTGTGATTCATTGCTATATTTGAATACATTGTTTTACATTTTATTATCCTGTCTGCCCATGTGTGCTGATTAGTTGATCACCTCAGTACAATCCGATTCTTATATCTGCCTATTGATGTGTGCTAAGGCGTGGTATCCTGTGTTCACTTTATATTGTTTACACAGTTTGTTCCCTCATGAGACAGGTAACAAAAAAGAGGGACTCACCCAGTTTATACAACATCGCTCCTGCTTACTCAAGCAAAATCATTTTCACTGTCTGGATACACAGACTTCGCGTGGGGTGCGATGGACAACTCTTCCTCTCTCACTGTACGGTAAGTTTGATTGGTTAAAATGATGATTGTCTCCAAATTCGTGTATTTCTTCCAGAACGTTCCACTGTGGCCTGGAAGGGGATTCTACACTAAGCTTAGGTCACTGCTGATACATCTGGCATGGACCCCCAAGGACCAGCATATCAGGGGGGATATTCGTGTGTGCCCCTATGAACAGTGGTGCCTTGGGCCAGAGATGTGGAATTAAATTATATGACTGCACAGATGCAATTCACGTCACTGTGGATGCCGGGTCAGTAAACTACCCACAGGTGAATATTGAAAGGTTGTCAGTACATCCCTTCCCTTTACAATCTTCACTAGTATTGGAATATAACGTGGATAAATGCACATTCAAACCCTATCAGATGCACAGTGTTGGCCTGGAGGACGGCTACACAGAAAATTGGATATGTCCAAACCCTATTTCCCCGGGCTATCTCTGTGGGGCATACAGGAAGTACAACCTACGTGTGACAAAGCAATTAGTAGAGTATGTGCCCCAATTATAGTACATACACTGGGAGATATGTTCCCGTAAGGGTAGTTTGTCTTGAAGGGCTGTTTGTGTTCAAAGTGAGAGGTGATCTGTCATTACTCTGATACTTCAGAATGTGGCATGACTTTCGGCATGGTGTCCAGACTTCCCCCAAAGAACCAGAACACTCCCCCACTGGCCCCCCTCATGAAGCTGCTATGTTGTTCAGTGGGTTGCACATGCTTGATTTCTAACATATATAAACCGACCCCAGCAGAGTCCAGACGGGTGAGTCAGGCTGCCTAGACTAAGGGTGAAAGGGATACAGGGGAAACCACTTATGAGGAGGACTGGGCTAGGATGTGTACCGACACACGTAAAGACTCCATAAACTACAAACACAAGCTCGCCCTATTTAAAGTGCTCCCCCGGGTGTACATATCTCCTAAGCAACTAACATGATATGACCCCTCAAATACAATGGCATGTCCTAAATGTGACACGCATGATGCTTCCTTTTTTCACGTGATGTGGTCCTGTGTGACTACACCGGGCTTTTGAACTGCGACTCTTGCTACAACTCCTCTGTTCTTGTCATGGAGATACTGTGTGAAGTGCCGGTCTGCTTGTTAGTGAGGACTGCGGGATTGCTCACAGGTTCTAAGAACCTGCTGGCCATATGTCTCTTGCTATTTAAACAGACTATACTCAAAACCTGGTCGCATTTGGTGGCCCATGCTGAGGTGGCATGGATGAGGGATTGGTGCTCATATGTGGAGGCATTGATTCTTGAATTGACCCCAATGTGTCGGCGTCCAGTGGACATTTGGGCCCCATTCAGGAGTTACCTGCTCGCTCAGAAAGAGAAGGCTCTATCCCCCGAGTGAATACCAATATATGATTCAGTTTGGCTGTTGTTGCTCTGCTATGCTGTGCTAATTGTTACATTGATATGTTGCACTGTGAGTGTCATGATAAATGTGATAAAGTTTACAAAAAGACTGCTTCAAAGAACTATGTGAGATTTTGTTTGGATAGAATAACCCAAACGTCTGGAAGGACCTATGTGTTGCATCACCTAGAGTTCATGTACATTTAGTACTTTCATTACTATTTTTCAAACACTCATGTTCAAAGTAAAGAAGTTATTTTCACAAACACGTTGGTCTTCACATATTAAAATTCAGAAGTATTGAATGTCCACCAACAGGAGACCACCGTAACTGACATTCTCCTGCCCCCCTCCCCCCCGACACAGATTTCAGGAGTTTTCGTTGACATACCCTCCCCAGGCGCAAAGATTTGAAAGAATTGTGTGCAGTACATGGGCGTTGAAGAAAGAACCTGGTGTAGGTTGTAAAAACGGAGGATCGGGACGGATTCCAGCAAGAAAGGGAGCTGTCCAAGTGTGGCGAATAGTCGCTTGATGAGCCTGCAGATCTCTGCAAAGTTAACCCCCAGGAACCTCGCAGGTGAGTGATTGAATTCGGAGAAGAGGGAAAGGCTGTGCGGAAGACAAGGTAAGACTGGAGAGGACCTCCTGAGGAGTGGGGACCCTCCACGTGGAGGAAGAGTTTGAAGACCGAGGGTGAGGAGAGCGGTGGAGCTCTAGTGAGATTGGCGGCGGGGCAGCGAGGGAGTGTTAAGGGCTGTTTGTGTTCAAAGTGAGACGGGGAAGCCTGATGATGAGGATAGCAGCAGAGCGCCAGTGACGAGGAGAGACTGGAGAGGACCTCCTGAGGAGTAGGGACCCTCCGCGTGGAGGAAGAGTTTGAAGACCGAGGGTGAGGAGAGCGGTGGAGCTCTAGTGAGATTGGCCGTGGGGCAGCGAGGGAGTGTTAAGACCCAGAGCCGTGATGAGAAAGGCAGAGACACGTGTCCACTGCCCCTCCACCCCCTTCTCCCACCAGAAGGAAATTTGGGACACATCCTGAGGCAGCCCAGCATGAGAGTGGACCGGAGGTGGACAAAGCTCTGTTGATTGACTCCAACAGAAACTCGGAAGGGGCAGGTCCGGAGCAGAGGCCTAGGGCACTGGATCTATAGAGAATAAAAGGTGGCTTAAACCTGAGAGAAGAGGGGCAACTGAGTGCACAGGTGGGAGGCACTCTCCTTCTGTGTGTGCTGGGGGAACCCGCTCAGAGGTTTGAAGGTGAGAAACCTAAAAGTGGTGAGTGAGTCCGTGGGGGCGGAGAGCACTAAAGATTAAGGACCACACATTCTGACAGAGTCCTGGGCTCCCTGGATCTGCCAAGGGTGAATGAAGGGGTGATCCACAAACGGTAAAGTAATTTGAGATAATACAGCAACAGACCCCTCGCGGGTTCAGTATAAAAAAGGGCACATGCATGTGTAGGCCTGACAGACATTCTTGTTACGGGGTCTGTGACAAGGTGCTGGGTTGTTCGTGCCTCTACAAATGTTCTGTACAGTGTGGACGCCCTATTAAAGCATGGATATAGATGCAGGAAGTAATACCTGTATGGACTTTCCTCTAATGAGATCTGTATTTTTGGTATCCTAGAAAACTAGGGCTGACGAGGAGGAGGTCGTGCCCAACGGTTTCAGCTGAGCTTACTGAGGCAAACAGCTGACAACGTGTGAAGTGGATTGAAATGTTAAGTCTACGCCGATGCGCGGACTACGATACTAATTTGTCTGGTTGAAGGGTTAACGACGATCGTGGTCACTGTGTAAGCAGCCGGAAAGGCAGCGCCGTTGCGCTCGCCGTGTGCCTAGCAGGAAAGACAGCGCTATTGCGCTCGACTACAAGTAATTAGAATAAGGCGACCATTGTCGCTCGTTGTAAGGAAATAATGAAGTAGCGCTGTTGCACTGTGCCAGCGAAAGGGGAACAATCATTGTCAGTATCCCGAAGAAGAAGGAGGAGCGCCGTTGCGCAGTGACGAAGGAAGAGGCAGAACCGAAGTCTCTGGTGAGGTTGGAAGCGAAGAGGAATCGGATACTACGCCGCACCAGAAACTGTAAAGTATTCATGAGACGAGTGAAGGATGTGGAGGCGTGTCATCTGAGTCGCGTTAATGGAGAGGGGGAAAGTAGGTCGTATGAGCGTAAGTCTAAGGGAAACATGAAAGGCCGTTACTGATCAAACAAATGATCGAGAGTGTCTGAAGAGCAGCTGGAGCGAAGGCTGTGTTAGAAAACGGCCTCCCAGAAACAAGTGAAGGGACAGAGAGCTAACGAAACAGAGAGAGAGAGAGAGAGAGAGAGAGAGAGAGAGAGAAAGAGAAGTTTCGAGGAAAAGGTTCTTGTAGAGAGCAGGAAAATGGCAGAGCTTGAAAGTAGATAAAAACAAGTCGCCACCAAGACCGTATGCTTCAGATCACTTGGTGAAGCACTGCTGTGATATTTAAAACACAAGCGTATACAAGAAGTATAGAAACAAAGAGAGAGAGACGTTTTTTTCTGACAAGTTGTTTCAAGACAAGACAAGAGAAGAGGAAATACAGAGATGAGTAGTAGACAACAGGAAAGAAGAAGAACCGGTGTTGAAGATACTTGGAAGAGAATAAAGAGAGAAACATAGGCCCTCATTAGGACTCTGGTGCTAAACCATGGTGCTATTAGCACCATGGTCCATGCCGGAGTCCGCCATGGAGAAAGGGGGAATTACCACCCCATTCCAAGGTTGGCGGGGCGGTAATTCCCCCTTTCTCCATGGCCCTTCCCCATTCCCATTTTTGCCCAATAGGGCTGAATTGGAATGGGGAAGGCGGCAATTACGGTACCGCAAATTGCGGTACCGTAATTGCCATCAAGGTCCCTTTGCGGGTCCCTACTTTAACGGCTGGGCCAGACCAGCCGTTCAGGTCGGGTCCCGCACAGGGACCTCGTAGTAAGGCGTTTTACGGCGCCATTAACCCCTTAGCGCCAGGGTCGTAATGACCCCCATAGACAGTAAAGGAGAAAGAACAATATAAAAAGTTTTAAGACCACAAAGAATTTACCTGTTTTACCTGCAGTCATTAAACCTTCCATGAAGATTCCAAAGCGATGAGAAGACGTATCCTTTCCAGTATATCTAGAGATAAAAGATGAAAAATGGTTAATAAATGAATTGGGCTCTCTTTTAGTCCATACAAACTACTCATTGGCTAAGACTCCTTTGTCCTTCAAGTTCATTTAGCGGAATTATCACAGGGTCACAAACTAAAGATGTCAAAAAATAGAGGAAAAGAGTCGTAGAATATAGCAAAAGGTACTAAGAAACCGCAGGACGGTACCATTCAAAAGTTATGGGGAAGAGATACAGAAACCCTGCCTTAGGGGGAAGGAAGCCCGGAAAAACAAAATACGTGGGGCTTCAAGGAGACTCCGGGAAAGACCTGGCGGTCACGCAAGACATTCTTAGACAATATTTTCAAGACTATGGGGATAAAATCACAGGGACTGTGCAGGTACAGTTGGCTAAGATCTGGGAGGACCTGGCATCAGCGTTACATGACATAAAGTAGATGTGAAGTAATTAGAGGAAAGAATGGACACAAACGATACAGTGCTCCAGGAACAGCCGAATGATGCACAGAAAATGGACGAATTGGTGGAATGCTTAGCCCGTGCTACCCACAACCTGGAACTGCAAGCAGAGGTCCTTGAAAATGGGTCTAGGGGATTGAATGTTAGGGTAAAAGGTTTGACTGAGGATGTGCACGACAAAGACCTCAAGGTGGTGATCTGGCAAATATTTGTAGATCTAATAAAACTGTAAGGTGTCGCCGACCTGAAATTGGACAGAGTGTACCGAGTGGGCCTGCTGAGGAAAGAACCGGGAGCTAGGCCAAGAGGTGTCTTGGCCACCCTACATGAGTATAGTCAGAAGGAAGAGATCTTGGTGGCAGCAAGAAAATTGAAAAAGCGCAAATACAACGGGTCAGAGCTACAACTCTTCCAAGATCTGTCCCAAATAAAGTTGCTTAAACGGAAGAAAATGGGTCCTGTTGATATGATATGATATGATATGATATGATATGATATGGCATCTATAATGCACCTATACATAAGTGTTTCAAGTGTTGTGAGATTTCTTCATGAAAAAGAAAAAGACATCAGATATCGTTGGACATTTCCCTTTGGCCGGCATTCAAATGGGAGGGCCGAGGACATTGTGTCTCATCCTGTAATGAAGGTGCGAGCATACTTGAGCTAGAGGAGCAAGAGGCAAGCTCCAGTGAGCCCACAGTATTGTAAGTGTTGGGGGGTGGCGATGGTGGGATTTGGGACCATTACATGGACTTGACAGAGCCTGTACTTGGTAGTGCTGGGTTGCGGTATGGGCGTTTTCCCTAAGGCGGCAAATCGAGAGGGGCTAGAGGCCACTTGAGTCCAGCCAGTGATGGGGAGGAGGAAGGGGTGGGAGGGAGGAGTCATTGAAGGAAAGGGGAAGAGCAGGAGGGATGGGGGGGGTGGCCAATCGAGAATCCAAGGTGTATATAAATAGTTTCATGAACAGTCCAGAAAATGGATAAAAACAATAACATAATCATTATTGTGCTGAATATCAATGGGTTGAACTCCCCCCTATGAAAAAGAAGAAATTAGAAAGAGTTGTACGGGGAAAAATCAGACCTGCTGACTCTACAGGAAACACATGTGCAAATGAGCAACAAGCGCAAAATTAGACTCCAGGGTTATCGTCAGATATTCCAGTCCAATGAGGGGAAGAAAAAAGGGGGGGTGCTGATAGCCTTACAAAACAACCTCAACATTACAATAACGGAATGGGAAAAAGATTGCAGTGGGAGATATCTGGCAGTGGTCCTACAGTGAAAGGGAGAACTATACATGCTAGCAACTATCTATGCACCTAATATGAGGCAGGACAGGTTCATCCAGCAGAAGTTAGCTAAATAGGAAAGATTTGCTAAGGGACAAATCATATTATCAGGTGAATTTAATATAGCTTGGGACCCAGCGGCAGACAAGAGCGTGGGTAGGGCATGTACCCAGGGCAATCACAGGAGATAACTGTGTGAGAAATGAGATAGGCTTTTACTGATGGGCGCCTGGAGAGAAAAGAGGGGAGACGCTAAAGGATATACATTCTTCTCTCATGTTCATAGGGCCTCCTCTAGGATAGATTATATGTGGGTATCCCGGATTATGCTGGGTATGGTTGTAGAGATTGCAGTGGGTGCAATAGCACTATTGGATCACGCCACGATTATGTTGAAAGGGAAGAGAAAATACCTACACCCTGGGCTGTGGAAATGGAAATACCCTATTTATATATTTAAAGACTAAACACTGTGGAAGGAAATAAGGGCAGGCATAGAGTAATTCTTCCATGATAATAAACTAGGAGATACGGAGCAAAACATGAGGTGGGATGCATTCAAAGCCACGATTAGAGAGAAGGTTATTGCAGTGAAAGCCTGAAGAGATAAAGAGAGGACACTCTTGGAAAGAGAGTTTGAGGAAAAATTTAAATGGGTCCTGTCCAAGATGGCGGTTGGAAGTAGTGGAGAAAACCGAAGAGCTATAATGGCCATAAAGTGACAATTGGAAATTTAGCAAACAAGTGTGGCAAAACATGCACTTATGTACCTTAAGCAGAAATACTATGTAAAGGCAAATAAGGCAGACAGCTTGTTGGCTAGGTTATTAAGGAAGGAAGAGAAAGTGGGAACCATAATAAGAATTCAATTAAAAGGAGGAGGGGTGAGTATAATGTAAACTGAGATAACTCGGGAATTTCCAAAGTATTACTCAGATTTATTTAACTACGATAATCCCAGAGAGCAGATGCAAAAATAATATTTGGAGAGATGCGATCTCCTATTAGTATCAGAGCAAGACAAGCTAGACCTAGATCAAGACATTATGGTGGAGGAGGTCTGTAGGGCCATAGTGTCACTTCTAATTAATAAATCTCCAGTGCCAGATGGATTTACAGCAGATTTTTTATAAAACATTCACAGTTAACTTCTCATCTTGTCCAGATGTTCAAAAATTTTGGGGAGGCAGGGAAATGAACGATTGAAGAAGCTAAGGTGGTCTTGCTCCTGAAGCCAGGAAAAGATCCAGAAAGCTGCAAATCATATTGGCCTGTTGCTCTAATTAATATAGACGCAAGGATCTATACTTGAAACACTTGTGTATAGGCGCGCTATAAATAAAATATCATATACAAAAATATTGCTCTCCAGAATTGACCACCTTCTTCTGAAACTCATTGCTACTGACTAATCTGGGCTTATACAGGGTAGACAAACAGGAGACAACACCAGGAGAATAGCACACTTAATAGAAAAGGGTAATATAAAGAATGTTCCGGCTCTCTTGATTGCTGTAGATGCAGAGAAAGCTTTCGATAAAGTGGAGTGACAGTTCCTGTTTTCTACTATGGAGAAAATGGGGTTTGGGGCTAAAATAAACTCAATGATAAAGGCAAACTATTCTAACCCGATGCTGCATTTGATGATTAATGGACAACTATCCAGTCCAATTAGGATATCTAAAGGAACAAAACAGGGGTGTTCTCTATCCCCATTATTATATGCGATTCATTTGGAACCACTCTTGGCCACAATAAGGGAAACGTCAGACATTGTAGGAATCCTATTTGGAGGATAGATCCATAAAATAGCCGCATTTGCGGATGATATGATTTTCACACTCACAGAACTGGAAAGGTCTATTAGGGCCTTGACTAGGGAATCGGCTAATTTTGGGTCAGTAGGAGGGTTAAAAATTAACACTTCCAAATCTGAGGCCTGAATTTGAGATTATCAGTTGAGAAGGAACAGGATCTTAAAGGTCTCTTTCAATATAGTTGGGCATGTGAAGCTATACAATCATTGGGGGTCAATATAACTAAAGATATTGAATTCTTACCTTCAGCAAACTACTCTCCCCTACTTGGGGAACATCAGAAAAATGCTAAAAGAATGGGGTCCATTCCACTGTAATGGAAGGATTAATATGGTGAAAATGGTTACCCTCCCAAAACTCTTAAATTATTTCATGGCGCTATCGACGAAAGTCCCCAGGTCCTTTTCTCAAGCTGTCCAAAGGTACAATAGTAAATTCATACGGAACAATAAAAAACCTACAGTGGCAGGATGCGTAATGACCATGTCAAGAAATAGGGGCAGGATGGGAGAACCAGATCTCCGGGCATACTATTTGGCGACACAGACCAGGGTAATTAGTGACTGGTTAAAAGATGATAGGCAAAAGGTGTGGAGAGAAATGGACGAGACGGTAGCAGCAGGTCATCTGGAGGCTGTGCTTTGGAAACCTAAGTGGGATAGACCACATCATCTCTATAGCAGTATGATTGGATCTCTTGTGGGGGACTTGTGGGATGAACTGGTGACCAGAGCGGCATTTACCACCTTTCCATTGCCATTTACCGCTATATTCCATAATCCTCAATTCTCTCTGGCAATGGGAGGGTCAGGGTTCAGTAAATGGGAAAAGGGCAGATATCTTAGGATAGGTTATACGTTCGAAGGGAGAGAGATCAAATCCTTTAAGCAGTGCAAAATAGACTTTTCACTAGAGGAGGGAGAGAGGTTCCGACACACACAAGTGAGACATTGGTTCCTGAATCCATCTATTAAGGAGGCAGCAATAAGGTCCCTAACATCCTTTGAAAAATGACTACTATCAAATTCTGGGGACAAAAATATTGTGGGGACAATTTATAAGTACATCAAACAAAATGAAGAGGCAGGGTACAGACGTTATATGAGGCCATGGGAAGAATCAGTGGAACAGCCAATCGAAGAGGCAGCGTGGGCATAACGATGCGATATTATCTCCAAACTAATGAGGTCAGTCCAACTACAGGAGATATGGGTAAAGCGGATGTTTCAGTACTCCTTACCCCAGTGACGCTGCATAAGTTCTTCCCGAAGGTATCCAAGGAATGTTAGCGGGAGTGCATTGAAGAGGAGTTGTGGAGTCATGTCTGGTGGGAGTTCCCGCGGACCCAATGGTTTTGGGAAAAGATCATGGAGGCGATTGAGGAAATTGCAGTATATGTGTACCTGCTAGCCAATGTCAATACGAAGCACAGAATGACCACCGGCAAGCGATGACGTCTTCACAACGATGACGTCATTGTGTACCGAAAGTCGGCGCCTTTTTCATAAAAAAACAAATTGGGAGCACATGAAGTCACATCGCTGTGGTCCTGGTGTCCGGTTGAAATTCTTTAAATTACAAATAAGGTTAGACTGCTTGTGATACTTTGAATAACAGGACAGATGTTCAAAAAGACAAGACCTCATTTTAGGTATCCCTCTCACAGGCCACCAGCATAGGAAACCCATGGAAAACCATAAAGAACAGAATATAAGCTATGACCCAACCATTTTTAGATGAACTGAAAATCCAGTTGTAAGAAACACTGGTGATAATTGTCCATTGCAGATGCACAAGGGCTTTCAAGAATTGACATTTTGCATTTATTGTGAGGGCACTGAAAGTGCCCAGAAGTGGAAACAGAGCCCAGTAAATATGCTAAGACTGTTAAAAAGTTGAGATACCAAACACAATCAATACAGCAAATATGTATATTATGTTTTAAAATTATTTTTCTAGAAACTGTCCCTGAAGATGGTCATTAGGACCGAAATGATTTGGACACCAAAAGGAAAAACCTATGTCTCTGTGAAATAAATACTTCTGACTTTTAATATGTAAAGACCAACTTGTTTGTGAAAAAGAACTTCTTTACTTACTACTTTGAACATGAATATAGGAAAAATAGTAATGAAAGTACTAAATGTACATGAACTCTAGGTGATACAACACACAGTCTTCCAGATGCTTGGGTCATCCTACCCAAGCAAAATATCACATATTTACGTTGTGCTCCGCTGTTTAAGTGGAGTTGTGCTGGCAACAGGACCAAATAATTTCTTAAAAAGCCAGAAATAGAAAATGAGTAAACAAAACACATACCTGCGGTGCCCACTCGGAACTCTAGTATGACATGCTTCAAAGTACTACCAATTTGTAAATGTCACGGAAGCACAACATTGGTACACAAACCTAAGGCACACACGTTACAATTGTTCAAATGTTTGCTATGCTAGCTGCGCAAGCCATGAATGGTAGTGCCTGGAAGCAGAATTCACTCTCTGATGAATGAATAGCACGAAAGACATTTTCTGTGCTTCTCTTCAGTTGTCAACTAACGAGTAATGTCTGCAAAGTTTTAATTGGTAAAAATACCTCTCCTTTCCTTGGTCAGCCTTTTAAATATCTTCACCTGTGTGATTGAATGGGGCAGCTGCTGACAATCCATCATCATTATCATTATTAGGGTATTTATTTTGCGTGGACCTTGCTTCCGGAAGCTTCCGGAAGCATCAGAGCACTTTACAAATCATAGATGTAAGGACATAGTGAGGAAAGAAAAGTGACAAGGGAACAGGGGAGGGTGGGAAGGTTGGTATTAAGGGATCTACAAGCAACTAAGGGAGGAAAAAGTGGGGAGCAGATCACCCATTCTGGGGCGGGGAGTAGAGGGTGTGGACGTAGGTGTTGGGAGGAGCCATTCCTTGAAATGGAGAGCTTTTAGCTCCTTCCTGAAATGTAGAAGAGAGGGAGTTAGTCTGGCGTTGACAGGAAGGAGGTTCCAGAGTTTTGGGGTGAAGACAGAGAAGGCCTGTCTTCTGGTTCTATCTTTTCTGCAGTGGCAGAGTTCAAGTCTGCACATGTTCTTGCTTCTGGTCGACCATAGGCCTCTGGAGATGGTGAGTTCCTCAGTGAGGTAGCTTGGGGACTTCTGGGCGACAATGTTGTAAATTATGCAGCAGAATTCAAAGATGATACATGCTTGCATCAGGAGCCAGTGCAGTTCGATTAGTGTATTTCGGGATATATGGCCCAGACATGATTAATACGGGAACTTAGACCTGCTGATGTTTGCATGTTATTTGCTAGGAAGACCTAGGATATTTGGGGAGTGGGTGTTCTGCTGTGAACTGAGGATGGGCATAAGTTGCAGGCTGAGTCCTGATTTAGCCATCAGGGTGTTGGAGCTGGCTGGAGGCCGCGGCTCCATGGATCAGTTCAAATCCCACAATGAACTGGGACCTTTTGTAGATAAGGTCTAACAGTGGTGAGAAAAATACTTTGGCAGTGGCCTGATCCACAGGGTTGTGGACAGGGCATTGCACGCAGCCTTGGCGTTCAACTGGGACAGCGAGTTGCAGATGGATGAAAAGGAGATGGCTGTGCCTGGGAGTGAGAGAGACACTGGGGAGTATCTTGTACCTGTCCAGGAATTGTGGTTGCTATAATATTTGTCTGGGGATGTGCGCCACATGGGGGCTTCTTGCAATGGCAGCACCTTGAAATCAGGTGCTTGTGGCTGGGATCAAGGTGTCTCACTGCAGTGACTGGGGCTGAGGAGTGAAGTGCATGCCGGCTTTACGTTTTTTCAGAGGTAGAGTGGAGTGGCCCAAATGCTGTTGAGATGGTGTGTGTCCAGGTCGGTTGTGGGACTCTTTGGTTTCCAGGTAGTAAAGCTAGACTCCAGTTTTATTCCCTCCTGGTGGGTGGTGCTAAGTGGTTGCACGAACGAGCGCTGGACAGCAGGTTTGGTCGGCGGCATGGACCATGGTTGTATGCAGAGGTAGTGACTTGTCTGCTTGATTTGTTTGAATTTGTAGCAGACTGATCAACCTGATGGCTGAGGCAGCTGAAAGCAAAGTATGGAAATAGCTGTTTGGATGCTATAGGTTGTACACATTTCCAGACACCTTTGTGGTGTGACTAATGATCTCATCACTCCCAGTGACTCTGAGGGGAATGGGAAGATGGCAGCCATTTGACTGGTTCCATGTCATTTCATCGTGGGATGTTTTTTCACAGGGTTTTTCACCGCATTTTTTTTAATGAAAAAACCCATCGAATTTTTTTCACATTATTTTTGGGGGGGCCCGCTCAACACCCCCATTTTCTAAAAAATTAGATGGGTTTTTCGAGAAAAAAAAAATTCCGGTAAAAAAAGCCACAAAAAACATCCCACTATGAAATGACGTCGTACCCATTTGGCTCACAGTATTTTTAAGCTTGTCTGTGATGAATCAAGGGTGTTTTATCACTTCTCCCCAGAGGGGAGCCTTTCCTTGTGAGGCTAAAGAGGTGAGCCCTCTATGCAACATTCTCCATAGGGGTGGCGGCATGCGGGGCCTCACAGGGACAGACTCCCCTTTTGGGGACAAGAACTCCCATTCCCTCGAGGAACTCTCTGAAATCTTTCCTTGTGGGCCATCCGTACCATCCAGGATTCGGCAAAATCCATTAGAACAAACCACTGTTTGTCATTGTTACATTACAATTTGCATAAATGCTTGATAAAAATACTGAGATGATGAAGAGAAGTGAGGGAGTAATGCTGAACGCTCAATAGTTGGAAGCCAACCAAACTGGGACGATGAATGAAAGAACTAGAGAGAATGCTCAGCGGAAAGAGTAAATGGACTTTGATTCTCCTCCCAGAACGTTAATGTAAAAAGGAAAGTAGGATGACGAGAAGAGTGCAAAACCTGGGCAGTTTCAATCAGCCAGGACATGGAAGATGCTGAGAACAGGCCGATCTTCTGTTGGGCGGATACAGCCTGTGTGTGCAACCAGGAGGCGCAGAGAGTGGTGCAGGGGAAGAGAACCCAGAGTGAAGGAGAACCAGGAGAGTGGTGGCGTGACAGTGGAAGGTGGACTGTTAAGTCCAAAAACAACACAGAGCCCTTTTCTGCGCTGTCCCCGCCTGGACGCCAAGAAGAGCCAGGAAGCGTCTGGAGTGAACGCAAGAACCGTTCTAACTCCTACTGTTGTCCCAATCTTGGTGAAAGACCCAGGGACGCTAGTCCATTAAAAAGAAGGTAACTGGAGAGGTGGGAGACCCGGGAGGGGATCCAGAGACCAAGGAGATACACAGGCTATGCGTCCCAGTGATGGGACAAGTGTTTATGAGTGAGAATAAAAACAGAGTTTAGGCTATTTCGTCCAAGTAAAAGGACAAATGTTTGTACAAGTGAGAATAACACAGCATTCAGCCTACTTATCCCAGTGAAAGGACAGGTGCTCATAAGAGTGAGAACCACTACAACTATCAATCTACCAGCCCCAATGAAATGACAAGTGCTCATAAAAGTGACAACTGAGGCTCTGTTTCCTAGTCTCATTGACGGCTCTAATACCCATTAGAAGGAAAATCACAGTCAACCCTGTCTTGCTTAGTACAACAGGGCAGGAGCCGAACAGAGGAACAAACCTAGTTGCTTGGATTGCTGTATTCGTTCTCGGGAGAAGGGCAGTTTGTCAGAACAAGATGAATGTGATATGAGACATGTTGATTATGCAGAGACACTTCATGAAAGCATAGCAAAGTAGCATAATATCCAAAATACAGCAATGAGACGAAGTCTTATTCAAGAAAGAAGAGGGACACCAGAAAGGTGGCAAAGACCCTGAGAGGAACTGTACAAATTAATCCAAGAAATTGCCAAGAACCATTTGAGAATCAGCTACTAGGGCTGAGGAAAGCCTATCGGGAGAACGTTTTGTTGTTTCTCTTAGTGGTAGGGTCAGAATAGATTAGCATTGAGATGGAGGACAGGCTTTTTGCTTTTTGGACTCTGCACTGAACATTCCCTTAAACAGCAGGCAAATGTGTTTGGGGGTTTGTATTGTGTGTGGGAGGGGGCAAGGCAATGGGGTTTGTGAGGAGTGGGGCAGGCTAGCAGGGAACATAGTTCCACTACTTCTTTTCTTACACTTCGACCACTGCTCCTAGTACACCTAATTAGTACATGGCAATCTTTTTTTCCAGCGCTAGCAAGCGCTACTAAATGGGTCTGCTGCATTCCAGTGCATTTCTCATAATTGGCCACTAGATGGCAGCAGAGCTCAGAGCACCGAGAAGCATAGGCTTGCCACGGAGCTGTAGATGGCTTCTGGTCCCTGAAAACTGCTCACCAAGCTCCCATGACAATCACTGCACCTTGTTTCTATTAAATGAATGAGCTGCTTGATCTGACAGCAGCCATCCTCTACAAAAACCGGTGTTGCCTAATTTTCACTTCTCTTACTTGTGCCTTGCCCTACCAAAATAAAAGGTTAAGGTATTGGGGGCATTGCAGTTAACACACTAATCATAAACCAAATTCCCCTGCAAGAAAGTGCAGCTGCAGGACTCAGGTCCCCATGAACAAGACATGTCTCCCCCTACCATAACTTCTCATTTATTCAAAACACCAATGACAAAAACTCCTGGCAAGTTATCAAATACGATTCTGTGACAGGTGAGTCATTGGGCAGTAATACAAATTAGTTTGTCAAAATGCTTCATTTTCCCTTTTTAATTTAAGCTAAACGGTGCACGTTTTCAGAATGTAAACACTATTGGGTCTTGTAGACAAGTCGGGCTGAGAATTGGAATGCATGCAATATATTTAGAAAACAAACAGAGCTCTGTACGTTGAACAACATGGCATTCAATGGTTTCTAATGGGTGTGTCTTCCAAAGTTTGTCAATGACCTCTGCAAGCTGTGTTCAGCACCAAAAAAATCAATTCTATGCTGGTAGGTTAATTTCCATATATATCCGATAAAATAATCAAAATGAAAACATTATTAGAAGGAAAATGTCACTGCTCAACCTGCAAGACTCAATTACCCTTTAATCCTGCTGTTGTGGTTTCGGTGGGAGATTTATGGTGCTACAGATGCTGCAATTCAAAGGCACCACAAGCCCACATCCACTCTGCTGTTTTGATTACCGGTGACTTTGGGGCAGGCGCAGCCTCCCTCACTGGCCACCACTCTTGCCTTTCAGTATAACATTTCATTCAATGAGCCTCATTACTAGCATGGCGGTAGCCGTGCCTGTATGGCAGGCACGGCTACCGCCATGCTCGCTACGGGCACCCGCCACCCACGATTGGGCAATAACGGGTGCCAGTGCAATTACGAGTTATGCTTGCGGGTGCTGCACAGCCCGCCAGGTAAATCCGTAATGCGGCGGGACGGTATGAACGGTGTCGGTGCCTCACCAGCACCATTCATACTGTCACCGCCAACATCATAATGTGGCTCAATGCCTTCTGCTGCTTCTATTTGCTCATCCAGCATTCAGTGTTTGCAAGATCTCGCGTAAGATAACACTACACGGCTGGATTTGATGTCCATTTAAAGTGTGAAATAGTGGCACGACATTTACAACACTATGGCATTGTGCGTTTTAATTCAATGTGACTGCTACACAGTATAACACAGCTCATGATGAAACTACACATCTGCCTGAACGCATTCACTAATGTCCATTACAGTGAAGACAGCTGCTGCTTGATTGGAATCCATTGGAATATGTACGCGAATTGTGTGGCCACTATCAAGTCCATATTTCATGACTGACATAACACCATTGTCAAATACTTGCTAAAACTTTCAATATGAAAATATATTTTGTAGTTTTGAGTTAAAAATATGATGGGCCAGTAACATGTTTCCTCTGCCCGTGGGACTAGGGGCACGTTCAGATCATTGGACATGCAGAGCCCAATACATCATCCGTGTGCTGTGACCTGCGGGCACTGACACACAGACCTAGAAAACAGATCTTTATGGATTCCAAATTCCCTGCTAATGAAGGCAAGTCCTGTTATGCTCACGACAGAAAGAATACAACCCTCTAGGGACACAAGGCCAGGAGAATGCTTGCAAGGATAACAAGGTTTAACTGTACAAAAAGTAAAGGTGCCAGCAGAGGACTCTGCTGCTCGATAACGTTCTTGCTGAATTATCATGAACAGTACATTATAAGAGTCCACCGCGTCACTAAGGACGACATCCATAGGGTCCAAACCCGCACAGCTGATTGGTGAGACCATGCACACGGTCCTGCTCCATAGGGGATGCAAGGCTATGATTGACTCCCGTCTTCCCCCTCGGTCAGGTTCCACGTGGGTCAGCTGGGCTCATCTCTCCAGGGACTGAAGGTCAGGCTCTTCACATGTTGCTGTTCCAAGGCTACTATTGGGAACTAATGCTATTAATACATCATTATGGCATGCACCTGGGAGGCTCGGGGACTGGCACCAGGGGGGAGGGAAGGAATACAATCATGCTGACTACTCCCACCCAACGCCTCCACCCTTGTTCGATCTATAATGTGTCCCTCTATGTACCTCGTGCTACATTATTACATGTATTTATAGTGAAATTGCCATGCATGCTCAGATCTTTTATGACCATTGGTTTTATCGCTGGTGGGCTGGGGTCACTCACTACCGTGGAATGTAGGGGCTCTAGGGCCGGGTCAGTGATAGGGGTCATTACTCTTGGATTGCTGGTGGGGGTTGTTAGGGAGAATACTCTGTTTAGGCTAAATTTCCTAACCTAGTGAGTCCCTCAGTAGCTTTGCTGGATTTCTGGAGTTTGTTTTTCCATCCTGCCAAGAGTGAGACTCTTTTTCTCCCACTCTTGGACATGAATGTGGTTAATTCCTTTGAATGTCAATGTGTTCTATGGGCTATGGGGTCTTTTACTCCATAGGGTCTCATATGTTTTGCTATGTGTGTTACAACGCACCCTCCGTGCCGTAACACCGGGGCGTCCTAGAGGACCCCCACCATAGACTCCATACCCAGGGACTGACTACTGTCTCCCCGGGCATGTAAAGTCACCATTGGCTTTACTAGACCTAAATTTACCAACAGAACTAGTACAACCCATCCTATTGTGGACGTACTAGTAGGGGTAATTTGATTGCCCCTAGGTCTGTTATTCGAGGGGGCACTGTCCCGTCCCCCCTCGTTGAGTTTTGGCCGGTGGCAGTGGAAACTACTTGTTATATTCGACCCCGAATATAACTCTATGGGATTCTTCCCATTGTTGGAGGCTAATACTTTTTCCTGTTAGTCTCTAATATACCGCCGGTTTATTTGTCTTAAATAAATCTACCGGTTGGTATTTTCTGCCAGAACTCGTTTTTTAAAATGGCGTCTGTGTTCGTCTCTGTGACTCCGAACCAAAGGTTGAGCCCTTTGTTCCACTTTTGGCGGGCTTCTACCCAGATGCCCTCCAAAGTGGTGCCATTCTGTCTGGGTACCACAGGGGGTGTGGGAGGGGGTTTAGGCACCCTGGACTGAGTTGCCTTGCCAACTCATGTCGCACTCTGGTGTGATTGGCCCAAGTGGTGAGCCATCCCGCTCACCACTTAGCGTGTTTTGATTGACAGCTAGGCTGAATGAATGGGGGTTTTCTGCATAAAAGCAGGGCTTTTGGGACTGGATCTTCAGAAGTCGCCACAGGACCTAAGAATCCGACGAGGGTAAAGCTGAGCCGACCTGCAACGATGACACCTCCGGTGGAGCCCTGCTGAACCGACTCACCACTTCCCAACGACAGAGGAGATCTCCCCGCCGAAGAGTCTTCTTCCCCTGACTGGTGGGCACAACCAGGCCCCTTTGCTTTTTCTTCGCTTCCAGGGCGTTGTGGTCGAATTGCCCGCGCTGAGCACCCCGCCAACCGGATTGCCACTAACCCGTACTACGACCAAAAGGTGGTGCCTTGTGACAGAGCACTCCGTGGCTGGTCTCTTCCCTGGTGGTGCAACGATCTTCAACTTTCCTTCGACGACGAGATCATCTCTTCTCTTGGCAAAGCCCCGACTTGCATCCACCACGAGGAACAACTGCCCCCGCCGGAGCTGTCTCGCCACATACAAGGTACCGTGTCCGCCTGGCTTCCCTTGTGACGGTTAGCATGAGGTGTCTTAATCCTTGCCTCTCCATTGGGTCGCCTCCAAGCCTTCTTAACTTTCTGTTCTGAACTGGTCCAATCTTTCTGTGACAATTTGCGACCAAGACTCAAAGTGCATTTCCACTGTGATACTTTTTGGGACATATAGCCTTGCCTCTCTCCGAGTGGGCCTGGCCTCTGAACTTTGCGATCTACAGTAGACCCTGCCTTACTTGCCTTGCATTTGTTTGTAAAAGTGTTGGTACCAAGTTGATTTCATACCCTGCTGTTACGCTCACCTGACTCCCACGGAGGCGCTGGCCTGGTTTGCGCTGCTGTGACCTCTTCTAAGGTGATGCGCAGGGTTCGGAAGACGGACTGGACCGGGCCCCCAAATCTGGCTTGCCTGGCTCGCAGAAGTATCCTTCTGTAGCCGAAAATAGGGGATTAACTGTCTGCGGGGTAATGCAATCGGCCTCCCACTTTCCCCTCTCATCCTCCTCGAAACCCTTCTGTGATTTCTCGTAGCGTCTCACCTTAGGGTCTGGAAGGACGAGCTCTCCATCCTGCTTCTGATGCAGGGGCGCGTTGGTATCCAGTTACTTCACTGGATTTTCGGATTGGTGAGAACCAAACTTGCTTGGCTTCCAGGTAAGTTTTTTGATAAGAGGTTCCCCTTGTGTCCATGCATTAATGTACTAATGCTAGTGTCTTTTTCCCCATAGGGGCCGGGGTACGGAATGCCGGGGAACAGGCACCGATCCGAGATGAGAGGTGAAATCCTTGTAGAAATCAGGTAAGTCTTTAATGAGCGTTTTTTTTGGTAATGTCTTTTCATTCGCTCATTAACGCTGATGTCTCTTTTTCCCCTTAGGGGCCGGGGTCCGGAAATGCCAGGATGCGGCGCGGACCCGAAATGAAGAGGGAATGAATCAACAGGTAAGTCTTAAGATGGAGATTTAGCTTTCCTTATTCCCTTCTCTCTCTCACCATTTGTTCTGGTCTTTTTCTCCCTAGGCGCTGGGGCGTGACTGCGAATCCGGATGATCGCTGCTGAACATGGAGGCGCCCTGTAAAGGTGAGTGGAATGCGGCGCTGCAGCGATCGACGCGATGAGCTTTTAAATTAAAGTCTTCCTTTTCAGGATTGTCGGCGAGATGTCTCCGGGATGCGGATTTAGCAGGTAAGGACTTTTCCTTCTTCCTTTGCAGGTGATCCAGGATGCTGGCAGGCGTGGCAGAAGTCAGGATGCAGGAGCAGACACGGTGAGCGTCCAGCTGCTAGATGCAGAACAACGCGAAGCACGTGTGGCTGTTCGGGTGGGGTTTAAATAGCCTTGGAAGAAGTTCCAGGTATGTATCCTTCCTCCAATCAGGTATGTATCCTTCCCCGACCACGCCCGGATGGTAAATTAGTCCCACAGGTAAAGTAGTTCCTTTCAGGCCTCAAGGAGGCCGGGATCCTGCAGCATGGTCTGCATCAGGTAAGTGCACCCAAGCACTCCCATAATGAGCCTGGCGCCTATGGCGCCTGGACTGATGTCTTTTATGAGCCTGGCGCCATAGGTGCCAGGACACTGTCCAAAGGGCCCCTATATGGGGTTGCTGGGTCCTTTCTTGGGGACTGGATGTCGGCTTTAGGGGACGCAGGGCTTGAACCGGCTCCCCGGGAGCGAGCATCATGACAGCACTCCCCCCCAAGGCCCCTCCCAAGGTTGTTCCCTCCGGGGGGTTTTTTTTGTCTGGGAATAGTTGGTGGAATTTCCTGACTAATCGAGGTGCATGCACATGGTCGCTGGGTTCCCATGACCTCTCCTGAGGTCCGTACCCCTTCCAATCAATTAGGTAGAACAGTTTTGACCTAAACATTTTTGAGTCTAAAATGTTCTTCACTTCGAATTCGGGCTCCACATCTATTAGAATAGGTTCTGGAGGTTTGAGTAGTCGGGTTCCGGGTACCACTGGTTTCAGAGGTGACACATGAAAAACAGGGTGAATTCGCATACTAGCTGGTAAATCAAGTTTAACAGCCACTGGGTTCATTATTGCCGTAATAGAATAAGGTCCCAGATATTTTGGGTTAAAAGTTCGAGGCCCTTTGAGTGGTAAATGTCTGGTAGCTAACCACACTTGATCCCCAATCTGATACGGAGGTGCTTCACTCCGATGTAGATCAGCATTCTCCTTGTATTTTCTCTTGGCTTGTTGTAAATGCGTAGTTGCCTCTTTGAAGGCTTGGGTAATTGTAGAATGCAGATGTTCTATTGCAGGCATTCCGAGGTTCTGAGGTGAGTCAAGGTTTGAGGTTCGAGGGTGATGCCCAAACAAAGTATAAAAAGGACTGTGGCCAGTTCCAGAGTGTACCGAATTATTATATGCGTATTCGGCTATCCAAAGAATGTCTTTCCAGTTACTTTCAGATTGCTGTAACATACACCGTAAGTACTGTTCAAGGGTCTGATTTGTCCTCTCGGTCTGACCATCAGTCTGGGGGTGGTGACTGGTCGATAATCTTACGTCGATCTGCGCCATTTGACAACATTTGCGCCAGAAGTGGGAAATGAATTGGCTTCCCCGGTTAGAGATTAGTATAGATGGGAATCCATGTAGCTGAACAATATTTTCGAGGAATTCTTTGGCTAGGACAGAAGCTGAAGGTAAACCTTTCCAAGGAATAAAGTGGGCCATTTTGGAAAACAAATCCACAATTAACAGAATAGTATTGTACCCCGAACAAGGAGGCAGGTCCGTAATAAAATCCATTGATAGGGTGTGCCAGGGTGCTGGTGGTATGTCTAGAGGTTGAAGGAGACCGGCTGGTCTTTTCTTTTGACTATTATTTTGTTTGGGCGCAAACACCACAGGACATCACAAAAGATTTAACATCTTTTCGCCAAGAGGGCCACCAAAATTGTCGTTTCGCCTTTTCCTCTGTCTTGGCAATACCGGGGTGTCCCTCTATTAATGTATCATGATAACCGGAAATAACTTGTTCGTGTAGTTCCTTATGTGGCAGGAATAAGCGTCCTTGGAAATAAGGTAAACCATTATCTATGGTAAAGTCTGATCCCTTTTGTATCCATTCCTGTAAGGTTGTAGGGTCCAGGAGTTGTTTCACTTGGGCTTGAATGTCTTCAAGCGTCTGTAACGAAGTCATGCCTAGAATCCTCTGTTCGGGAATTATTGGTACTGGTTCTGAGTTTGTATCAGATTCTCCCATTCCAATTCGGGATAAGGCGTCTGCTTTGCCATTCTTGCAGCCAGGTCGATAGGTAATCACGAAATCAAATTCAGCGAAAAACAAAGCCCATCGGAGCTGCCGTGATGACTGAGCCTTGGCGGTTTTCAAATACTGTAAATTCCGGTGATCAGTGATCACTGTGATGGTATGTCGAGCGCCAAGCAGATAATGCCGCCAGGCTTTAAAAGTGGACTTAATGGCTAACAGTTCTTTGTCCGTGATTGCATAATTAACCTCGGGTGCCGAGAATTTTCTGGACCAAAATGCTACGGGATGCAGTTGGTTGGTTTCGGGATCTCTTTGGGACAGGACAGCTCCCATGGCTAGGCTGGATGCGTCAGTCTCGACGACATAAGGGAGATCTGGACGCGGGTGTTTCAATATAGGTGCAGAGGTAAACTTAGCTTTTAAATCCTGTAAGGCCTGCTCGGCTTCTTCAGACCATTCAAAACGTTTATTTTTCCTCAAGAGTGCAGTAATGGGTTGTACCTGTAAGAGGATGCAATTCAACACGACAGCTAAGTCAACGCCTAGTCTATAATACTGAATGAAAACCCTTATTGATATATCTTTATGTCCAGTTCATACGTTCTTGATGACTACCCCTATATAACACCCCTCTCTTGGAATCCTCCTGACCCCACTGAGCCAAGAAGTAGTTCTGTTTTGCAAGTTAAAAGGTTTAATTGATAATTTAAACAATAGATATATATATCACACTTTAGAATAAATTAATAATTGAATAGCACACTTAATCTGATATGATAAAGATTAACAACAGAGAATCTGGCACTAGCACACTTCTTGATAACCACTAAGGAGTTGACATGAAATGGATAAGATAGCAACAATACTTTTATGGTTTCCAATGGATGCAATGTGGAATGAAATGCAGTACAGAAAATAACTTGATAGGATTTCAGCAAAAGACAATGTAATCACTTTCTTGGACAATTCACCCCCCCCCCCTTTTATGCAATGCAAGGAAATGGAAGGAAGGCACACAATTCTCAGAAATGCAATTCAAATGTAATTCAGTTCACCCAGCAACTTAGACTACAGAAGTTGAAAACACAGGCAAAATGCTTTGATATGTGCTGGCAATGGAGTGAAAATATGTTAAAATGCTTTTAATTCCCTCTAGGAGGTTCAGGGTGAGTGAAATCAAGTTAATATTAGTCCAGGCTCACACTAGCAATGATTCAGGGATAATTAGCAGGTTAAACGAATTTCTGGCAAATGGAAGGCAAGCAGCAGCAGATTTTTACATGTGGAGAAACTTGCAAATCGCGGTAAAATTCGCGGGTGCGCCGGGCACGATTACAGAGGAACTACAAGGACTATCACTATCGTTCTGGGGTCCTAAGACAGCCTAGGATCTCAACTTCCAGATGAAAGTTACTGCAAGTCTCTAGCACAAACGGTCGCGGAGATATGAGCGATTGAATAAAGGTCATTTTTCAGATTTGAAATTTTAAAGTTCAAAAAGACAAGTGCAGCTTGCAACTAGCAAATCACAGGTGACAGCTTTACAAATGACAGGTGACAGTTAGGAGGCAGTTCTACTTAGATTAAAATAGATTGAATTATATTATTTTAACTAAGAGATTGGTTCTGCACAGTTCTGCTATGTACTCACAATATATTTAGAAATATGCCTTGCCACGGATCTGGTCAGGTTTTGGACTGCACTCCGGTTCAGCTCTCTCTGGTTCTGCTAACAGGTCAGCTCTACTCTGCTGGTCTGGTCTGGGTCTCTGAAGGTTGATGGAGGTAAAGTATGGATTTTCCCGGCAGAGCTTCCAGCTGCAAATGGATTTGAAGGTCTCTATCTGTCCTGTCTCTCTGCTTTTATGTGTTTTTAAAATGGGTGTGTGTGAGCAGCATCACTAGCCAGCCCCTCTCCACTTATCATTGGCCAAGCTTTCATTTCTCCCCTGATTGGGGGAGCTAAGTTGTGTCAGAGTGATGTCATTTTACAGCCTGCAGAAAGTCCACTCCTCCTGTCAACTTGCACACAACTCTAGATTTGAACCAAATACATATTTCATAGCTACACAGTGGTTTGAAATTACATGCACCCATCACATATCACAGGAGGTATACCCTGTTCAAACTCTGCTCTTCCTGGGGGCTTGCATTCAGAAATAGCGATATTTTGCACTTTTTAACTGGTTTGCAATCCCGGACATTACCCCAAATTTACACACATGTGCGCAAGGAGTATGGACATTAGTTGATGAAGTGTCAGATTTTTCACATGCACACATTTTGAGTAATATCCTCTTTTCCGCTAAAACCCCCCTGAACATGCCACCGGTTCTAAAAACCTTTTAAAATGTGGGCAGAAAAATCACAAGAATTATGGTGTCATTTATAAAATTTTCACAAGTCCGCTCTATGAGTTATTCATCTTTTTCTAAAACCATATTCTGGCTATAGAGGTGTGTCTTTTCATGTCACATGGTACAGAAACCAGTCTTTCCAGTTTCTGCCAAGCTCAGTGACCCTGCCCCTCCCAGCTTCTGCCAAGAGGAAGCTCCATTTACGACTCCCGCCAATAAAACATTTGCCTGAGTCAGGACAGGGCTTTGTTCAGAGCTCCTGTATTCTGTGGGGGCTCCCCTTAATTCAATTATCAGAGAGATGGCATATCCTTAGTGTGGCCAGCAAAACGCAGATAGGCCTGGGAACACAGCTGTGACTCAAGTTTCACTCCTGATGGGGGGTAGTTGCCAGGCAGAATTCAGTTCCTTAAGCCAGGTTTCAGATAAAATGTCACTTCTGTTCCCCAGTTTAAGTCAAGACATTTTTTTACATATGCAGCTAGGATGCTGATTCTAAGTTTAAAACTATGACATTTAAACAATTGCAACCTATGTGACACTCAAAGTAGGTCACTCATTTCTTTTAAACATTTAGATTTGTAGTGTCTTCCAGTCCAAATTTACTTAAACTGCTGAAATCCACAGCTCAGCCAGTCTTGTTATAAACCTTCAAGTCACTTCAGAATATAACTTTACATTGGATCCACCTCTTAGTAAGTCTTTCTTTGGCATGTTTTGGGTTCATTTATTCAGTTTTCTACAAAATCTGGTGGTTTTAAAACGCCGGCTTTTGGATAGTGGTGAGTACTGGTACTGCACCCCTTTTTGGGATTTAAGAAAATGAATTCCCAACAGTTATGGGTTTGCTTTTGGCAATCAGCATTGCCACTCCCAATGGTTTCAGACTACTGTGTGGGTAGTCCAATGGTGGTTTTAGGCAGTGTCCTTCTGTGCCCATAACATCGGCAAAAATGAGTGGCAGCCTATTCTTCATGCATTTCCCTGTGCATTTTCTGGGAAGCTCTGGCCATCATGATGTTTTCCATGTCAATACTGCACAGTTTTGAGGTAGGGCTCGGATGCATGGGTAAATACATCCCACAAGCCCCCCTCTTGCGATGGCCATTCTATTTCACGAATGGGACTCGCAAGACCTGGGATGTTTCCTCATCTTCTTCCAATAGATGGCACAGTTCAGCATCTTTTCCTCCATCCGGTACTGGTCGATCGGTTCTCCTCGCCGGTCCTGATGGGAATATTGGGCGGTACACCGGGCCCGTTGCGTCTCTGCTCCCGGTCTCCGGATCGTCCTCCTTGGCCCGTCTCCAGGTTTTCTTTCTCCTAGGACGACAAAGGAAGAGCGGCAATACCTATTCATAGACGTTTTTTTCCACCACTGTTGAGATAGTGGGGCAGCATATGCATTTCATCATAACGAAACATTACATTCTTATTTTGAAAAAAAAACAGTATAACTAAGATACAGTTTCATGCAAATCACAATATTTTAGAGACTAGATGTGGTATGTTTTATGATTGGAACTGAATTAGTCTGAGACAGTACCCGCTAGGATTCCAGAGGATTCCTCCAGTTGTTGCAGAGTGTGCCTGGGATGGCAACATTTCAACTGGTTTATGTGGACCCACTTGTCTTCCCCCTCTGCCAAAGGACCTTTGGGGATGTGGATTTTGTAGGCCACAGGGGAGATCTTGTCGATGATCTCAAAGGGTCCCTTCCATGTAGGCAAAAATTTGCGCTGCTTGGCCTGGTTCCTTTGGAAGTTGTATAGATAGACCCGGTCTCCCACCTGATATTCCTTCCTGGAAGTTTTCAGGTCATAATGGGTCTTCATGCTGTCAGCCGATCTTTCTAGATTCCGCTGAGCGTAAGCAAAAGCATGTTGAAGGTGTTTCCTTAAATTCTCCACATACTCATGAGTTGTGGAGGCATTTATTAGTGTCTGCTCTTGGGTCCTGTAGAGCAAATGCTGAGGAAGCACCATCTTGCGCCCAGTCATCAACTCAAATGGTGACATTTTGGTTGCAGATGAAGGGGTAGATCTGATGGCCATTAGGACCAGAGGTAATCGGATATCCCAAGTTGGCCCAGAATCTGCCACAAACTTTTTTAAGATGCTCACAATTGTCCGGTTATATCTCTCTACTGCCCCAGAAGAAGCTGGCCTGTAAGCAATATGCAACTTCCTTTTGACCCCCAGTATCTCCCACATCTTTGTCATTACTTCACTGGTGAAGTGGCTACCCCTGTCTGACTCAATCCTTTGAGGTAGACCAAAACGGGAAAAGATGTGGTTAATCATCAGGGCAGCTGCCGTTTCTGCCTTGCAATTTGGGGCTGGGAGACATTCCACCCACTTGGTAAACAAGCATGTCACAGTCAACATGTACTTATTCCCCCTAGCAGAGCGAATCACGGGGCCTACAAAGTCGATTTGTAAATCTGACCATGGCAGTGTCATCCCCCTCTTTTGGAGAGGCGCGCGGTGCGTGAGGGATGATGGCTGAAATTGTGCACACACAAGACACCCCTTCAAATATTGGTCGAGGTCCTGCCCCAAGTGTGGCCAGTATGCAACCTCTCTTAAGATTTCCAGTGTTGTGTGAAACCCCCTATGACCGGCGGTGGCCGCATCATGGGCGTGACTTAACATCAGGCTTCGGAATGAGGTAGGAACCACCCACTGATCGTGGCCAGCTTTGGATTTCCTTACCAACATACCGTCTTGGATTCGGAACATTTTTGGACATTTCATCAACACTCTTCGGTCCTCTTTCCCAGTGTAATCGGTATCCGTCAGGGGAAAGTTCTCAGGGTCCTCAAGGTGCTGGTAAAACTTACCAATAATTGGATACCCCTTCTGAGCGGTAATCAAATCAGCATCAGGGGTCTCCTTACTCCATTGTGCAATTGAAAGGTCGTTGTGAGCATTTGTCTGGGACCTAGTGATAGCAGTGACCTGGATTTCCCCCAACAGGGACTCAATCTCAATTAGATCCCCTTGGATGGCCCCGGTTTTGGCCAGCTGATCAGATAAGTCATTTCCAGTTTTGTCTGGTCCCTCTACTTTGGAATGACCCTTGATCTTTTTCCAATAGATGGTCATCTCATTCGAGGTGACCAGATCATCAATGTTTTGGATCAACTTCCCATGTTTCAAGGGTTTGGTGTTAGCACATAACATGCCTCTGGTTTTCCAATTAACCAGGTGCTCCACGAACCCGTTCCGTACATAATCCGAATCTGTGATTATGACCAGTTCGTGGAGTTGATGCTGGACAGCAGTGAGGATGGCCTGATGCACAGCCATCAATTCTGCCAACTGACTACTTCGGGGACCAATTTTGTATCCAGCGGAGGGTTCTGGGGACTCATTCACCCATGCATTTCCTACGCCAGCCACCAGTTCTTTCTCCCCGTTGTTGTCAACATGGTAAGAGCATCCATCCACATAGACAGTGGGCATTCCCTCACACTTGTCCTCTTCAAAGACTTTGTGTGGGGAATTAAGGTATGCCTCCGTGTTGTCCTTTATTTTTAGACTTTCGTCCTCGAGACAGTTTTCTCTGGCACAATCATGCAAGTCAGCCAGACCTTGCGCGAGGGGACTCTTCTTGTTTTGGCCATATCTGACCTCCACAGGAAAGCCTTGCATTGATAGAATCCAGGAAGTAATTCGGGAATTACTCACATTTCCGGTCCGGATTCTATCACTTTGGAGATATTGCAGAGGCTGGTGTGGAGTCTCCACTATGATGTGTTCCCCCTGGATAAACGGGCGGTAATTCTTCAATGCCCACACCGTTGCCAGGAGTGCCTTCTCACAATCGTTGAATTTTTCCTCCACAGAGGATAAAGTTTTGCTCGCATAGGAGATTACTTTATTGACCTTGTCATGCTTTTGGTATAATACTGCCATCAAGCACGTATTAGAGAACCCCGTCTCCAGGAAGAACTCCTTGTTTCTGACAGGGTAAGCTAGGCAAGGCGCTTGTGAGAGGCTTCTTTTGAGTTGTCTTACTGCCTCGGATTGTTCTGGACCCCATTCCCACTTGACCCCCCCCTTCAGGAGATGAATCAGGGGTCTGGTAATCTCTGCGTAGCCCTCAATGAACTTTCTGCTGTAATTAGTCAGTCCAAGGAGGCTCCTTAGTTCTCGCAGAGTTGTGGGGTCTTTCAGTTTCTGAAGTGCTTCCACTTTCTTTTCCTGGGGACAGAGACCCTGAGGAGTAATCTCATGCCCCAAGAAATTAACACGGGTTCTACACCACTGTGCTTTCTGAAAGGTAAGTTTTGCTCCGGCGGCCCTCAACTGGGTCAGAACATAACGGATCTCCGCTATGTGTTCCTCCACAGATGAACTTTTAATGAGGACATCATCTACATAAGCCAGGTTACCCCTGGCACCCAGGTCGGGCATGGCCTTATGTAGGAAAATATTGAACTCATTACCGGAGTTGAGGTATCCGAAGGGAGTCCGGGTCCATGTATACTGCTGGCCCCCAAAGGTAAAAGCCAGCTTGTATTGGTCCTCCCTACTGACCGGCACGGTCCAATATCCATTGGTCAGGTCTATTGCAGTGAATACCTGTGACCCCTGGATCTGGGCCAGCCCTTGGTCAATGTAGGGCAGAGGCCATCGGGAAGTATGGACCCGTTTGTTGAGCTCCCTGAGGTCGGCGCAGAGTCTCCACTGGCCGTTTGGTTTCAATATTCCCAGCACCGGATTATTAAAGGTGCTGTGGACTGGACGGATTATTCCCCTGGACTCAAGGTTCTTAATTATTTCAGTAAGGGACTCCATTGATGCGAGAGGCAAGCGATATTGCTTCACAAACACAGGAGTCATGCCAGGGTCCGTGGGGATTGTTGTTGTGTGGATGTCAGTGCGACCACAGTCATATGAGTCTACCGCAAAGAGATTTTGGAAATCCAAGAAAACTTGTTTCAACTTTTGCTTTTGTTCCAGAGTCACACAAGCATCAGCTAGGTTGACTCTCTCTTCCACCATCTGCCTGAAGCCTGGAAAGACTTCTGGTTTGGCTATTTCAGCGGCCTCCTCCAGCTGGGTGGAGAAGTCCCTGGTCAGAGTGCTGATTTGGACTGGAGGCTTCAGGTGGGAAAGGCAGCCCTCATGGACTTGGAAAATCACCTCATCCCTCCTGAAGTCACAAGTCACATCTTCCTTACCATAAGGGCAAGAAGTGTACACCAGGAAGTTCCCCCCATGCCGGGTAAAAATCCTGTCTGGTGTTGTATTGTCATCACTGTCACTGTCAAAGCAGTCCTTGGGGATTGGCCCTAACAGTTCATTTCCAAGATCAATGGAGAAATGTCGGTCATCAACCGCCATTCCAATAATGGTGCCTGCGGCTAGAGTAATACTCTTCAAG
This sequence comes from Ambystoma mexicanum, assembly GCF_040938575.1. Taxonomy (NCBI): domain Eukaryota; kingdom Metazoa; phylum Chordata; class Amphibia; order Caudata; family Ambystomatidae; genus Ambystoma; species Ambystoma mexicanum. Next base: position 105,836,799 of record NC_090935.1, on the reverse strand, counting down.
TCGCTGTTATCCACCTCTATTGGAATGGTGTCATGACTAATGGTGTTGGGTTTACCCCTAACCCTTGCTGTTGGAGAGAAGCATTTAGATGTATGTAAGCATCAGGGTTTTGCAAATATTGTCCTCTTTTAACTTTCACTTCCAGGGAGAATTGTCGGGTCCTTTCTGGGATGGTGACTTCCTCTTTAATCTGAATTTCAACTGCATAAGGTAGCAATTGAGCTAACCTAAATGCTTTTTCTGGATCATCAAAGCCCATGGGATTATCCGCTAATCGGGACCAAGCTTTGAAGTTTATTAGGTCCAAACTAATGGCAAAGCGATTGAGAATGTCACTGCCTAAGTAAAAGGCGGCAGTAACGTCTCGCACGACCCAACAATTATGGACTATGCTCTTGTTGCCAATGGAGATTTTGAGCATACACCTGCTTGGCAGGAGATGTTTGGAATTAGGTGCTTCCAGGTCCATTTCCCATTTGTCTATCAGTTTGAAGGTGGGAATGGCTGGATCTTTTGGGAGTTGGCGGAACATGGCTTCGCTGATGAAGCTCTTACCGTTGTTCACACACACTCGAGCGAGAACAGAGTCCTTCCCATCATTTAACTGGACAGGGATGAACAACTGCTCTCCAATTTGCTGAATCTCAGCCAGGCTCTGAGCTGATTTCACATCTTTCTGGACTATAGGAGTGGGAGTTTCTGATTGTGGATTGGTATAGAATCTCAGAGTGTTTCCTTCCAGCGTGGAGTACCACTTTAGACTGGAAGGAAGGTTGATTTTCAGAAATAGAGAGGACCCTCCATCACCAGTCTGTTGTCCTACTGCTATTACTGTCACGTCTGGAATTTGGCTATTCTGGAAGTGAAATTCTACTTGGTCAGATTTTTGTTCAACCATGTGGCAGGTGCCGTTTAAACTAACATGGTTGACACTCTGTTTTAATTTTATTGGTCGGCTAGTCTGGGTCCAGAGGACCTTGTTTACGCAATCTATTAGGGGTGACAACCTTCTCAGGAGGTCATTCCCTAGTAAACAAGGGGTGCCCTCTGGAGTCACAACTATGACCGGGTGTTTCAACTTGTGTCGCCCAATTTTAATGTCCAAATCTGCCGTCCCCTCGACGGGAATTTCCTTCCCGTCAAAGTTCTGGAGTTGTCCAGGAAGTGAGGTGAGAGGAATTTGGTAATTCTCTCCCCTTCCTGCATTCAGTTCGTCAAAGGCCCTTCTGGACAGAAGGGTAGCTTGAGATCCAGTGTCCACCAGTGCCAAAATTGTACCCTGCCCCTGTACTTGTACCGGGGCATAATATCTTCCCTCCTTCTCCTCAAGGGGGCACAGATAATGTACATTTTTGGACAACTGGTGGGCTAATTTTCTGGTTTTGGACATCGCTAGCGAAGAGATTTGGGCAGAATTCTGTGGAGAGCCTTGGGAATCTGAAAGAAAAATTTGGCAACTGGAGATCAGAGCCATTGTGGGTTCCCCTGGCTCCGGTTCCGGGCCGCCCCCCCCTTTTTGGAGGCAGTCACCAGGATGGGTCTGAACCAGGGGATTTTCTTGCTGTTGGTTCTGGGATGAGATGGTGGGCGGCGGTAGCTCAGTCTCCACATCTCCCCATTCTGGATTTGCATCCCTAGGGACCCATTTTTCTTTGGGAGGAGTTCCCCCCTCTCTGAAGGAGAAGATCCTTTTCCCCGGATCCTCTGAGGATCCCTCTCCCTCAAATTGGAATATCTGTACCTCCTCCTCAAACTGAGTCTGTTTGGGTCTTTTGTTTCTCCTACACCCCTCTGCTCCTTAGGAGGCAGACTTTCAGGGGCAAGAGATTTTGTTTCCGGTTCCTGGGTTTCCAGGGGCTGTTTACAAGTGAGGAAGGAAGCTTCCTCCAAGGCTTTACACCCCCCTTCCCCTTGTGCCTCCTCCCTGGGAACCAGTGAGTTATCGGGGTGCTGCCCCCGTCATTGTTCTGGAGCACCAGGTCCAGAGTTGGGTGCGTTCTGCGCCGGCACGCCCATCTGAGGGTTCTGCTGAGCCCTCAGTATGTGACCCAGATCCCGCGCCATGTTTTGAACCTGGCGCTCTAACTGGGAAACCCGCTCAGACTGATACGGGGCCCTGTGTTCTCCCCTGGGCTGATCCCGGGAAGGGTAGCTGTCCCTTCTCTGGTAATACCCCGGATTGGGAAGATTTGGGTACCCCTCCACCCTTGGCCTCCCCTCTCCCGGATTAGGTTGTCTGGGCTCAGGGAATTGGGGAAAGAAGGATGGATGATTTTGGGGTTGGAAATTGGGTGGATACCTGGGGAAAAAGTTCTGCCCAGGATTTGGAGAATTTCTGCCCTCCTGTGGGAAGTTGGGAGGGAAGTTCCCTGGGTTAGGTGCTTGGCTGGATCCCCCCCCTTGGGCTGGAGGAGTCCACACATAACCCAGGATGGGTCTGTTTCCCTTGTAACGGGGGCTTACATAATCAGGAGAGCGAGGGACCCCATTTGTGGGGCTGCCTCCCTGGCTCCCTGTCTGTGACTGGCCCGAGGACCTCCTGGGCCTAGCATTATTAGGTGCAGGTAGGTTTTTAGGCCCCCCCATCTCCAAATCCAAAACGGGGGTGACCTTTACCTCTGCCACCTTGGCAGCAGCAGGGGTGCTGTTGGCTTTGGGGTTTTTCTGGGCATTACTTTTGCTATCTACCGGTTTCTGCACCTCATAGATCCGGGTAGCCTGTTCAATGACCCAGTCTAAAGATCTTTTCTCGTGAAAATCCCTCACGAGCTGGGTCATTATATATTTGGGCAAGGCATGGAAAAATGTATTAATGAATTCTCTACTGTCTGTGCGCACCCTTCTGGTGGTTTGCGCAAAAGCACGTTTCAGTTCTTGCACAAATTCTTGTGGGGCCTGATCCTCCCCACATTGCAAATTGTATGCTGCCTTGCGAGCCTCTTGAGGATTTCTATGAATGGAAAAATGTTTCAAGATGGCCGCCTTATAGGTGGACCATCTCAAATGATTTTGGTCCTCCAGCCCCGCAAAGAAACTGGAGTATTCCGGGGAGAAGGTCCACTTTACATATTGAATACAGCTTTGGCTGTCCTTCAAATGGAAAGTCTCCATCATTTGCTCAAACAACTCTAAGTGCTCCCAAACAGAATACTTAGCGTTCTTATGGTAAGGCGTGATGACGCTCCTGATCGCCTTAATCTGCTTTAAGGGGTCCTTAAGCAAGGCCCTTTTTGCCTTATTGGCCTTTTTGGTTCGGGTAACCCTTGTCCATTCATCCTCTGACTCAGAGGCACTGCTCCCAGAGGTTCCTGTCTGTTCTTCCAGGTTTTCCCGGATTCTGCGAGCCTGGGAATGGCTGGCAGAATGTGGGGACCTGGTCTCCTGTTTCCTGTGGTGCTCAGAGGAGTCCTCAGATCCCTCCTTGCTGCCAGGATTTGCTGGGTACCCCCCCCCACTGACCTAACTGGGCAGAGGTTTTCAGGATGCCCTTAAGGGGCCTACTCTCCTGGGGTTCCCCACTGAACTGTACTGTACTTGGGTGCCCATACCCGGATGCCCACCCCTCCATTCCTGAGTGGTACTGGCCTATGAGCCCCATACTTTTAGCTGGATAGTAATCTGCCATCCCTGTGGCCCTGTGCTCATGTGCGCCAGGGGACATGGGGGTGGTAGAGTCCAGGGACTGGGAGAGATGAAGGCCCCTGGTGTTAGGGCTCCTGAGGTTATGGTCAGGAGCCTCTCTTTCCCAGCGGACCTCATCTCTATCCGCCCCTGCTCCCTGTTGCAATGCAAGAGCCTGCATTTGTGCTTTCAGTTCCTCAGTCAAGGCCTTACTAGACTCTATCAGTCTCTCCTGCATCGCTACCTGTTGTTGGAGCCTATCATTGTGTTGACAAAGGGCCTCATTTTCCCTCTGTGCTTCCTGGTTGGTCCTGGAGAACTGGGCCAGTCTTTGCTGCAGGAGGTTTACCTCCTGAGTCCCATCCCTACTGGCCTGCTCCTTTCTTGCCAGAGCATCTTCCACCCTTCTGGTGTGCTCTACCAAGTTCCGGTTTTCTTTTTGGAGGTCACCCAGCCCCTGGAGGGCCAGGTGATTTTCTTCAATTTCCTTTTTTAAGTGGCAGACTTCCTGGCCTAAAGTGTCTCTTTCCTGACTGAGAGCCTGCATCTGTGCTGCCAGGTCGTCCCTCTGTCGTTGAAAGGCACCAGCTTTTTGGCGCTCCTCATCAAACTCTGCCTGGGTATCCAGGTCTTTCAGAATCAGTTTATTGCTCTCCTCTTTCTCTCTATCTAGCTGGCTTTGCAGGGTGACTACCTGCTCCGCGCATGCCCTGTTGAAATTGATCTGTTGCTCCAACTTTTTCTGGTTCTGCAGTAAGGAGTCCAAACTGTCTTGGTGCTCCTTCTGCAGGGCCAGAAATCTGGTATCCTGGTCTGTCTTTTCCTGTTGTAGGATGCCCATATCCTCTTTTATTTTAATGCTATATTGCCTACTATCATTTTCTGACTCCTGGCTCCTCTGCAGCCTCTGCTCAGAAGAGGCCAGCTCAGATCGGGCCTTCTCTAATGCCATCTGTTGCCTATTTGCCAGATCTTGGCTTTCAGTGCATTTATCCTGCATGTCTCCCATATATAGGTACAGGTATGCTGCTATCCTGGCAATCTTATTGTGTTCATCTTTGGCTTTAGGAGCCATATATAGTTCACTCAGGGCCACATGTAATGGACCCTGATCTCTCCATAGGTCTGACCCTGTTTCAGTGACCTGTCGCGTGATGGCCTGCAACCAGGCATCCTGGCCCTGTTCAGTCCATTCACCTCTCACAAATAGTTTATGTAAGAGGTGCTCTCTGGCTATTTTCATGTCTACTAAGGTCGTCATTCTAGAGATTGGTCTCTGTCCTGACTTACAGAAGTTTGTATTTTATTTTTGCAAAACAGACCTTTTCCTAAGAGCGTTCCTATGAGGAGTGCTTTACAGCGTAACACAGCGTGGTGATCCGACCGGATATGTGTATCTGGTCAGCTGGCACGCTGTATTAATCTGCACAAATGGTAGATCTAACCCAAACGTCCGGCACGAGCCCCCAATTTGTAAGAGGATGCAATTCAACACTACAGCTAAGTCAACGCCTAGTCTATAATACTGAATGAAAACCCTTATTGATATATCTTTATGTCCAGTTCATACGTTCTGGATGACTACCCCTATATAACACCCCTCTCTTGGAATCCTCCTGACCCCACTGAGCCAAGAAGTAGTACTGTTTTGCAAGTTAAAAGGTTAAATTGTTAATTTAAACAATAGATATATATATCACACTTTAGAATAAATTAATAATTGAATAGCACACTTAATCTGATATGATAAAGATTAACAACAGAGAATCTGGCACTAGCACACTTCTTGATAACCACTAAGGAGTTGACATGAAATGGATAAGATAGCAACAATACTTTTATGGTTTCCAATGGATGCAATGTGGAATGAAATGCAGCACAGAAAATAACTTGATAGGATTTCAGCAAAAGACAATGTAATCACTTTCTTGGACAATTCACCCCCCCCCCCCCTTTTATGCAATGCAAGGAAATGGAAGGAAGGCACACAATTCTCAGAAATGCAATTCAAATGTAATTCAGTTCACCCAGCAACTTAGACTACAGAAGTTGAAAACACAGGCAAAATGCTTTGATATGTGCTGGCAATGGAGTGAAAATATGTTAAAATGCTTTTAATTCCCTCTAGGAGGTTCAGGGTGAGTGAAATCAAGTTAATATTAGTCCAGGCTCACACTAGCAATGATTCAGGGATAATTAGCAGGTTAAACGAATTTCTGGCAAATGGAAGGCAAGCAGCAGCAGATTTTTACATGTGGAGAAACTTGCAAATCGCGGTAAAATTCGCGGGTGCGCCGGGCGCGATTACAGAGGAACTACAAGGACTATCACTATCGTTTTGGGGTCCTAAAACAGCCTAGGATCTCAGCTTCCAGATGAAAGTTACTGCAAGTCTCTAGCACAATTGATCGCGGAGATATGAGCGATTGAATAAAGGTCGTTTTTCAGATTTGAAATTTTAAAGTTCAAAAAGACAAGTGCAGCTTGCAACTAGCAAATCACAGGTGACAGCTTTACAAATGACAGGTGACAGTTAGGAGGCAGTTCTACTTAGATTAAAATAGATTGAATTATATTATTTTAACTAAGAGATTGGTTCTGCACAGTTCTGCTATGTACTCACAATATATTTAGAAATATGCCTTGCCACGGATCTGGTCAGGTTTTGGACTGCACTCCGGTTCAGCTCTCTCTGGTTCTGCTAACAGGTCAGCTCTAGTCTGCTGGTCTGGTCTGGGTCTCTGAAGGTTGATGGAGGTAAAGTATGGATTTTCCCGGCAGAGCTTCCAGCTGCAAATGGATTTGAAGGTCTCTATCTGTCCTGTCTCTCTGCTTTTATGTGTTTTTAAAATGGGTGTGTGTGAGCAGCATCACTAGCCAGCCCCTCTCCACTTATCATTGGCCAAGCTTTCATTTCTCCCCTGATTGGGGGAGCTAAGTTGTGTCAGAGTGATGTCATTTTACAGCCTGCAGAAAGTCCACTCCTCCTGTCAACTTGCACACAACTCTAGATTTGAACCAAATACATATTTCATAGCTACACAGTGGTTTGAAATTACATGCACCCATCACATATCACAGGAGGTATACCCTGTTCAAACTCTGCTCTTCCTGGGGGCTTGCATTCAGAAATAGCGATATTTTGCACTTTTTAACTGGTTTGCAATCCCGGACATTACCCCAAATTTACACACATGTGCGCAAGGAGTATGGACATTAGTTGATGAAGTGTCAGATTTTTCACATGCACACATTTTGAGTAATATCCTCTTTTCCGCTAAAACCCCCCTGAACATGCCACCGGTTCTAAAAACCTCTTAAAATGTGGGCAGAAAAATCACAAGAATTATGGTGTCATTTATAAAATTTTCACAAGTCCGCTTTATGAGTTATTCATCTTTTTCTAAAACCATATTCTGGCTATAGAGGTGTGTCTTTTCATGTCACATGGTACAGAAACCAGTCTTTCCAGTTTCTGCCAAGCTCAGAGACCCTGCCCCTCCCAGCTTCTGCCAAGAGGAAGCTCCATTTACGACTCCCGCCAATAAAACATTTGCCTGAGTCAGGACAGGACTTTGTTCAGAGCTCCTGTATTCTGTGGGGGCTCCCCTTAATTCAATTATCAGAGAGATGGCATATCCTTAGTGTGGCCAGCAAAAGGCAGATAGGCCTGGGAACACAGCTGTGACTCAAGTTTCACTCCTGATGGGGGTAGTTGCCAGGCAGAATTCAGTTCATTAAGCCAGGTTTCAGATAAAATGTCACTTCTGTTCCCCAGTTTAAGTCAAGACATTTTTTTACATATGCAGCTAGGATGCTGATTCTAAGTTTAAAACTATGACATTTAAACAATTGCAACCTATGTGACACTCAAAGTAGGTCACTCATTTCTTTTAAACATTTAGATTTGTAGTGTCTTCCAGTCCAAATTTACTTAAACTGCTGAAATCCACAGCTCAGCCAGTCTTGTTATAAACCTTCAAGTCACTTCAGAATATAACTTTACATTGGATCCACCTCTTAGTAAGACTTTCTTTGGCATGTTTTGGGTTCATTTATTCAGTTTTCTACAAAATCTGGTGGTTTTAAAACGCCGGCTTTTGGATAGTGGTGAGTACTGGTACTGCACCCCTTTTTGGGATTTAAGAAAATGAATTCCCAACAGTTATGGGTTTGCTTTTGGCAATCAGCATTGCCACTCCCAATGGTTTCAGACTACTGTGTGGGTAGTCCAATGGTGGTTTTAGGCAGTGTCCTTCTGTGCCCATAACATCGGCAAAAATGAGTGGCAGCCTATTCTTCATGCATTTCCCTGTGCATTTTCTGGGAAGCTCTGGCCATCATGATGTTTTCCATGTCAATACTGCACAGTTTTGAGGTAGGGCTCAGATGCATGGGTAAATACATCCCACATACTGCGCGTGAAAATTCCGGGATAAACCTGCGATAGAAATTGGCAAAGCCGAGCATGCTTTGAACCCCTTTTACAGAGCTAGGTGATGGCCATTTGAGGATGGCATCCACTTTTCTTGAGTCCATTCGGACTCCTTTGGGTGTCAGGATGAAACCTAGAAACTCGACTTCTGTGGTATGGAAAACACATTTCTCCAATTTAGCAAATAGTTTGTGTTGGCGCAGTTTTTCAAGTACTGCCCTGACGTGTTTTCTGTGATCAGATTCCGAAGAAGAGTACACCAGAATGTCATCGATATATACGACAACACAAACATCGAGGAGTTCCCGAAGGACATCATTCATGAAGTATTGGAAGGCAGCCGGCGCGTTACACAATCCGAAAGGCATCACCTGGTACTCGAATAATCCGTATTTAGTACGGAAGGCAGTTGTCCATTTGTCGCCTTCTTTAACTCGTACCAGATGATAAGCCCCCCGGAGATCTAACTTGGTGTATATGCAAGCGTCCTTCACCTGGTCAAGGAGTTCAGGGATCAGAGGCAGAGGATAATGGTTTTTAACCGTTATCTGGTTCAATGCGCGGTAATCGATACAAGTTCTAAGGTCGCCTTCTTTTTTGGGCATGAAGAACAAAGCCGAGGATGCCGGGGACTTTGACGGGCGAATAAAACCATTAGCTAGGTATTGATCCAAATATTGTCTCAAATGCAGATTCTCTAGGTTCGGTAAGGGCATAAATCCTGCTACAAGGGGGTTGTGCACCGGGCACCAGATCGATTTGGCAATCGTACGATCTGTGAGGAGGTAATGTGTTGGCCTGTTCCTTTTGGAAGACGTCCTGAAAGTCTTGGTATTCCGGAGGTAGTTGCATGGAGGCAGAGGTTACAGATGCTAGATTAATCTTCAGGTTTTCTGGGTAGCAGGTTTGTGTACAATCCGGAAAGTTTATTCTCTTAGCTCGCCAATCAATTCGAGGATTACGTGTCACTAACCAAGGGATTCCAAGAATAACCTGAAACTGTGGAGCCTTGATTACATCAAACACAACACCCTCCCGATGGCCGTCGGGACCAATAAGAGTCACCTCAGTAGTGGAATGTTTTACCGGTCCAGAGGCAATTTCAGTTCCATCGACTGTGGTGATGACATCTTTGCTGGTTTTAGGACGGAGAGGGAGGTTAATCCTAGAGACCAATTCACGATCCACATAGTTTCCAATAGCCCCACTATCGATGTATGCCTTTATTGCATGCAACCGCTTAGGCTGTTCTGGATCTACGAGAACCATTGGCACAATGAAATGCGAGGTCTGAGAGTTAGTTTTCAAGCTCGGCAAGCGGACCCCTACACTTGTCGGGCGGAGTTGTTTCCCGAAACAGAGTCTTCATGGTTTTTATCAGCGGCTCCTACCGCCTTTCGGGGCGGTTTTGCCAGGCAATCTCGTAGAAAGTGTCCAGAATTCCCACAATAAAGACATAATTTTAACTGCCGCCTCCTTTCACGTTCCTTTTGAGTTAAGGGTCCTTTAACCCCTCCAATTTGCATAGGCTCAGAGATATCAACTCCCTTGGGATTAGCATGGGTCTTGACCAACACCCGGGTCTCAAACCTGGACCGATCTGCTTTTCTGTTTTGAAGTCTGTGATCCAATTGGACCACTAAGTCTATATACTCTGTGCATTCTTGGGGCGGATTTATAACTTGGGCCAAGACATCTTTAAATTCTCCGCAAAGGCCTCGATAAAACAACGTGACTCTTTTATCCTCTGGCCATCCCGTTTCCACAATTAGTCTATTAAAGGTTGCAATATAGGATAGGAGGTCCTGATTGCCCTGTCGCAGGAATAGAAGTTCGTCATCCAGAGCCTGCCCCTGAGAGTGTCGAGCAAATAACCTTTCCGTGCTTGCTTGAAACCTTTGAAAATCACGGAGAATCGGCTCATCTTGAGTAACCAGTGGAACTGACCAATCGGCAGCGCAGCCGCTGAGATATGACAATACAAAGGCTACCTTGGTCTGATCATTAGGGAAGGCCCCAGGTCTGCATAGGAAGTGCAAACGACACTGATTCATGAATACGGCGAATCGTTTGGGGTCCCCAGCAAAGCGTTCGGGTGGGGCCAGCGGCATGTTTCCAGGTAGATTAATCTGCACAGGGCTACTGGAAACCACAGGAGCGGGGTTCCCTCCGGAACCGGGTAGAGGAGTTTGCCCAGCTTGACCTTGCAAAAGCTGTCTGGCCAGGTCATCAGTTCTTTCCTTTGATATTATTAATTCCCTCCTGAGGGCATTAGTCTCTTGACGAGCGGCATGTACTTCGGCCCGTAATTCCCCCAGTAATTGGGCCAACTGATCAGTCTCAGAACTTTCCATAGCGCCTAGGTGGGAATTTGTCGGAAGTCTTCGCGTTCTGTTACGCTCACCTGACTCCCACGGAGGCGCTGGCCTGGTTCGCGCTGCTGTGACCTCCTCTAAGGTGATGCGCAGGGTTCGGAAGACGGACTGGACCGGGCCCCCAAATCTGGCTTGCCTGGCTCGCAGAAGTATCCTTCTGTAGGCGAAAATAGGGGATTAACTGTCTGCGGGGTAATGCAATCGGCCTCCCACTTTCCCCTCTCACCCTCCTCGAAACCCTTCTGTGATTTCTCGTAGCGTCTCACCTTAGGGTCTGGAAGGACGAGCTCTCCATCCTGCTTCTGATGCAGGGGCGCGTTGGTATCCAGTTACTTCACTGGATTTTCGGATTGGTGATAACCAAACTTGCTTGGCTTCCAGGTAAGTTTTTTGATAAGAGGTTCCCCTTGTGTCCATGCATTAATGTACTAATGCTAGTGTATTTTTCCCCATAGGGGCTGGGGTACGGAATGCCGGGGAACAGGCACCGACCCGAGATGAGAGGTGAAATCCTTGTAGAAATCAGGTAAGTCTTTAATGAGCGTTTTTTTGGTAATGTCTTTTCATTCGCTCATTAACGCTGATGTCTCTTTTTCCCCTTAGGGGCCGGGGTCCGGAAATGCCAGGATGCGGCGCGGACCCGAAATGAAGAGGGAATGAATCAACAGGTAAGTCTTAACATGGAGATTTAGCTTTCCTTATTCCCTTCTCTCTCTCTCACCTTTTGTTCTGGTCTTTTTCTCCCTAGGCGCTGGGGCGTGACTGCGAATCCGGATGATCGCTGCTGAACATGGAGGCGCCCTGTAAAGGTGAGTGGAATGCCGCGCAGCAGCGATCGAGGCGATGAGCTTTTAAATTAAAGTCTTCCTTTTCAGGATTGTCGGCGAGATGTCTCCGGGATGCGGATTTAGCAGGTAAGGACTTTTCCTTCTTCTGTTCTCTTCTTCTCTTCCTTTGCAGGTGATCCAGGATGCTGGCAGGCATGACAGAAGTCAGGATGCAGGAGCAGACACGGTGAGCGTCCAGCTGCTAGATGCAGAACAACGCGAAGCACGTGTGGCTGTTCGGGTGGGGTTTAAATAGCCTTGGAAGAAGTTCCAGGTATGTATCCTTCCTCCAATCAGGTATGTATCCTTCCCCGACCACGCCCGGATGGTAAATTAGTCCCACAGGTAAAGTAGTTCCTTTCAGGCCTCAAGGAGGCCGGGATCCTGCAGCATGGTCTGCATCAGGTAAGTGCACCCAAGCACTCCCATAATGAGCCTGGCGCCTATGGCGCCAGGACTGATGTCTTTTATGAGGCTGGCGCCATAGGCGCCAGGACACTGTCCAAAGGGCCCCTATATGGGGTTGCTGGGTCCTTCCTTGGGGACTGGATGTCCGCTTTCGGGGACGCAGGGCTTGAACCGGCTCCCCGGGAGCGGGCATCATGACACCTGCCTTTTCTCTCCCGTCCTAACGAATACTAGAGTGCCATCTAGGTTAAGCATTCACCTCTGTCTGCAAATAAGTGGTGCCGTTGAACCTAGACTTGTCGAACTATTTTTAGAGGAGTGAGATACTTATAGTAATTGTGATTGAAGTTGTTTACCGTATTAGTGCCAGTGTGTTTTTCGTAGATGTGTTTTTATAAATAAATAACTATATATCTTTATCTGTTTTCCGTGTTTGCTTGTTCTACTGTGTAAATTGCCCTATTTTGTATACTCCACATACGGCCTAACTTTTCTTGAGAGAAGTCTGACTGCTCAGCCACAGCTACCAAGTGAATCTGTGTGGTACCGACTGCTACCAAGTGGGTTTACTGCCAAACACCTGTAGTCCTAAATCTTTTGCAGCGGTCCCAGAGGGAACTGCACAGGTTTCCGCCTAACACTGGTGTACAGCGGTGGGATTTGTATCGAGTATACAGTTTAGAGTGCTTTTCAACACTTTAGGATAACTATCCACAAAGCTTAGCACCAAAAAGCAACTTTCAAAAACATGTCTACTATGGAAGTTTACAGTTAAGAATCCTTGTCAGGTGAAAATACTGAGAGTTTGGGAGCTCTCTGTAGGCAAGAGAATCTTTCTGTAAGAGGCAAGAAAGTGGAACTGATAGCGAGATTGCTGGAAAACCAAAGTCTGGGTACTGGTTCAGAGGAACCAACTTCCCCAGCGAATGTAGAAAACAGTAATGGTATTGATCTGAATCAAAGTCTTGATAATGAGTCAGAAGAGGAAAGTGAACCTAATGAAGTTAGCCACTCTGAGCCTCTGTCTGCCTTACCTACTGTACCTACGGGGCCCATACCAGGACCCACATGTAACCCTGCTTATTTTGAGCTTGAAAAAATGAAGCTCGAATTAGAATACAAGCATTTTTTGGCTCAATCTGAAAGAAACCAAGAGCTAGAGTTCAGACGGATGAATGCCCAGGCTGAGCAGAAGCAAGCTCAGTTAAGACTCAGAGAAATAGAACTTAATCATGAGTTAGAGATGAAAAAGTTGTCTGTGGAAAATGCTTCTCTCTCCTCTGGTTCCTCTAGAAGTTCCAGTCCCAAAAGACCCCGGATGCCTAAGGAATTAGTGGGTATGTATGAACCGAGATTGGATGTGTTGGATTGGTTAAAACTGTCTGAATATAATCATGGGCTCCAGGACATCACCGGGAATGAGTTACTTCCCTGGTTGTTCTCTAGGCTTCCCCCTGTTGCTACTGATGTGGTAATGGAGTTGGGGGAGGTGAATAAGAAGGATTACGAAAGTGTGAAACTAGCTTTGATAGCTAGATTTGGGAAGACCCCTTCCCAGTATCTTAAGAGGTTTAGAACCCTCAAAAAGCATGATGGTACCCCTTGGGCTACCTGGGTGAGTGAAGGGTTGAAAAACTTAGAGGGATGGATTAAGGGTTACAAGGTGAACACTTATGAGGGTATGAAGAATCTTTTTATGTTGGAGTCTATTTATGATGCCTGTTCTCCTCAGCTCAGACAGCACTTGGCTGATTCGAAGGAATTGGATTCCAGGAAGCTAGCTAAGGCTGCTGACTTGTGGGTTGCCAACAGGGCTACTCATAAGGATTCTGGGGCAACTCAGAACAAGGATGAGGGAAAACAGCCTAAAAAAGACTCAAAAGAGAATTCTAATAACTCAAGTTCCAAAGAGGGCCCCAAACAAAACCAGAAGGGTAAGCCACAAGGAAAACCGCAACAGAATAGTATACCGTCTGGTGCCAAACCGGAAGGAGGCCAGAACAAGCCCCCTTTCCAGAAAGCATTCGGGAAATGCTTTGTTTGTGGCTCGACTGACCACGTGAAAGGAGATCCCAAATGTAAGGGTAAACCTTCAGGGGTCCAGCTTGTCTCCTTAGCCTTCCAGAGGAGGAAGTTCAAATGGCGAGTGGAAACTTTCTACTGCTGGCTGATGAACCCATTGGAGTCTCAGCCAGTGTTTCTTTAGTGTCTCTGGGTTTGTGGGAACAACAGAATTTAGATGTCTATAACTCCATCCCCGATAGTACTAAAGAGTATTATAAGGACAGTGTCCAGGTGAATGGTCAGGAGACTCCTGCCATTAGGGACACTGGGGCCAGCATAACTGTGGTGGATAAATCTTTTTTTCAGGCTGAGGATGTTGCTAAGGCACCCAAACGCCTCACCAAGTTAGCTGGAGGGCCTGTGCAGATGCTTCCCCAATTACCAGTTCTCATGCAGTGTAACGACATGACTGTAAAGATACCTGTCAGCATACAGAGTGAGGTACCAGGACGCGTTCTCTTGGGTAACGATTTGAAAACTCTCGGAGTTGTGTCGCATACCCCCAGACCTCCTAGTAAACGGTTACAGGAGCTAACCCGACCTGCAAGGGAGAGAACCGTGAGAGGTACTCTCCAGGAGATGATGAAGAAAGATATCACTCCTGCTCCACTGGAATTGTCAGCTGCTGTCTCAAAGAAATCAGAAGCGAAAGGGAAACCTAAGACTTCTATACCGAAACCAGCAGCCAGCATTTCAGTGCAGCCAACCAGGACTTCCCCGCGGTTGTCCAAAGTTACACCCGTAACTCCCCCTCCAGCTGAGGCTGAGAGGGAGGTACAACCCTGTGTTATAGAATTAGACTCTGAAGAAGAGCTAATGGAAGGCCAGGAACTCATTGGAGATCTGGATCCTGTTGACCATCCTGAGCTGCAGTCTTTACTGGCAGAAGGTGGACCCAGCAGGGCAGACTTCAGTAAGGGACAGAGAGAATGTCCAACTCTGGAAGGTCTTCGCCACCAGGCAGAAGCTCAGGCTGAAGGGCAAGAGCCTGGGAAATACAGGTTGCACTGGGAAGATGGCCTCTTCTACAGTGAACCGACCGAGTCTGCACCTGGAGACTACAAACAACTAGTAGTACCCCAAGAGAACAGACCACAGTTCTTGCAGTTAGCCCACGAGATTCCTTTGGCTGGTCACTTGAGTTTCAAGAAGACTAAGGAAAGGCTTTCTCTCTACTTTTATTGGCCAAAGATTGGGGCCGAAGTAGAAAAACACTGCAGGAGCTGCCACACCTGCCAGACCTCTGGTAAGGTTGGCGCCAAGAATATGGCACCTTTAGTGCCTCTCCCAGTTGTGGGAGTCCCATTTGAGAGAGTAGGGATTGACATTGTTGGTCCCCTTGATCCTCCAACCTCTTCAGGCAACAGGTTTATACTTGTTGTAGTAGACCATGCTACTAGGTATCCTGAGGCAATTCCTATGAGGACTGTTACAGCTCCGGCTGTGGCTAAGGCCCTCCTTGGTATTTTTACCAGGGTCGGGTTTCCTAAGGAAGTAATCTCCCTTTGAGCTTCTCTATGGTCATCCCGTCAGAGGTCCATTGGCCCTGATTGAGGAGGGGTTGGAGAGTGCTCCTTCCCCCAAGCCAGTCAGAGTGACTGACTACGTGATAGGTCTCCGGAGGAGAATGTCGCACATGATGACAGAAGCAAGTGATAACTTGAAAGCTGGACAAGCATTGGTCAAGCATTGGCATGATCAAAAGGCTAACATGGTTGAGTTCACTCAAGACAGCTAGTTCTCGTTATGTTCCCAACAAGGCAGAGGGCCTTGCAAAATAAATGGATGGGACCCTTCAGAGTTGTGGGTAAACTCGGGGAGGTCAACTATATGGTGGACTTGGGCAATCCCAAGGAGGCTCTGACAGTCTTCCACACCAACCGACTCCAAGCGTACGTCTCAAGACCTGATGTAGGAGCGTTGCTTCTAGCATCATCAGAGGAAGAAGAAGAGAGTGAAGCTCTTCCGGATCTCCTCAGAGGCTTACCTTTAGACAAAAAAATGGTAGGAGTAAATCCTCCAATCTGATACCTGAGCAACAAGAAGAGTGCAAATCTATGTTAAATCAGTTTGCCTCTCTGTTCTCACTTTCACCAGGCTTGACCCCTGGGGCCAGCATGACATACTCACTGGTGACTGTCTGCCAGTCAAAAGCAGAGGATACCGAATGTCAGAAACGTATGAACCCACATCAAAGGTGAGGTCAGCAAGATGCTTGATCTCGGGGTAATAGAGCCCTCGACTAGTCCATGGTCTAGCCCAGTTGTGTTAGTACCAAAGGCCGGATCTAAAGAACTTAGATTCTGCGTGGATTATAGAGCTCTTAATGCAGTCACCACGACTGATGCCCACTCTTTGCCAAGGACAGATGAGTTGGTGGATAGACTTGGTTCCGCCAAGTTCCTCAGCACATTTGACTTGACGTCAGGCTATTGGCAAATAGCCCTGACAGAACATGCCAAGGAGAAAACTGCATTTTCGACCGCCGTTGGCTTATACCAGTTTAAGGTAATGCCTTTCGGATTGAAAAATGCACCTGCTACATTTCAACGGATGGTAAACCAGGTTCTGAATGGGATGGAGGACTTCTGCATGGCATACTTGGATGACATAGCAGTGTTCAGCAATTCTTGGGAAGAACATGTAAACAACCTAAGAGATGTTTTGCAGGCTCTTGGACGAGCCAATCTGACCATAAAGGCGAGTAAATGCCAAATTGGACAGAGTAAGGTAGTCTATCTTGGACATGAGGTAGGAGGTGGAGAAATAAGGCCTTTGCTCAGTAAGGTTGAAGCTGTGCAAAATTGGACAACACCTACTACTCAGACCCAAGTGAGAGCCTTCCTAGGCCTCACTGGGTATTACAGGAATTTCATTGAGAACTATGGGACCGTAGCTTCTCCTCTGAATGTCATCTCCTCTCCCAAATTTCCTAAAAAGGTTAGATGGAATCAGGCTTTTGAAAAACTGAAAAAGGCTCTTTGCCAAGCCCCAGTACTCAGAGCTCCTGATTACCACCAAACTTTCATTGTGCAGACAGATGCTTCAAATGTAGGAATGGGTGCCGTACTCAGTCAACTGGATGGGAAAGGTAGGGAGCACCCCGTTTGCTTCATCAGCCGCAAGCTGAAGGATCCTGAAACAAGGTGGGCAACAATCGAAAGAGAATGCTTTGCTATCGTGTGGGCTCTGAAGAAGTTTAGGCCATACTTGTATGTTTCTACTTTTGTCATTCAGACTGACCACCAACCCTTGAGATGGTTAATGCAAATGAAAGGGGAAAACCCAAAACTACTGAGATGGTCGATCTGCCTGCAAGGGTTTGATTTCACCATTGAGCACAGGTCAGGGAGTCACCACCAAAATGCTGATGGTCTTTCTAGGATGTATGTCATCGACTAGAGGTATGAGATTCATCCAGGAGTGGATTAAATCCTCCTGTCCCTTAGTCTGGGGGGGCGAGTGTTAGGGAGAATTCTCTGTTTAGGCTGAATTTCCTAACCTAGTGAGTCCCCCAGCAGCTTTGCTGGATTTCTGGAGTTTGTTTTTCCATCCTGCCAAGAGTGAGACTCTTTTTCTCCCACTCTTGGACATGAATGTGGTTAATTCCTTTGAATGTCAGTGTGTTCTATGGGCTATGGGGTCTTTTACTCCATAGGGTCGCATATGTTTTACTATGTGTGTTACACCGCACCCTCCGTGCCGTAACACTGGGGCGTCCTAGAGGATCCCCACCATAGACTCCATACCCTGGGACTGACTACTGTCTCCCAGGGCATGTAAAGTCACCATTGGCTTTACTAGACCTAAATTTACTGACAGAACTAGTACAACCCATCATATTGTGGACGTACTAGTAGGGGTAATTCGATTGCCCCTAGGTCTGTTATTCGAGGGGGCACTGTCCCGTCCCCCCTCGTCGAGTTTTGGCTGGTGGCAGTGGAAACTACTTGTTATATTCGACCCCGAATATAACTCTATGGGATTCTTCCCATTGTTGGAGGCTAATACTTTTTCCTGTTAGTCTCTAACATACCGCCAGTTTATTTGTCTTAAATAAATCTACCGGTTGGTATTTTCTGCAAGAACTCGGTTTTTAAAATGGCATCTGTGTTCGTCTCTGTGACTCCGAACCAAAAGTTGAGCCCTTTGTTCCACTTTTGGCGGGCTTCTACCCAGAAGCCCTCCAAAGTGGTGCCATTCTGTCTGGGTACCACAGGGGGTGTGAGAGGGGGTTTAGGCACCCTGGACTGAGTTGCCTTGCCAACTCATGTCGCACTCTGGTGTGATTGGCCCAAGTGGTGAGCCATCCCGCTCACCACTTAGCGTGTTTTGATTGACAGCTAGGCTGAATGAATGCAGGTTTTCTGCATAAAAGCAGGGCTTTTGGGACTGGATCTTCAGAAGTCGCCACAGGACCTAAGAATCCGACGAGGGTAAAGCTGAGCCGACATGCAACGACAACACCTCTGGTGGAGCCCTACTGAACCGACTCACCACTTCCCAACGACAGAGGAGATCTCCCCGCCGGAGAGTCTTCTTCCCCTGACTGGTGGGCACAACCAGTCCCCTTTGCTTTTTCTTCGCTTCCAGGGCGTAGTGGTCGAATTGCCCGCGCTGAGCACCCCGCCAACCGGATAGCCACTAACCCGTACAGCGACCAAAAGGTGGTGCCTTGTGATGGAGCACTCCGCGGCTAGTCTCTTCCCAGGTGGTGCAACGATCTTCAACTTTCCTTCGATGACGAGATCATCTCTTCGCTTGGCAAAGCCCCGACTTGCATCCACGACCAGGAACAACTGCCCCCGCCGGAGCTGTCTCGCCACATACAAGGTACCGTGTCCGCCTGGCTTCCCTTGTGACGGTTAGCGTGAGGTGTCTTAATCCTTGCCTCTCCATTAGGTCGCCTCCAAGCCTTCTTAACTTTCTGTTCTGAACTGGTCCAATCTTTCTGTGACAATTTGCGACCAAGACTCGAAGTGCATTTCGACTGTGATACTTTTTGGGAAATATAGCCTTGCCTCTCTCCGAGTGGGCCTGGCCTCTGAACTTTGCGATCTACAGTAGACCCTGCCTTACTTGCCTTGCAGCCAGCATTTCAGTGCAGCCAACCAGGACTTCCCCGCGGTTGTCCAAAGTTACACCCGTAACTCCCCCTCCAGCTGAGGCTGAGAGGGAGGTACAACCCTGTGTTATAGAATTAGACTCTGAAGAAGAGCTAATGGAAGGCCAGGAACTCATTGGAGATCTGGATCCTGTTGACCATCCTGAGCTGCAGTCTTTACTGGCAGAAGGTGGACCCAGCAGGGCAGACTTCAGTAAGGGACAGAGAGAATGTCCAACTCTGGAAGGTCTTCGCCACCAGGCAGAAGCTCAGGCTGAAGGGCAAGAGCCTGGGAAATACAGGTTGCACTGGGAAGATGGCCTCTTCTACAGTGAACCGACCGAGTCTGCACCTGGAGACTACAAACAACTAGTAGTACCCCAAGAGAACAGACCACAGTTCTTGCAGTTAGCCCACAAGATTCCTTTGGCTGGTCACTTGAGTTTCAAGAAGACTAAGGAAAGGCTTTCTCTCTACTTTTATTGGCCAAAGATGGGGGCCGAAGTAGAAAAACACTGCAGGAGCTGCCACACCTGCCAGACCTCTGGTAAGGTTGGCGCCAAGAATATGGCACCTTTAGTGCCTCTCCCAGTTGTGGGAGTCCCATTTGAGAGAGTAGGGATTGACATTGTTGGTCCCCTTGATCCTCCAACCTCCTCAGGCAACAGGTTTATACTTGTTGTAGTAGACCATGCTACTAGGTATCCTGAGGCAATTCCTATGAGGACTGTTACAGCTCCGGCTGTGGCTAAGGCCCTCCTTGGTATTTTTACCAGGGTCGGGTTTCCTAAGGAAGTAATCTCTGACAGGGGGTCAAACTTTATGTCCCACTACATGAAAGCCATGTGTAAAACCTGTGGAGTTACTTACAAGTTCTCAACAGCTTACCACCCACAAACCAATGGGCTGGTAGAACGGTTCAACCGAACCATGAAGAGCATGATAGGTGCTTTACAAGAACCCCTTAAACGAAAGTGGGACCATCTACTGCCATGCCTTCTCTTTGCTTATAGAGAAGTCACTCAGGAGGGAGTAGGTTATTCTCCCTTTGAGCTTCTCTATGGTCATCCCGTCAGAGGTCCATTGGCCCTGATTGAGGAGGGGTTGGAGAGTGCTCCTTCCCCCAAGCCAGTCAGAGTGACTGACTACGTGATAGGTCTCCGGAGGAGAATGTCGCACATGATGACAGAAGCAAGTGATAACTTGAAAGCTAGACAAGCATTGGTCAAGCACTGGCATGATCAAAAGGCTAACATGGTGAGTTCACTCAAGACCAGCTAGTTCTCGTTATGTTCCCAACAAGGCAGAGGGCCTTGCAAAATAAATGGATGGGACCCTTCAGAGTTGTGGGTAAACTCGGGGAGGTCAACTATATGGTGGACTTGGGCAATCCCAAGGAGGCTCTGACAGTCTTCCACACCAACCGACTCCAAGCGTACGTCTCAAGACCTGATGTAGCAGCGTTGCTTCTAACATCATCAGAGGAAGAAGAAGAGAGTGAAGCTCTTCCGGATCTCCTCAGAGGCTTACCTTTAGACAAAAAAATGGTAGGAGTAAATCCTCCAATCTGACACCTGAGCAACAAGAAGAGTGCAAATCTATGTTAAATCAGTTTGCCTCTCTGTTCTCACTTTCACCAGGCTTGACCCCTTGGGGCCAGCATGACATACTCACTGGTGACTGTCTGCCAGTCAAAAGCAGAGGATACTGAATGTCAGAAACGTATGAACCCACATCAAAGGTGAGGTCAGCAAGATGCTTGATCTCGGGGTAATAGAGCCCTCGACTAGTCCATGGTCTAGCCCAGTTGTGTTAGTACCAAAGGCCGGATCTAAAGAACTTAGATTCTGCGTGGATTATAGAGCTCTTAATGCAGTCACCACGACTGATGCCCACTCTTTGCCAAGGACAGATGAGTTGGTGGATAGACTTGGTTCCGCCAAGTTCCTCAGCACATTTGACTTGACGTCAGGCTATTGGCAAATAGCCCTGACAGAACATGCCAAGGAGAAAACTGCATTTTCGACCCCCGTTGGCTTATACCAGTTTAAGGTAATGCCTTTCGGATTGAAAAATGCACCTGCTACATTTCAACGGATGGTAAACCAGGTTCTGAATGGGATGGAGGACTTCTGCATGGCATACTTGGATGACATAGCAGTGTTCAGCAATTCTTGGGAAGAACATGTAAACAACCTAAGAGATGTTTTGCAGGCTCTTGGACGAGCCAATCTGACCATAAAGGCGAGTAAATGCCAAATTGGACAGAGTAAGGTAGTCTATCTTGGACATGAGGTAGGAGGTGGAGAAATAAGGCCTTTGCTCAGTAAGATTGAAGCTGTGCAAAATTGGACAACACCTGGGTATTACAGGAATTTCATTGAGAACTATGGGACCGTAGCTTCTCCTCTGAATGTCATCTCCTCTCCCAAATTTCCTAAAAAGGTTAGATGGAATCAGGCTTTTGAAAAACTGAAAAAGGCTCTTTGCCAAGCCCCAGTACTCAGAGCTCCTGATTACCACCAAACTTTCATTGTGCAGACAGATGCTTCAAATGTAGGAATGGGTGCCGTACTCAGTCAACTGGATGGGAAAGGTAGGGAGCACCCCGTTTGCTTCATCAGCCGCAAGCTGAAGGATCCTGAAACAAGGTGGGCAACAATCGAAAGAGAATGCTTTGCTATCGTGTGGGCTCTGAAAAAGTTTAGGCCATACTTGTATGTTTCTACTTTTGTCATTCAGACTGACCACCAACCCTTGAGATGGTTAATGCAAATGAAAGGGGAAAACCCAAAACTACTGAGATGGTCGATCTGCCTGCAAGGGTTTGATTTCACCATTGAGCACAGGTCAGGGAGTCACCACCAAAATGCTGATGGTCTTTCTAGGATGTATGTCATCGACTAGAGGTATGAGATTCATCCAGGAGTGGATTAAATCCTCCTGTCCCTTAGTCTGGGGGGGCGAGTGTTAGGGAGAATTCTCTGTTTAGGCTGAATTTCCTAACCTAGTGAGTCCCCCAGCAGCTTTGCTGGATTTCTGGAGTTTGTTTTTCCATCCTGCCAAGAGTGAGACTCTTTTTCTCCCACTCTTGGACATGAATGTGGTTAATTCCTTTGAATGTCAATGTGTTCTATGGGCTATGGGGTCTTTTACTCCATAGGGTCGCATATGTTTTACTATGTGTGTTACACCCCACCCTCCGTGCCGTAACACTGGGGCGTCCTAGAGGATCCCCACCATAGACTCCATACCCTGGCACTGACTACTGTCTCCCAGGGCATGTAAAGTCACCATTGGCTTTACTAGACCTAAATTTACTGACAGAACTAGTACAACCCATCATATTGTGGACGTACTAGTAGGGATAATTCGATTGCCCCTAGGTCTGTTATTCGAGGGGGCACTGTCCCGTCCCCCCTCATCGAGTTTTGGCTGGTGGCAGTGGAAACTACTTGTTATATTCGACCCTGAATATAACTCTATGGGATTCTTCCCATTGTTGGAGGCTAATACTTTTTCCTGTTAGTCTCTAACATACCGCCAGTTTATTTGTCTTAAATAAATCTACCGGTTGGTATTTTCTGCAAGAACTCGGTTTTTAAAATGGCATCTGTGTTCGTCTCTGTGACTCCGAACCAAAAGTTGAGCCCTTTGTTCCACTTTTGGCGGGCTTCTACCCAGAAGCCCTCCAAAGTGGTGCCATTCTGTCTGGGTACCACAGGGGGTGTGAGAGGGGGTTTAGGCACCCTGGACTGAGTTGCCTTGCCAACTCATGTCGCACTCTGGTGTGATTGGCCCAAGTGGTGAGCCATCCCGCTCACCACTTAGCGTGTTTTGATTGACAGCTAGGCTGAATGAATGCAGGTTTTCTGCATAAAAGCAGGGCTTTTGGGACTGGATCTTCAGAAGTCGCCACAGGACCTAAGAATCCGACGAGGGTAAAGCTGAGCCGACATGCAACGACAACACCTCTGGTGGAGCCCTGCTGAACCGACTCACCACTTCCCAACGACAGAGGAGATCTCCCCGCCGGAGAGTCTTCTTCCCCTGACTGGTGGGCACAACCAGTCCCCTTTGCTTTTTCTTCGCTTCCAGGGCGTAGTGGTCGAATTGCCCGCGCTGAGCACCCCGGCAACCGGATAGCCACTAACCCGTACAGCGACCAAAAGGTGGTGCCTTGTGATGGAGCACTCCGCGGCTAGTCTCTTCCCTGGTGGTGCAACGATCTTCAACTTTCCTTCGATGACGAGATCATCTCTTCGCTTGGCAAAGCCCCGACTTGCATCCACGACCAGGAACAACTGCCCCCGCCGGAGCTGTCTCGCCACATACAAGGTACCGTGTCCGCCTGGCTTCCCTTGTGACAGTTAGCGTGAGGTGTCTTAATCCTTGCCTCTCCATTAGGTCGCCTCCAAGCCTTCTTAACTTTCTGTTCTGAACTGGTCCAATCTTTCTGTGACAATTTGCGACCAAGACTCGAAGTGCATTTCCACTGTGATACTTTTTGGGACATATAGCCTTGCCTCTCTCCGAGTGGGCCTGGCCTCTGAACTTTGCGATCTACAGTAGACCCTGCCTTACTTGCCTTGCAGCCAGCATTTCAGTGCAGCCAACCAGGACTTCCCCGCGGTTGTCCAAAGTTACACCCGTAACTCCCCCTCCAGCTGAGGCTGAGAGGGAGGTACAACCCTGTGTTATAGAATTAGACTCTGAAGAAGAGCTAATGGAAGGCCAGGAACTCATTGGAGATCTGGATCCTGTTGACCATCCTGAGCTGCAGTCTTTACTGGCAGAAGGTGGACCCAGCAGGGCAGACTTCAGTAAGGGACAGAGAGAATGTCCAACTCTGGAAGGTCTTCGCCACCAGGCAGAAGCTCAGGCTGAAGGGCAAGAGCCTGGGAAATACAGGTTGCACTGGGAAGATGGCCTCTTCTACAGTGAACCAACCGAGTCTGCACCTGGAGACTACAAACAACTAGTAGTACCCCAAGAGAACAGACCACAGTTCTTGCAGTTAGCCCACGAGATTCCTTTGGCTGGTCACTTGAGTTTCAAGAAGACTAAGGAAAGGCTTTCTCTCTACTTTTATTGGCCAAAGATGGGGGCCGAAGTAGAAAAACACTGCAGGAGCTGCCACACCTGCCAGACCTCTGGTAAGGTTGGCGCCAAGAATATGGCACCTTTAGTGCCTCTCCCAGTTGTGGGAGTCCCATTTGAGAGAGTAGGGATTGACATTGTTGGTCCCCTTGATCCTCCAACCTCCTCAGGCAACAGGTTTATACTTGTTGTAGTAGACCATGCTACTAGGTATCCTGAGGCAATTCCTATGAGGACTATTACAGCTCCGGCTGTGGCTAAGGCCCTCCTTGGTATTTTTACCAGGGTCGGGTTTCCTAAGGAAGTAATCTCTGACAGGGGGTCAAACTTTATGTCCCACTACATGAAAGCCATGTGTAAAACCTGTGGAGTTACTTACAAGTTCTCAACAGCTTACCACCCACAAACCAATGGGCTGGTAGAACGGTTCAACCGAACCATGAAGAGCATGATAGGTGCTTTAGAAGAACCCCTTAAACGAAAGTGGGACCATCTACTGCCATGCCTTCTCTTTGCTTATAGAGAAGTCACTCAGGAGGGAGTAGGTTATTCTCCCTTTGAGCTTCTCTATGGTCATCCCGTCAGAGGTCCATTGGCCCTGATTGAGGAGGGGTTGGAGAGTGCTCCTTCCCCCAAGCCAGTCAGAGTGACTGACTACGAGATAGGTCTCCGGAGGAGAATGTCGCACATGATGACAGAAGCAAGTGATAACTTGAAAGCTGGACAAGCATTGGTCAAGCACTGGCATGATCAAAAGGCTAACATGGTTGAGTTCACTCAAGACCAGCTAGTTCTCGTTATGTTCCCAACAAGGCAGAGGGCCTTGCAAAATAAATGGATGGGACCCTTCAGAGTTGTGGGTAAACTCGGGGAGGTCAACTATATGGTGGACTTGGGCAATCCCAAGGAGGCTCTGACAGTCTTCCACACCAACCGACTCCAAGCGTACGTCTCAAGACCTGATGTAGGAGCGTTGCTTCTAGCATCATCAGAGGAAGAAGAAGAGAGTGAAGCTCTTCCGGATCTCCTCAGAGGCTTACCTTTAGACAAAAAAATGGTAGGAGTAAATCCTCCAATCTGACACCTGAGCAACAAGAAGAGTGCAAATCTATGTTAAATCAGTTTGCCTCTCTGTTCTCACTTTCACCAGGCTTGACCCCTGGGGCCAGCATGACATACTCACTGGTGACTGTCTGCCAGTCAAAAGCAGAGGATACCGAATGTCAGAAACGTATGAACCCACATCAAAGGTGAGGTCAGCAAGATGCTTGATCTCGGGGTAATAGAGCCCTCGACTAGTCCATGGTCTAGCCCAGTTGTGTTAGTACCAAAGGCCGGATCTAAAGAACTTAGATTCTGCGTGGATTATAGAGCTCTTAATGCAGTCACCACGACTGATGCCCACTCTTTGCCAAGGACAGATGAGTTGGTGGATAGACTTGGTTCCGCCAAGTTCCTCAGCACATTTGACTTGACGTCAGGCTATTGGCAAATAGCCCTGACAGAACATGCCAAGGAGAAAACTGCATTTTCGACCCCCGTTGGCTTATACCAGTTTAAGGTAATGCCTTTCGGATTGAAAAATGCACCTGCTACATTTCAACGGATGGTAAACCAGGTTCTGAATGGGATGGAGGACTTCTGCATGGCATACTTGGATGACATAGCAGTGTTCAGCAATTCTTGGGAAGAACATGTAAACAACCTAAGAGATGTTTTGCAGGCTCTTGGACGAGCCAATCTGACCATAAAGGCGAGTAAATGCCAAATTGGACAGAGTAAGGTAGTCTATCTTGGACATGAGGTAGGAGGTGGAGAAATAAGGCCTTTGCTCAGTAAGATTGAAGCTGTGCAAAATTGGACAACACCTGGGTATTACAGGAATTTCATTGAGAACTATGGGACCGTAGCTTCTCCTCTGAATGTCATCTCCTCTCCCAAATTTCCTAAAAAGGTTAGATGGAATCAGGCTTTTGAAAAACTGAAAAAGGCTCTTTGCCAAGCCCCAGTACTCAGAGCTCCTGATTACCACCAAACTTTCATTGTGCAGACAGATGCTTCAAATGTAGGAATGGGTGCCGTACTCAGTCAACTGGATGGGAAAGGTAGGGAGCACCCCGTTTGCTTCATCAGCCGCAAGCTGAAGGATCCTGAAACAAGGTAGGCAACAATCGAAAGAGAATGCTTTGCTATCGTGTGGGCTCTGAAGAAGTTTAGGCCATACTTGTATGTTTCTACTTTTGTCATTCAGACTGACCACCAACCCTTGAGATGGTTAATGCAAATGAAAGGGGAAAACCCAAAACTACTGAGATGGTCGATCTGCCTGCAAGGGTTTGATTTCACCATTGAGCACAGGTCAGGGAGTCACCACCAAAATGCTGATGGTCTTTCTAGGATGTATGTCATCGACTAGAGGTATGAGATTCATCCAGGAGTGGATTAAATCCTCCTGTCCCTTAGTCTGGGGGGGCGAGTGTTAGGGAGAATTCTCTGTTTAGGCTGAATTTCCTAACCTAGTGAGTCCCCCAGCAGCTTTGCTGGATTTCTGGAGTTTGTTTTTCCATCCTGCCAAGAGTGAGACTCTTTTTCTCCCACTCTTGGACATGAATGTGGTTAATTCCTTTGAATGTCAATGTGTTCTATGGGCTATGGGGTCTTTTACTCCATAGGGTCGCATATGTTTTACTATGTGTGTTACACCCCACCCTCCGTGCCGTAACACTGGGGCGTCCTAGAGGATCCCCACCATAGACTCCATACCCTGGCACTGACTACTGTCTCCCAGGGCATGTAAAGTCACCATTGGCTTTACTAGACCTAAATTTACTGACAGAACTAGTACAACCCATCATATTGTGGACGTACTAGTAGGGATAATTCGATTGCCCCTAGGTCTGTTATTCGAGGGGGCACTGTCCCGTCCCCCCTCATCGAGTTTTGGCTGGTGGCAGTGGAAACTACTTGTTATATTCGACCCTGAATATAACTCTATGGGATTCTTCCCATTGTTGGAGGCTAATACTTTTTCCTGTTAGTCTCTAACATACCGCCAGTTTATTTGTCTTAAATAAATCTACCGGTTGGTATTTTCTGCAAGAACTCGGTTTTTAAAATGGCATCTGTGTTCGTCTCTGTGACTCCGAACCAAAAGTTGAGCCCTTTGTTCCACTTTTGGCGGGCTTCTACCCAGAAGCCCTCCAAAGTGGTGCCATTCTGTCTGGGTACCACAGGGGGTGTGAGAGGGGGTTTAGGCACCCTGGACTGAGTTGCCTTGCCAACTCATGTCGCACTCTGGTGTGATTGGCCCAAGTGGTGAGCCATCCCGCTCACCACTTAGCGTGTTTTGATTGACAGCTAGGCTGAATGAATGCAGGTTTTCTGCATAAAAGCAGGGCTTTTGGGACTGGATCTTCAGAAGTCGCCACAGGACCTAAGAATCCGACGAGGGTAAAGCTGAGCCGACATGCAACGACAACACCTCTGGTGGAGCCCTGCTGAACCGACTCACCACTTCCCAACGACAGAGGAGATCTCCCCGCCGGAGAGTCTTCTTCCCCTGACTGGTGGGCACAACCAGTCCCCTTTGCTTTTTCTTCGCTTCCAGGGCGTAGTGGTCGAATTGCCCGCGCTGAGCACCCCGGCAACCGGATAGCCACTAACCCGTACAGCGACCAAAAGGTGGTGCCTTGTGATGGAGCACTCCGCGGCTAGTCTCTTCCCTGGTGGTGCAACGATCTTCAACTTTCCTTCGATGACGAGATCATCTCTTCGCTTGGCAAAGCCCCGACTTGCATCCACGACCAGGAACAACTGCCCCCGCCGGAGCTGTCTCGCCACATACAAGGTACCGTGTCCGCCTGGCTTCCCTTGTGACAGTTAGCGTGAGGTGTCTTAATCCTTGCCTCTCCATTAGGTCGCCTCCAAGCCTTCTTAACTTTCTGTTCTGAACTGGTCCAATCTTTCTGTGACAATTTGCGACCAAGACTCGAAGTGCATTTCCACTGTGATACTTTTTGGGACATATAGCCTTGCCTCTCTCCGAGTGGGCCTGGCCTCTGAACTTTGCGATCTACAGTAGACCCTGCCTTACTTGCCTTGCAGCCAGCATTTCAGTGCAGCCAACCAGGACTTCCCCGCGGTTGTCCAAAGTTACACCCGTAACTCCCCCTCCAGCTGAGGCTGAGAGGGAGGTACAACCCTGTGTTATAGAATTAGACTCTGAAGAAGAGCTAATGGAAGGCCAGGAACTCATTGGAGATCTGGATCCTGTTGACCATCCTGAGCTGCAGTCTTTACTGGCAGAAGGTGGACCCAGCAGGGCAGACTTCAGTAAGGGACAGAGAGAATGTCCAACTCTGGAAGGTCTTCGCCACCAGGCAGAAGCTCAGGCTGAAGGGCAAGAGCCTGGGAAATACAGGTTGCACTGGGAAGATGGCCTCTTCTACAGTGAACCAACCGAGTCTGCACCTGGAGACTACAAACAACTAGTAGTACCCCAAGAGAACAGACCACAGTTCTTGCAGTTAGCCCACGAGATTCCTTTGGCTGGTCACTTGAGTTTCAAGAAGACTAAGGAAAGGCTTTCTCTCTACTTTTATTGGCCAAAGATGGGGGCCGAAGTAGAAAAACACTGCAGGAGCTGCCACACCTGCCAGACCTCTGGTAAGGTTGGCGCCAAGAATATGGCACCTTTAGTGCCTCTCCCAGTTGTGGGAGTCCCATTTGAGAGAGTAGGGATTGACATTGTTGGTCCCCTTGATCCTCCAACCTCCTCAGGCAACAGGTTTATACTTGTTGTAGTAGACCATGCTACTAGGTATCCTGAGGCAATTCCTATGAGGACTATTACAGCTCCGGCTGTGGCTAAGGCCCTCCTTGGTATTTTTACCAGGGTCGGGTTTCCTAAGGAAGTAATCTCTGACAGGGGGTCAAACTTTATGTCCCACTACATGAAAGCCATGTGTAAAACCTGTGGAGTTACTTACAAGTTCTCAACAGCTTACCACCCACAAACCAATGGGCTGGTAGAACGGTTCAACCGAACCATGAAGAGCATGATAGGTGCTTTAGAAGAACCCCTTAAACGAAAGTGGGACCATCTACTGCCATGCCTTCTCTTTGCTTATAGAGAAGTCACTCAGGAGGGAGTAGGTTATTCTCCCTTTGAGCTTCTCTATGGTCATCCCGTCAGAGGTCCATTGGCCCTGATTGAGGAGGGGTTGGAGAGTGCTCCTTCCCCCAAGCCAGTCAGAGTGACTGACTACGAGATAGGTCTCCGGAGGAGAATGTCGCACATGATGACAGAAGCAAGTGATAACTTGAAAGCTGGACAAGCATTGGTCAAGCACTGGCATGATCAAAAGGCTAACATGGTTGAGTTCACTCAAGACCAGCTAGTTCTCGTTATGTTCCCAACAAGGCAGAGGGCCTTGCAAAATAAATGGATGGGACCCTTCAGAGTTGTGGGTAAACTCGGGGAGGTCAACTATATGGTGGACTTGGGCAATCCCAAGGAGGCTCTGACAGTCTTCCACACCAACCGACTCCAAGCGTACGTCTCAAGACCTGATGTAGGAGCGTTGCTTCTAGCATCATCAGAGGAAGAAGAAGAGAGTGAAGCTCTTCCGGATCTCCTCAGAGGCTTACCTTTAGACAAAAAAATGGTAGGAGTAAATCCTCCAATCTGACACCTGAGCAACAAGAAGAGTGCAAATCTATGTTAAATCAGTTTGCCTCTCTGTTCTCACTTTCACCAGGCTTGACCCCTGGGGCCAGCATGACATACTCACTGGTGACTGTCTGCCAGTCAAAAGCAGAGGATACCGAATGTCAGAAACGTATGAACCCACATCAAAGGTGAGGTCAGCAAGATGCTTGATCTCGGGGTAATAGAGCCCTCGACTAGTCCATGGTCTAGCCCAGTTGTGTTAGTACCAAAGGCCGGATCTAAAGAACTTAGATTCTGCGTGGATTATAGAGCTCTTAATGCAGTCACCACGACTGATGCCCACTCTTTGCCAAGGACAGATGAGTTGGTGGATAGACTTGGTTCCGCCAAGTTCCTCAGCACATTTGACTTGACGTCAGGCTATTGGCAAATAGCCCTGACAGAACATGCCAAGGAGAAAACTGCATTTTCGACCCCCGTTGGCTTATACCAGTTTAAGGTAATGCCTTTCGGATTGAAAAATGCACCTGCTACATTTCAACGGATGGTAAACCAGGTTCTGAATGGGATGGAGGACTTCTGCATGGCATACTTGGATGACATAGCAGTGTTCAGCAATTCTTGGGAAGAACATGTAAACAACCTAAGAGATGTTTTGCAG
Source organism: Ambystoma mexicanum (assembly GCF_040938575.1). Lineage (NCBI taxonomy): Eukaryota > Metazoa > Chordata > Amphibia > Caudata > Ambystomatidae > Ambystoma > Ambystoma mexicanum. Next base: position 105,806,533 of record NC_090935.1, on the reverse strand, counting down.
GCTCTTGGACGAGCCAATCTGACCATAAAGGCGAGTAAATGCCAAATTGGACAGAGTAAGGTAGTCTATCTTGGACATGAGGTAGGAGGTGGAGAAATAAGGCCTTTGCTCAGTAAGATTGAAGCTGTGCAAAATTGGACAACACCTGGGTATTACAGGAATTTCATTGAGAACTATGGGACCGTAGCTTCTCCTCTGAATGTCATCTCCTCTCCCAAATTTCCTAAAAAGGTTAGATGGAATCAGGCTTTTGAAAAACTGAAAAAGGCTCTTTGCCAAGCCCCAGTACTCAGAGCTCCTGATTACCACCAAACTTTCATTGTGCAGACAGATGCTTCAAATGTAGGAATGGGTGCCGTACTCAGTCAACTGGATGGGAAAGGTAGGGAGCACCCCGTTTGCTTCATCAGCCGCAAGCTGAAGGATCCTGAAACAAGGTAGGCAACAATCGAAAGAGAATGCTTTGCTATCGTGTGGGCTCTGAAGAAGTTTAGGCCATACTTGTATGTTTCTACTTTTGTCATTCAGACTGACCACCAACCCTTGAGATGGTTAATGCAAATGAAAGGGGAAAACCCAAAACTACTGAGATGGTCGATCTGCCTGCAAGGGTTTGATTTCACCATTGAGCACAGGTCAGGGAGTCACCACCAAAATGCTGATGGTCTTTCTAGGATGTATGTCATCGACTAGAGGTATGAGATTCATCCAGGAGTGGATTAAATCCTCCTGTCCCTTAGTCTGGGGGGGCGAGTGTTAGGGAGAATTCTCTGTTTAGGCTGAATTTCCTAACCTAGTGAGTCCCCCAGCAGCTTTGCTGGATTTCTGGAGTTTGTTTTTCCATCCTGCCAAGAGTGAGACTCTTTTTCTCCCACTCTTGGACATGAATGTGGTTAATTCCTTTGAATGTCAATGTGTTCTATGGGCTATGGGGTCTTTTACTCCATAGGGTCGCATATGTTTTACTATGTGTGTTACACCGCACCCTCCGTGCCGTAACACTGGGGCGTCCTAGAGGATCCCCACCATAGACTCCATACCCTGGGACTGACTACTGTCTCCCAGGGCATGTAAAGTCACCATTGGCTTTACTAGACCTAAATTTACTGACAGAACTAGTACAACCCATCATATTGTGGACGTACTAGTAGGGGTAATTCGATTGCCCCTAGGTCTGTTATTCGAGGGGGCACTGTCCCGTCCCCCCTCGTCGAGTTTTGGCTGGTGGCAGTGGAAACTACTTGTTATATTCGACCCCGAATATAACTCTATGGGATTCTTCCCATTGTTGGAGGCTAATACTTTTTCCTGTTAGTCTCTAACATACCGCCAGTTTATTTGTCTTAAATAAATCTACCGGTTGGTATTTTCTGCAAGAACTCGGTTTTTAAAATGGCATCTGTGTTCGTCTCTGTGACTCCGAACCAAAAGTTGAGCCCTTTGTTCCACTTTTGGCGGGCTTCTACCCAGAAGCCCTCCAAAGTGGTGCCATTCTGTCTGGGTACCACAGGAGGTGTGAGAGGGGGTTTAGGCACCCTGGACTGAGTTGCCTTGCCAACTCATGTCGCACTCTGGTGTGATTGGCCCAAGTGGTGAGCCATCCCGCTCACCACTTAGCGTGTTTTGATTGACAGCTAGGCTGAATGAATGCAGGTTTTCTGCATAAAAGCAGGGCTTTTGGGACTGGATCTTCAGAAGTCGCCACAGGACCTAAGAATCCGACGAGGGTAAAGCTGAGCCGACATGCAACGACAACACCTCTGGTGGAGCCCTGCTGAACCGACTCACCACTTCCCAACGACAGAGGAGATCTCCCCGCCGGAGAGTCTTCTTCCCCTGACTGGTGGGCACAACCAGTCCCCTTTGCTTTTTCTTCGCTTCCAGGGCGTAGTGGTCGAATTGCCCGCGCTGAGCACCCCGCCAACCGGATAGCCACTAACCCGTACAGCGACCAAAAGGGGGTGCCTTGTGATGGAGCACTCCGCGGCTAGTCTCTTCCCTGGTGGTGCAACGATCTTCAACTTTCCTTCGATGACGAGATCATCTCTTCGCTTGGCAAAGCCCCGACTTGCATCCACGACCAGGAACAACTGCCCCCGCCGGAGCTGTCTCGCCACATACAAGGTACCGTGTCCACCTGGCTTCCATTGTGACGGTTAGCGTGAAGTGTCTTAATCCTTGCCTCTCCATTAGGTCGCCTCCAAGCCTTCTTAACTTTCTGTTCTGAACTGGTCCAATCTTTCTGTGACAATTTGCGACCAAGACTCGAAGTGCATTTCCACTGTAATACTTTTTGGGACATATAGCCTTGCCTCTCTCCGAGTGGGCCTGGCCTCTGAACTTTGCGATCTACAGTAGACCCTGCCTTACTTGCCTTGTATTTGTTCGTAAAAGTGTTGGTACCGAGTTGATTTCATACCCTGCCTTTTCTCTCCCATCCTAACGAATACTAGAGTGCCATCTAGGTTAAAGCATTCACCTCTGTCTGCAAATAAGTGGTGCCGTTGAACCTAGACTTGTCGAACTATTGTTAGAGGAGTGAGATACTTATAGTAATTGTGATTGAAGTTGTTTACCGTATTAGTGCCAGTGTGTTTTTCGTAGATGTGTTTTTATAAATAAATAACTATATATCTTTACACCGAAGCTCAGTTCCGTGTTTGTATGTTCTACTGTGTAAATTGCCCTATTTTGTATACTCCACATACGGCCTAACCTTTCTTGAGAGAAGTCTGACTGCTCAGCCACAGCTACCAAGTGAATCTGTGTGGTACAGACTGCTACCAAGTGGGTTTACTGCCAAACACCTGTAGTCCTAAATCTGTTGCAGTGGTCCCAGAGGGAACTGCACAGGTTTCCGCCTAACAGGGGTGGAGGGCCTGCAGTTGGCCTAGCTGTGATGAACGTGCTGCGAGGAGTCTGGTGCTGTGTCATGGCCTTGCAGGGCACATTCTTTCTCTGGATTCATGAGTAATTGCAAGTTAGATGAGCAAAGGGAGGTTTCTGTGGGAATCTTTGCAGCGCTGTTGTTCTTCCCTCCATATTCGAAACTGCTCACATCTCTTTCCCAGGCCCATGTTTTACCACGCAGCCATGTAGGTCTGCCTGTGTCTTCCATGGCTACAAAATTATGTATCTATTATTTCCCCAATATTATGTTTGTGCCGGTTATCTTAGCACAGCCTTCCCCCCTGGTATATCGAGAGGCTACCTATGGGATTCGCCTCACTCTAAAGCGCCTAGAGGGGTAGGATAGACTCATTTCCATCCCAACACTGGCAAGCAGCGCAGAAATGGTTAGCATTCAGAAAGTAGGAGTCCCTCAAGGACACTTATAAATACATTTATAAGCGGATATAAAATGATGCCGTGCAAATTGTTAAAAGGGTTCAGTGGAAGGAGCATATCTCCAAACACAGGAAAGACCTGCACTGGCCGTCCATACAGGATGGATCAATTTCAAATCATGCACCATTGTTCACCGCTGCCTAAATGGCAACGGTCCTTCCTGCCATAAAACAGCAATAACTCACTACTCCCCAGGTAGACGATTGGGCTCAGCGGACCAGTCCCTGTCCTCCTGCCCAGCTTACAAATGCACAAGGGGGATGGGCAGATCTTTCCCAATCCGGGCCGCCGAGTTGTGGAACTCCCTTCCTAAGGCAAGAAACAAACCTCTTACGTTCAGGAAAATGTTGAAAACAACACTTTTTAAATTAATCAATTCACCTCTCTTATCTGAGCTCTCTTGTTGTCTTGTTTCACTTCTAACTCTTCTAGTTGTTGTCCTGTGTTTGTCTGTGCCGCGATGCCTGCGGGCTACCAGCGCGTTATAAATGAATAAATAAATAAATGTACAAAGAAGAAATGGCTAATAGTTACAAAAAAATCATGATACCTAGCAGTTACTTTTAACTCCTGCTCCATGAATCTGAATTCCGACCCCTGCTATCAGGGGGAATGACTCCCTTCCCCCGGCCCTGGTTACCAAGAGAATGACTCCCTTCCCCTGGCCCTGGTTACCAAGAGAATGACTCCCTTTTCCTGGTATTCTTGATCCTTCCTTAAGGATATCCTGCAACAGTCGGTATCAATGATGTTCAGGGTCCCAGACCCAGGATTCTGTACATCGTCTGCTTGGGTCTCTCATGGCTTCCATGGGCTTCTCCTGTACTGCAATGGCTCTGCAACTTCTGTCTCTCCACAGTGCGCGTACCCATTACAGACACCTCCCCTGCGAGGTCAGGATTCTGATTCGGCAAGGGTCCTCCGGCATCGGACCCGCTGGTGATGCCGTCTGTTTCGTTTTCAGTGTCCCTGTCTGCAGCCGCTTGAAACTGCCATGCCGAACAGCATCCTGGTCCTCGGTTCCACCTGGGATGGCTGAGAAACATTGTAAGTCCTTTGTTGCTTTTTATCTCACACTGCCATAGATGACTAGAATGCTCACCCACATACATGGAGTGTTCTTTATGGCTCTGCACCTCTTCCTCGTCCCGGTACGTGTCTGGTATACTTCCTTTGGGTAGTCCATACTCCACTTTATTTCAGCATTTCGTAGAGTATTAGATTTACAAAGGTACATGGGAGTACTAGGTAAAGTGCTAGGGTCTATGGGGTATGGAGGTGTGTAGGGTGTTGGTTGAGGGGTGTCATACCGCGTTTTTTTCCAGATGTTCATCCTTGTCCCCAGAAGGGAAGTATCTCCCTATCAGATCCTCGAAATGTGCACTACCCACAGGGGGACTATCAGTTAGCGGCCTCACCTTCCTAGCCTCATGGGAAGGATCTACTCTCTGGGGAGAAGTGACAACATATCTGGATTCGTCACAGCTTGCAAAGCAATTATTAATGAAATGACAGCCTTTATAAATCTTCATTAGCATCCGTTTGAAAGATCATGCCAAATAGTGTACTGCTGTCCATGGTATACAACCCACTTGGCTGGATCGAAACCTGCACATATAGTGGCCTCTCGTTTTGCTCAGGACACCTGATGAAGATTTATAAAGGCTTTCATTTCATTAAACAATTGCATTGCAAGCACGTTAAGTAATTAAAATAGAAAATGTGAAACTTGCATTCTAAAAGTGATGTTGTTTTCAGGTGTCAGCTCTTGCACTCAACCAAGTCATGCATGCGTCAATCAAGCAGCAATACCAAAAGACATCTGCACTTCCCTGAATGTCAGCTAATATATTTGGCAAAAAATGTAATTGCTCGTCATCTATTGCTCTCAACAAAACCGTGCATCATAGCTCATTCAGGCATACAAAGGTGTTTATCGTTCCCTCGGCGTGCTAATATATTTGAAAGGAAATAAACATTCTTGTGTGTGAGTGTGGGCTCTATCAACTAGCGTTCCCAAAGGTGTTTTCCCATCGCTCAAAGTTTGCTTATAAATTTGACAAGAACCTCAAGTGTTTGTGACAGCTATTGCGCTCAATGAAATAATTCATGAGCACATGTTCAATCAATCAGCATTCCCCAAAGATCTATGCCCTTCCCTTGAAGATTGAAGAGAGTATGGATACATTTTACAAGCAATGCAATGCTCGCAACATTCATGGCATGCATGAGTGAGTGATTAATCAATCAAGTGTTCCCCAAATACCTTTGCCATTCCCCCAAAGTTTGCTCATATCAGCAATGGCATGCAACTAAGCTGTGCATGAGTGCTGGATCAATCAAACAGCTTTACCCTAAATACCTTTTCCCTTCCCTCAATGTTTGCTAAAAATCTTTGCTAGAAATTCAAGTATGTCAAGCCTTGTCCTGGGGAGGGACCGCCATGTCCCAGGAGGTGCGCGTTCGCTGCAGAATAACCAAACAGAGACGAGGTATCCTTAACACCTCTTTATTCATCAACGTACAACAGTTAACTATCCTGCCCGCACTGTCCCACTTCACTTCCCGGCCCTGCCCCTTCCTGCCCATCTGCGCTGGATCATGATTGTTAACATGACACCACCCACAAATTAAACAGTTACCCCAATGTTGGTCAGGTGTGAGTCCGGGATGATGCTGCTCACCCCATCTCCCTGATGAGTCATCGAGGCCTGTTTCGAGCTCACTGGGGTCTCAAGTTCTTTGGTTCCTCCGTGCACATTTCCTCTGGGTCACGCAGGTCCTCGCGTCCAAGTCCTCTCTGTCTCCTTGGTATGAATCGTCAGTGGTATTTGTTGTGTGGCCGCCCGTGCCTCGGGCCTGCCTGCATGCACTTGTGCACTCACTCACACATGCAGGAACACACGGGACACGGTGTTGGCCGGTTCACCTCCCGGCCGCAACTGTCAGCACGGGCGCACTTTATTAACCACCGCACATGTGCGTAGCCAGAACGAGGCTCGCGCATGCGCATACCGTGACTCGCACGTCACATCCCTTTTTTTCTTTAACGAAAACACAAACCCAACATACCTTGAAATAACAGTTCAAACTTCAAACACCCCAAACATTTTCTTGCTCTCAAAGAACGCCTCCCCCCGCCTCGGCTCAGTCTCCCGAGTCCAGGACGTAGTCCTTGAGGTAGGAGGGCGGTCTGCGACCCCTCCGCATAGGGTACCTTGACATCTCTGGCGCAGTTCCACTGAGACCATCCTCAGCTGGGCCGGCATCCCTCTGGACGTCTTCCACTCGACCCTCCGGGGTTTCCTCGGAAGCCCAGTTCTCGCTCGGCTCACTCGTCTCCGATGAAGTATCGACTTTCTTAAAGAAGGACCTGTTGCGAGTGACAGTGCCACGTGCACAGGCTGCCGTCACCATGGTCCCTTTTACGTGTGTGTCCTTCCACGGGTGGGGTTCATAGGGCAGTGATAGCTTGCCCTCATGGTGGCGGTTACGGACTAGCACCGCGTTCCCTACACGTACTCTTTGTCTTGCAGACCCCTCCTTTCACTTTCTCCCTGGTTTCGTGCTATGCGATCCTCTCTGACTTTCTCATTGTCAATGACGCCTGGCCCGCGGCCATCCATTTCCGGTATCATGCCTCTGGGGCAGTGTCCAAACAGTGCTTCTGCGGGGGCTACCCCTGTTGACTGGTGCGGGGTGGTCCTGTACTCTCTTAAGAATTCCACTAGCTTCTTTGGAAGGTCTTCCCCCCCATGAGCGGAAATTCTTAGCACTTTGTTCAATGTGCGCATTAACCTTTCGGCTTCCCCATTGGCGCGAGGCCACAGAGGTGATACTCTCCGGTGGTGGATGCCTCTGTCCTTGAGGTACTGGGCGAAAACACTGCCGGTAAACGGGGGTCCATTATCAGAGCATATTATTTCCGGGAATCCATGTGTCGTGAACATTTTGTCCAGGGCCCTAGTGGTGTATTCAGTCGCCGTGTGTTCCACCACCTCCACCACCGGGTATCGCGACCATTGGCCCACGGCTACTAAGAAATACATGCCCCGACCAGTCGATCCAAAATCCACGTGGACAGTTCCCCAGGGCTTTTCACTCCGTTCCATCGACCTAATCGGTGGGGCCTTGTCCCCTGGAGCCACTGCTTGACACGGCAGACACCTTCCCACAAAGCGCTCAACCATCCCTTCAAGATCGGGGAACCACACCTTTGGACGGAGCCTCGCTTTGGTCTTGACGACCCCTTGGTGCCCAATGTGTGCTAATTCTAGGACGCGATTCCTCAGAGTTGCGGAATCACAATTTGTCTCCCTCTCAGTAGCAGTCCATCATCCGAAATAGACAACTCATCCCTCACCTTCCAGAGCGCCTGAAGGTCCTTTTGTGCTTCTAGCTGCCGCCTGGAGTTGTCCCTTAGCACAGCTTTCCAGTCACCACTCCTCACTGCCGCCTTGATGATGTGGAACACCTCATCCTTGGATGACTTTGTTGCGATGGTGAGTCTCGATAGTGCCACTGGCAATGCACCTTCCACGACGTGGCAGAGTAGTCCCTGGCAGTCCGACACTTCCTCGTTCAGGTCCCCACTCACCCTGTTGGGGTGACGCGACAGGTAGTCCGCCGGGTTGTTGGTGCCTGGTCTGTACACAAGCCTCACCCCATACTCCATCAGGGCCAGCATCCAACGCTCAATTCTGGGAGGCGGCTTGGACGACACTCCCGCCAGGATGGGCAGTAACGGCTTATGATCAGTCACGACCACTACAGGCTTGCCCAGAATGTAAAGCCGAAAGTGGCGACAGCCCCATAGGATAGCTAGAGCCTCTCTTTCAATTTGCGAGTAGCGCCTCTCAGTGTCAGAGAGTGCTTTGCTCGCATAAGCGATGGGTCGCATGTCCCCTCTTTTGTCCTGCTGTAGTAGTACTGCTCCAACACCCACGGGACTAACATCTACAACAATTTCAGATTCAACTGATGGGTTGAAATACGCCATGGTGTCACTATCCGACAGGGCATTCTTGAGGAGCTGAAAGGCCTCTTTCTCCTTCCTCTCACATGCCCACACGGCTTCGTTCCTGGTCAACGCCCTGAGGGGTTCCGACAAGGAGGCCAACCCTCTGATGAAGCGCCCGCAGTAATTTACCATCCCCAAGAAACTCCTCACCTCGGTAGGGGATTGGGGCGCGGCAGCCTCACAAATGTCTTTAATCTTTGCCGGATCCAGTGACACACCACTGGCATGAAAGATGAATCCAAAGAACCCAATTCTGTCCTTGAAAAATTCACATTTTTCGCGATGTAAGGTGAGTCCCAAATCATCCAACCTCTTTAGTGTGCACTCCAACCTCTTCATGTGCTCAGACTCAGATTCTGCGAACACTAGAATGTCATCACTCATGTTCAAAACGCCTTTAAGGCCCGCCAGCGCCCCCCTGATGGTGTTCTGGAAGACTTCGGCGGCAGATGAAATGCCGAAGCTCAGGCGCTTAAACTGGTATAGGCCTTCATGCGTCGTGAACGTCGTAATAAATCTGGAGTCTGGGTGGAGTTCAAGCTGATGGTAGCCTGCTCCCAGATTTAACTTCGAGAACACTCTTGCGCCCTGCAGTTCCCCTATAATGTCGTCAAGAGTGGGTGTGATGTGTCTCTCCCTCTTGATAGCAGCATTGGGGAGGCGCATATCTACGCATATGCGGACCGCTCCAGGCTGCTTTGGCTTGGGGGCTACCACAATGGGCGAGACCCAGGGCGTAGGGCCTTCCACCCTCTCGATGATGTCCATCTGCACAAGCGAACAAAGCTCCTCTTCAACCTTTTCCCGGAGGTGGAACGGGATTCTACGATGCTTGAGGCCTGATGGTGTCATCTATGTGCAGACGTACCGGAGGAGCCTTCAATTTCCCCACCCCTTCAAAAATACCTGGGAATTTGCCCAGTAACTGCTCAATGTCGACTTGGTAAACTTCCCACGCAAAATGCACCAGGTCGAGGGCCTCAGAAACCGCACAACTGAGTAGAGAGTGAGGGCTCAGGTCGGTGACAAAAAAACGGGCTTTGATGGTCTTGCCTCCTCTGGACACAGGTGCCACGAAAACGCCCTTGATAGGGAGCGGTGTATCTCTGCCAAACGTGAATATTTTCGCCATTAAAACGTCCAGCGCCGGGGGACCCGGTATGGACTGGTAGTGATCGGACGCCAGTACACACACCGAGGCTCCCGTGTCCACCAGTACTTGTGTCGGCACCCCTTGAATGTCCACAACACACTTCGGTTGCCTCTTCTTTTTCGCCCCCGTGGCCAAGCTCGAAATGAAGAATACCTCCTCCTCCTCATCTTCTTCTTCCTCGGCCATGTTGAGCCTCTGCATTTCCTGCTCTAGCACGGCAATGCTCCTTTGTCTCCTTAAATTTCCGCCAAACGCCCTGGCGGGGCCCCTCTGTACAGTCACTGGGGCGGGAGCACGACACATCCGGGCATAATGACCAAGACTGTTGCATCTGCCGCATGTTCTCGACTTGGCCGGACATTCTTCAGAGTGTGGTAGGTCATATCCACAGTATTGGCACACAGACGACGCCCCTTGCACCGACCCAGTGTCCTGGCGCCTTTGACCCCACTTAGCTTTCGATGCCTCTTCCGATTTTCCCGGGCGCACTGCGGCATCCATTTTGGCGGCCCTTGACTCCGCCAGCTCATAAGTCCTGCCGCTGTCCAAGATCTGTTGTAGAGTCCAACCCGGCTCCCTCAAAACTTGCCTGCGTAACTTGCCTGAGCCACAGCCTTGGCGGACCTGATTCTGGATCATGGACTCCTCGTTGTCCCACCGACAAGTTGTAGCCATTTGACGCAGGCGAGCGTAGAATTGGTCGAGTGACTCCTCTTCCCGCTGCTTTTCGCCGCAAAACAGGAATCTCTCGTAGTCCACATTGGACAACGGAATAAAGTAGTTCTCAAGAGCAGCTTTGACGGCGTCATAGGTGGTTACCTGTAGATGCAGGGACTCATAGATGCGTAATACGTCCATGCACGCCGAGTACAAAAGGGTGGCTCTCTTTGCGTCGTCATCGGTTTCCCCCGTCGCAGTAAAGTACATGTCTAATTTCTTGATCCACAGCAGCCACCTCGGGCCTAGTTTGGAAGGGGGGCCCGTCGTGTCAAATTCTTGCATGGGTAGTAACGCCCCTTGTTGCCTCCTTACCACCACTCTCGCTGTTTCTAGTTCGCCATCGCTATCTGCCATGTTCACAGGTCGCACAGGCACCTCGTGGTGGATTCGAGGCCGCAAACCTGACTTAGGTGACTACTGGACGTACCTTGGATCACTGCCCAGTCCTTGAACCTCCAAGTTGACGAGGGTCTTCCCTTGTGCCTGTACTTTGTACCAGCTGCCCCTTGTGTGATGGCAGCTAGTTCAGGTGCAGTCCTCCTGTCTGGTGGAGACTGCAGAGTTTCCAAAAATTATTGTTCTGAGAGGCTTTTCAGGTAAAAGCAGTGCACGAGCACCTTTTCAGGCCGCTACTGCTGTCCACAAAGCGTGAAAACACCTCCGTTGTGTTCGCGCCGGGTTCATAACGTACCGCTGTACGGCGTTATAAAGATGAAAGCATTCGGCGGCGTGTCACTCTACGCCCCGCTGTCATCCCGCCTCGTCGCCACGATGTTGTGTGGCCGCCCGTGCCTCGGGCCTGCCTGCATGCACTCGTGCACTCACTCACACATGCAGGAACACACGGGACACGGTGTTGGCCGGTTCACCTCCCGGCCGCCACTGCCGGCACGGGCGCACTTTATTAACCACAGCGCATGCGCGTAGCCAGAACGAGGCTCGCGCATGCGCATACCGTGGCTCGCACGTCACAGTATTCTCATCAACTACATCTTTTCGGCCTTTCTGTGGCCTTGGGCGTGTCAGTGGAAATTTCTTGAAGTGTGATGAGTTCTGTTTGGTGGGTCCGTTTTCTCCCTGGGCCGTTATCATTGAACCTTTTTTCGCATTATGACCATAGGTTCATCCTTGAAGATTGCTGTGTGCTTGCTGGTCTGTGTTTGCTTGATGGTCACCACTTCTCCTACCTCGAGCATCGAGTCCTGCGCCTTCCTTCTCACATCTGCATACTTGTAACGCTTACCTCTGGGGCCTTTCAGGAGTGCCTGGTCCGGTCTGTCGGCGTGTGGTGCTGGCCCTTCCCTGCATCCACTTCCATGCTCCACTCTCCTCCCGCCTCCCAACCCGCCCCAGCAGCCTGATTGGGCCCAAGCCTCCTGGTGCCTCCAGCCCATGGCACGCAACGCTCGCCGCCTGCACTCAGTATCCTGAGCTGCAGAGCAGGTGAGAGTACTCCGCCTGATCCCCCCAGCCTAGGTGAGCCTCCATCTTGCGCCAGTAGCCCCCCTGTGCTCCTCGCCGCCCCGGACCTCCTTCCATGCATCCACTTCCATGCTCCACCCTCCTCCCGCCTCCCAACCCGCCGCAGCAGCCTGATTGGGCCCAAGCCTCCTGGTGCCTCCAGCCCACAGCCCGCAACGCTCGCCACCTGCACTCAGTATCCTGAACTGCAGAGCAGGTGAGAGTACTCCGCCTGACCCCTCCCAGCCTAGGTGAGCCTCCCTCTTGCGCCAGTAGCCCCCCTGCGCTCCTCGATGCCCCGGACCCCCTTCCCTGCATCCAGCCCTCCCCCTCCCATGACTTGTTGCCTCCCTAGCCTTACCTGTTCCCCCATGGGCAGCCCACTGCCCGGCAGCCCCTGCGGCTAAGGGACCAAGGACAACGGCGGCTCCCACATTGGCGGCCCCAAGATGTGTCTGCAGGTGTCAGCAGGGGAAGCCAATGAAGCCACCAGACACCGACAAAACTGTAAGTGCTGGCATGGGTGGGAGGTAGAGCAATTACTCTACTCCAGAAAGCCCCTGCCACTCTAACTTACCTCTCAATGGCCTAGACTGCTACCGACTTACACCATGCATTATTAGAGAGATATGTGACCACCAGCCTAGACCTATTCATGACTGGACAGCAAACATTGCCTGCAGTATAATGTTAGCCAGTACCATACCCGAGAGAACCACAAAGATTAGCCTGTGTCGCATCTAGATAGAAATGTGATTGTTAGCATATGCCACACTTAGACAGAATTCTCAAGTTTAGTCTGCGCCAAATCTAGACAAAAATGTGATTGTTAGCATATGCCACACTTAGATGGAATTCTCAAGCTTAGTCTGCACCAAATCTAGACAAAATGTGATTGTTAGCATGTGCCACACTTAGATGGAATTCTCAAGCTTAGTCTGCACCAAATATAGACAGAAATGTGATTGTTAGCACATGCCACACTTAGATGGAATTCTCAAGTTTAGTCTGCGTCGAATCTAGACAGAAATGTGATTGTTAGCATATGCCACACTTAGATGGAATTCTCAAGTTTAGTCTGCGTCGCATCTAGATAGAAATGTGATTGTTAGGATATGCCACACTTAGATGGAATTCTCAAGTTTAGTCTGTGCCAAATCTAGACAAAATGTGATTGTTAGCATATGCCACACTTAGAAGGAATTATCAAGCATAGTCTGCATCGCATCTAGACAGAAATGTGATTGTTAGCATATGCCACACTTAGATGGAATTCTCAAGTTTAGTCTGTGTCGCATCTAGATAGAAATGTGATTGTTAGTATATGCCACACTTAGATGGAATTCTCAAGTTTAGTCTGTGCCAAATCTAGACAAAATGTGATTGTTAGCATATGCCACACTTAGATGGAATTCTCAAGCATAGTCTGCGCCAAATCTAGACAAAAATGTGATTGTTAGCATATGCCACACTTAGATGGAATTCTCAAGTTTAGTCTACGCCAAACCTAGACAAAAATGGGATTGTTAGCATATGCCACACTGAGATGGAATTCTCAAGTTTAGCCCGCGTCGCATCTAGATAGAAATGTGATTGTTAGCATATGCCATACTTAGATAGAATTCTCAAGTTTAGTCTGCGTCGCATCTAGACAGAAGTGTGATTGTTAGCATATGCCACACTTAGATGGAATTTCTCAAGTTTAGTCTGCGTCGCACTTAGAAAGAAATGTGATTGTTAGCATATGCCACACTTAGATGGAATTCTCAAGTTTAGTCTGTGCCAAATCTAGACAGAAATGTGATTGTTAGCATATGCCACACTTAGCTGAAATTTCAGAAATGTGATTGTTAGCATATGTGATTCTTAGCATGCGCCACACTTAGAATTCTGAACCTAGCTTGCATCGCATCTAGATAGAAATATGACTGTTAGCATGTGCCACACTAGTATGGAAATTTGATCTTTATCTCGCGTCGCATCTAGATAGAAATGTGATTCTTAGCATGCACCACACTCAGGAATCTGAATCCTAGCTTTCCTCGCATTTAGATAGAAATATGACTGTTAGCATGAGCCGCACTAGTATGAAATTCTGAACTTTAGCTTGCGCCGCATCTAGATAGATATGTGACTGTTAGCATGTACCGCACCTAGATGGAATCCCACAATTGCAAGGACAGCAATGCCAACTAACCAACCAACTAACAATTCTAGCCCTCTGCATACACCCCTCAAAATATAACCAAACACAACCACAAGCCTAAAACGCAGCAATCCGCACAAACTTCACAACAATGCAACAACAAACAAACCACACATAGACTTGCACAACAGCACACGACGACTACGGACCATTAAACACCCCAAGCCCAGCCAACGGACCCACCGGGCTGAGGCTGCCAACAGCACATCACTGCTCTCTTGCACTTTTCCAGCTTATTCTCACTAACCCACCCCCCCTCCTCCCCTTTTTCAGAGCCGCCAGAGCGCCAGGGGACCACTTTGGTGGTGATAGTGTGCGATACAAATGTCCTTTAACATTAACATTAACATTAATATTAACATTTTGTGGTTCGTCCAAAACACTCCCTCCTCTCTGCCCAATGCTGGATTAAGTACCCAGTGGACAGAAACCAGAGAGTGGTCTGGTTCGGTGGATGAAGGGGTTCTGGATTACTCAGGAAGGTATTGCGGGTTTCCCAGAAACCTAAGTGCAGGGGAATAGCGGCATTCAATAATGGGCAACCACCGCTCAACTCCCTCACCACCCTGCAGCTACCCTAGATATACTGCCTGCTAACACCAAATCCTGCTCACCTCTTGTTATGTTGTAGGTGTATATTGTAGAGGTAGTCCTTCTCTATCTCCTTGCAGTCTATCCCAGTTACCTCAATGGATAAAAGGTGGCCCAGGCCAGCTGCGACACACCTGTCGCCTTGGAGAATGTTGGAGAATGTCTCTTGCTGTGGACGCTAGAATCCGTGCTGTTAAAAAGTCTTGCACTGTCCGCCCAAGCACGTTTGATGATGCTGATCAGAGCGTGGTAACTGTGTGCCTTTAATATCCTTTAATATCCTTAAGTAGCTGCCAAAGTTCTGCTGTTTGCTCAAGCAAGTGTTAAACAGCTTCCTGCTGCACGTCTGTGCCCGATGTCTAATTGTCTTTGCCTTTCTTTTCAGGTCCGGAAGCAGTCTGCAGCTGCGGCGCGTAAGGCAGCAGCAGGGTCCCGCTACATGGATGGAGCGGACCGGAGTGAGTATTAGGATGGGGGAGTGGCCGAGGTGAAGGATTAAGCTCCGGCTTTCTTCTGTCTTCTGTGTCCTCTATGTGTTGCAGGAGCCGCGCGCGTGCCTTATAGGTGCTGTGGATGCGCAGAGTAGAATGCTGGACCCTCTCAATGAAAACGAAGCTGTGGAGAGGCCAAGCGTGTTCCTGGAGAGGTCGAGGCAAGTATCAGGTGAGTTCTTCAAGCAGATGATAACTGCGATGGATCACAAAACCAGAAGGGGGGTCCGTTGCACACGGATCGGAGAAGGCAAGCGTTACGCTGCCTCTATTCAGCCATAGGAAACGCTAAGCGCTGGGTGTAGCCCACGGTGGGGTTTATATAGCCCTGGGCTCCACTCAGCACCACTAGACCACTAAGGATTCTGTGCCACAAGCCCATTGGGGGCCATTTTGTATCGTTCTGGGTGACTTGTCCCGGGGGGCCATTTTGGAAGGGGCAACTAATGGGAAATACAGGCAGAAGCCTGTTCCTACGCCAATTAGCCACTCTTCTAGACCAGAGACTGCCTATATTACATGATGGGATTTTGGGGATCATGACAATACTCTTTCATCCTTTGTTTGGCTGTTCGGTCTTGATCTCTCAATTCTGTGTCTTCAGGCCGAGTAGCATCTTGGGGTCCATGGTGTGGCAGTCTGGTGCGAACATTTCTCCCAAACATTACTTCTGCTGGGCTTTTCCCCGTGGAGCTATGTGGGGTGCTCCTGTAGTCTCTTAGCAGTTGGTGAAGTACCTGCTCCTACAGCTGTCCTGTGAGTCGGCCTCTTGTAGCGCTCTTTTGAGATTTGCCATGAAGCATTCAATCTTTCTGTTTGCATGAGACATAGCAGCGTGATTTTCTGGTGATGAAATCCCATATATTTGCTGACCCTTTTGAACTCTTTGCCTGTGAACGGTGCACAATTGTCTGTTTTCACTCTTCTGGGTATGCCAGAGGTTGTGAATATGCTGTTAATTACTGGAATCACGTGGTGAGCCGTCGTGGATGACACTAGCTGTGCCTCAGGGTAACGGGAGTACTTATACATTACAGCAGGGGCATATTTTCCTACTTCTACGGGCCCAAAGAAGCCGGCAGCTACTGCTTCCCACAACTCGTCTGGTAGCTCGGACATGTGTAGCGGTTCTGAGTGTCTATTCGGGGTGATGAGACAGCAAGTCAGTCACTCTTTCAAGATTTCCTCCACCAGCGAATCCAATTGGGGGAACCGCACCTTTTGTCTTAACATACGCTTTGTGGAGACGATCCTCTGTTGCTTTTCATGGGCAAGTTCTACGACATTCCGCTTGAGAGAGGTCGAGATCACCATCTTGTGTCCTTTTAATAATATGTTGTCCTCAGAGAGTGCTAATTCTTCCCTCACTTGTATGAGCCTCGGTAAGGTTGGCCACTTGCAAGGCCATGCACACTCTGGATAGTGCCTCGCCATGCTTCCTTACGTCCGTGCCAAACACCAAAATGTCATCACTGTAGTTAATACAGTTTTGGATGTGTTTGATCACGTTGTGAATTTCCACTTGAAAAATCTAGGCCACGAAGGACACTACGAAGCTTAACCTCTTGGATCTATAGAGACCGAGGTGTGTGACGTATGTCGTTATGTTCCTGCTCTCTGGGCTCAGCACTAGCTGGTGATATCCTTTTAACATGTCCAGTTTAGAGACGACCTTAGCACCATTTAGAAAGTTTATCATGTCAGTGATAAACGGTACCATGTGTCTCACTCTGTAGATGTCCTGGTTGGGTCTTCTCATATCTACACACAGGCAGATGGTGTCCGAGTCCTTCTTTGAGATGGGGACGATGGATGACACCCATGTTGTGGGTCGGTTCTCTTATGTCCTGTTCGAATAGTTTGCACAATTCCTCTGCGATCTTCCGTTGTATGTTAATGAGTATGCCTCTGTAATGTTGTGCTACCGGCGGGATGTCTTCGTCTATGTGTAACTTGATTTGTTTATTGCGTAGTTTCCCTATTCCTTTGAACAGGGTCGGGTGCAGTTCCTTGGATCATGTCCACTGGGTCAATGTATTTGGGTACCATTAACTTGTAAAACACATGTATAAGGCTCATGTCTATGGCTGTTTTGAAGCTGATTATACACCCACTCTCACTCCCGGTGGCAAGCACATGTATGAGGACTTTCTTTTCTAGTGATTTGAATCTGCATGTTCCTTCAAAGTGCCCCAAGCACTTTAGAGGGGCCTTTGCCCCATATGGGTAATTATCTACGATGGCTGGTTTCAGTTTAGGGGCGCTGCATTTTATTGTATATACCTGTTCGCTTACCACGTTCACTGTGGTGCCACATGAGTCCCATGAGCAGGGCCGGGCTGTGTCCCGTTGCTCTGCAGTTGTCTAATGTGTATTGGTAACCCTTCTTTCTGTGTTCGCCTTCCAATGAGCTGATTTCTGTGTCTGAGGGAGATTGTTCTACCAGGTACCGTATGTGGTGTCTTGACCTCCTTTCTGGTCGTGCTCGCACAACGTCTCTCCTCCTCTCCTTCTTGTCCCTCGAGGACTTGTTGTCTCCTTATTCAGGTTCTCTGTGTTTCTGTCTCTTTTGGTCTGCTATTAGAGTGGGCTGCTTCTTGAGACGCTTGTGCCGCCGTGTGGAGAGGCCTTGGCCTGTAGCAAGTGGCAGATTCTCTCCCTCTGTCACATCAATTCTCACGTGCTATGCGACACACTGATTTAAAGTGTCCTTCATTGCCACATGCGGAGCACCTCTGTCCTACTGCCGGGCAAGTGTCTTTGTGTGGGTGTTCATATCCACAACGGTAGCAGAAAGGTTCCTCTTATCTGTGGTTATTTTGGAGTCTGTGTATTGTCTCTGATGGCGTGGTCGTGTTGAAACTCTCAACTTGCGTTTCCGCCGCCAGTTCTGCCATTACAAGTGTCAGGATTTCGTCGAGTGTCCGAGCTTTTTGAAGGAGCTTGTGCCGGAACGTCTGGGATTCGTAGCTCATAATTATTTGGGACCGGAGAGCTTCCGTGTTCGAATAATTTGCAAAGTCGCAGTGTTTCATTTTGATCCTTGGGCATATAATGTAGGCGTCCATTGTTTCTCCTTTGACCTTTTTTGTGCTATGAAAGAGATGACGTTCATAGTCCAAATTTGTGTGTGGTGTGAAGTAGGCAGCCAATGCTCCTTTTAAATCTTGAATGGAGTCAATAGAAGTTGCTGAAATTTCATCAATAATGTCCCTTGTTGCAGGCCCTACTGCTAGCTTGAGCAGACATTTTTGTCGTTCATTGTCCACTGGCCCTGTGGCCCCAATGTATAGATCGAAATCCCTTATCCATCTGGCTCAGCTTGGCCCCATGTTGCTTGTGTCTGACACATCAAAGGCCCCTGGCAGCTGTACTGCTAGAGAGTACGGAAGCCTGTATGGGGTTGTTGCTGGTGGAGCCTTTTGTCCTGCCTGAATGTCCTGATTCACTGCCTTTGGGATATCTTATACAGACATTTTTGTGCCTTCCTGCGTGCACTGGTCTCATTATGCCTTTTTTGTCCCACCTGGTCTTCTTCTACGGCCGCCGGTTGTGGCACGTGCACCGTAGTATTAGAGGCGGGGGAAGAGGGACTCTGTATGATGCCTGGCACGAGCACCGACGTTCCCTCTCTCTATTTATCACCCCCATTCACTGCTTCTCCTTCTGTGAGTCACTGCCGCGGCTCCGTGCTTATTTTGATGTCGGCTGGTCTTTCCGCTGTCAAGCGCAGTAACACCTTCACTGCAGCAGCCATGGGTGATGTGTGGACCTCCAGGCTTCCTCGCCCGCAATTGGCACACAGTCCATTTTCCTTCCGTGCTGCACCTGCACTGCTGATTGCGGGCCACATATGACACACGTGTCTTCTACCCTTCATTGCCAGTGCCAAACCTTGTCCTGGGGAGGGAATGCCATGCCCCAGGAGGCGTGTGTTTGCTGTGCAATAACCGGACGGAGACGAGGTATCCTTAACACCTCTTTATTCATCAATGTACAACAGTTAACTCCCCTGCCCGCCCTGTCCCACGTCACTTCCCAGCCCTGCCCCCTCCTGTCCCTCTGCCCAGGATCTTGACTGTTAACATGACACCCACCCAAATTAAACAGTTACCCCAACGGGGGTCAGGTGTGAGTCCGGGATGATGATGCTCACCCCATCTCTCTGATGAGTCAGATACATTTCCCACTCCCAACAATCCCCCTAAGTGTGATACATTTCCCACTCCCAAAAACACAATATTGTTAGGGTAAATGTGGTGTGGGCGGGGAATACAGCCATTACTGTACTCCAGTAAAACCCCACCACTCTTATACCCTAATATCTTATACCACGTGCATCTAGTTGAATTGTGTAAGTAAGCCACAATTTGTATGTAGCCTGAAATGTATCGCACTTAGGGGGATTGTTGTCAGTGGGAAATGTATCGCACTTGGATGGATTGTTGGGAGTGGAAAATGTATCGCACTTCTGAGGATTGTTGGGAGTGGGGAATGTATCGCCCTTATGGGGGCTGTTGAGAGTGGGAAATGCATCGCACTTAGGAGATTGTTGGGAGTGGGATATGTATCGCACTTAGATGGATTGTTGGCAGTGGGAAATGTATCGCACTTAGGGGTATTGTTGGGAGTGGGAAATGTATCGCACTTAGATGGATTGTTGGGAGTGGGAAATGTATCGCACTTAGGGGGATTGTTGGGAGTGGAGAATGTATCGCACTTACATGGATTGTTGGGAGTGGGAAATGTATTGCACTTAGGGGGATTGTTGGTGTCATGATCTCTGCTTCCAAAAGGTCAGGACTTACCCAACTCCCTTGGAAGCAGACCCATAACCCAGGTTCCGAGTGCCAACCAGTCCCAATTGGGACCTTTTGGACCCTGTCCTAGCGCCAGTGGCACCAGGCTCATATATATGCCCAGTCCCAGCGCTGGAAGCGCCGGGCTCATAATGCTTGGGTGGACTTACCTGCGGCAGACCATGCTGCTTACTTACCTGCCAGTTGAGCCTCTAATCCTCTTCTGTTTGGGACTACTTTTCCTGTTGGGTGGGGCAGGAGCCACTCCCTAGGTTCAGAACACTGGAACTCTTCTGGAAAGCAGGAACTCTTTTCTTACCTAGGCGAGGCTGTGGAAGGAGACAACTAAGCACTACAGGAGGCTATTTAAACCACACCCGATGGATGAATCTTGATTTGCGTTATTCTGCATCCTCTGCAGCAGAACACTCATCGTGTCTTCTGCATCTGATCCTGGGCCTAAGGGAAAAAGGCTTACCATCCTGAATCCAGTCTTCAGCAACACCTATAAAGACAAGAAAGAATAGGTTAGCACTACGGTCTTCAGTGACAGCGCTTCTCTTACCTGGTCCATCGGCTGTCACCAACGCCTCGCGCTGCATTCCGGCATCTGAAAGACAAAGGCTTACCTACTCTTCGCGTGCTCCGGAGGTCTTCGCACTGCATTCCGGCATCTGAAAGACAAAAGCTTACCAACTCTTTGCACGCTCCGGAGGCCTTCGGCACTGCATCCCGCATCTGAAAGACAAAAGAAGGTGCGTTTAAAGACATTGGGTAACTTTATTACTCACGTGCCATTACTCCTTCCCACGCCGAACCCAGTGGGTATTCCGGCACCCTTCAGCAGCTCCGAACTTGTACCTGCAAGATAAAAGGACAGTTAGTGCGCATCGTGAAGCAGGCAACAAGCGCTTACTTACGTGCTTCCAGGCGCTTCTATTCCTCACACGGGTTCCATCCTCAACTCACTTCAGCCCGTCATCCGCCATCGCCGGAACTCTGCAAAACAAGAGACATCATTACAAAAGACTTTTAAAGACATTTGAAATACTCGGAACTTACCGTTCGTGCAGTAAACGACGGACAGCAGTCCTCTGAGGTCAAGAGGCCTGCACCCTTATCCAGTGAAGAAACTGGTTACGGCACCCTGCCCCGAGGCAGATGGAGAGCTCGGCGTTCACTTACCTAAGGTGAGAGCGTTAACCTTTGGGGTTCTACAGGAGGAGAGAAAGGGAGGAAGAGAGAGACACCCAATAACCCCAGTTCATTAATCCCATATTTTCTATCTGCAGACATCTTACTCTTCGAGTCAGATATACAGTGCACAGAGGTCCAGCCCAAAGAGCCAACCGTGTGTTACACATCACCTTTGAAGATACGGTATTCGCCCAGTCAAGACCGGCGCCTCTGCGGGAATCAGGAGAGCGTTACAGAACGCAAAGCCTACCGCAAAACTCCCGCCCAGGCGCTATGGAAACCTCGGATACCGACCAGCTAGCCCAGTTACTTGGGGAACTAAGAGCAGAAGTGCATGCAGCCCGTCAAGAAACGAACGCTCTAAGAAGGGAACTGATTATTTCCAAGGAGCGAACAGACGATCTCGCTAGACAATTGCTACAGTCACAAGCCGGACAGACCCCATTACCCGCATCAGGGGCAAATCTTCCTTCAACATCCTCTATGAATCCAGTGCAAATCAACCTACCTGGGAATGTACCTCTGGCTCCGCCCGAATGATTTTCTGGTGACCCAAAGAGGTTTGCAGTATTTATTAATCAGTGCCGGTTGCATTTCTTATGCCGGCCAGCCGCCTTTCCAACTGATCAAGCTAAAGTAGCTTTCGTGCTTTCGTACCTTAGTGGCAATGCGGCAGACTGGTCGATCCCTCTAGTTAATCAAGATGATCCGGTTCTCCATGATTTTCAAGCTTTTCAGCTCAGTATGGAAAAACTGTTCGCAAGACATTCACAGGGGCAGGCCTTGGACAATGAGCTTCTTTCGTTGCGACAGGGTAATCAAGACCTTTTGGCTTATATTGCGTCTTTCAACAGACTGATAGTGGAAACTCAATGGCCTGAGGACAAAAGGATTACGCTGTTTTATAGAGGTCTACGTGGAGAGCTCAAAGATGTGTTAGCCCAAGTAGTGAATCCCCCGCAAGACTGTTCGGACTATATAGACTTAGTCGTTCAAATAGATCACAGACTGCAGAACAGGAAGGCCGATCGTTCCAAGTTTGATGCTCGAGTATTTTCCAAACCACCAACTCCTTCCAAAGGAGTAGACTCCGGGGAACCCATGCAAATAGGGGGCCTGAAAGGACCACTAACACAAAAGGAGCGGGAAAGGAGAAAACAGTTGCAATTATGCCTCTATTGCGGAAACTCAGGGCACTTTCTTCGAGACTGTCCGGTGAAACCAGCCAAGAAGGCAGTAGGAGCTGCAGTTACCAAGGTCACAAACTCTGAGCAGGGAAACGACCTCGCCCGACAAGAATAGAGGTCCTCTTGCCGAGCGTTAAAACCAGTTCCGTGACCTCGCATTTCGTGATACCTATGGTCCTCATTAGCCCTGATCATCCGGATCGATTACATGCGATTGAAGCTTACGTCGACAGCGGTGCCATCGGCAATTATGTGGATCATGAAATGGTTTTGAGGATGAATCTAACTCTTTGTCCTAAGGCTGTAAAGGACGTCATTACTACGGTGGATGGTACGGAGATAGCCTCCGGACCAGTAACGCATACCACTCAAGAAATGACGCTAGTAAGTCAAGATGGACACCATGAGAAGATCGTGTTCGATGTGATCAAGGCCCCTCAGTTCCAGATTATTCTAGGAATACCTTGGTTAGAGAAACACAATCCTCAGATCGATTGGCGAGCAAGAACGGTTCAGTTTCCAGAATGTGTCTCTACTTGTCACCCTCCACCTGGTGTTGCACTGGCAGCAATTTCTTCGGAGACTCCCCAGTTACCTCCCGAATACCTAGAATTCCAAGATGTTTTCCGGAAGGATCAGGCTAACTCTCTACCTCCTCATAGGTCTTATGACTGCCAGATAGACCTGATACCTGGATCTACTCCTCCTTGTAGTAGAATTTATGCCCTCACCGAGCCTGAGAACCTTCACCTCCGACAATACCTGGATCAATACCTAGCGAATGGGTTTATTCGTCCTTCCAAGTCCCCTGCTTCTTCAGCTTTGTTCTTCGTTCCAAAAAAAGAAGGGGACCTTAGAACTTGTATAGATTATCGCGCCCTGAACCAGATCACCGTTAAGAATAGATATCCGTTACCTTTGATCCCTGAACTCCTGGACCAAGTCAGAAAAGCATGCATATATACAAAGCTGGATCTTAGAGGAGCCTACCACTTGGTACGAGTAAAAGAGGGCGATGAATGGAAGACGGCCTTCCGCACCAAGTATGGGCTATTTGAATATCAGGTCATGCCCTTCGGACTTTGCAATGCCCCGGCCGCCTTTCAATATTTTATGAACGATGTCCTCAGAGAGCTCATAGATGTGTGTGTTGTTGTTTACATTGACGACATCCTCGTTTATTCTTCATCGGAATCTGAACATCGGAAACACGTGAAAATGGTCCTCGAGAGATTGCGTCAACACAAACTTTTCGCCAAGTTGGAAAAATGTGTTTTCAACGTGACTGAAGTTGAGTTCTTGGGATTCATATTATCACCTAGCGGAGTGCGTATGGATTCAAAGAAGGTCGATGCAATTCTCAAATGGCCATCACCATCCTCCGTAAAAGGTGTTCAAAGCATGTTAGGCTTCGCTAACTTTGACCGCAGGTTTATCCCCGAATTCTCTCGAATAGTCCAGCCCATCACCACCTTGTTAAAGAAAAACAAACGTTTTGAATGGTCTACCGAGGCGGAGCAAGCTTTCCAGAATTTGAAGACTAAATTTATCTCTGCACCAATTTTAAAACATCCTCGCCCCGAACTCCCCTACATCGTTGAAACTGATGCTTCGAGCCTTGCCATGGGGGCAGTTCTATCACAAAAGGACCCAGTAACCAATCAGTTGCATCCCGTGGCATTTTGGTCCAGCAAATTCTCGCCTCCTGAAATCAATTACACTATTACTGATAAGGAACTTCTGGCTATCAAGTCTGCCTTTAAGGCTTGGCGGCATTATCTTCTGGGGGCCCGACACACCGTTACTGTGATTACGGATCACCGAAACCTGCAATATTTGAAAACCGCAAAAGCCCAATCCTCTAGACAACTCCGTTGGGCACTATTCTTTGCCGAGTTTGACTTCATAATTACCTATCGACCTGGTACAAAAAACGGTAAAGCTGATGCCCTTTCTCGGATGGGAGTGGAAGAACACTTGATCAACCCTAAACCTGTACCTATCATTCCCGAACAAAGAATTCTGGGTGTAATCGCCACACAATCCATAGAGGAAGTTAAGGATAAAGCCAGGCAACTTGTAACTCCAGCAGACATACAGAATTGGCATCTGCAGGGAAAGGACTTTGCAGTGAAGGACAACTTATTGTATTTCCAAGAACGATTATACCTGCCCAGCACAGATTTACAGAAAAAGGTAATCTCTTGTTATCACGATTCCTTAATGGAAGGACATCCCGGTATGGCCAAAACCTCAGAAAAGATCAAGCGCTACTTCTGGTGGCCGTCTTGGAAAAAAGATATCAGAGACTTTATAAGGTCCTGTGGAGTATGCGCCCAAAACAAGAGTCAAAAGGAAAAACCAGCCGGCCTCTTACGCCCTATTGACATCCCACCTCGCCCTTGGCATACGCTTTCTATGGACTTCATCACTGATCTACCTCCATGCTCCGGATACAATACGATCCTAGTAATCGTGGACTTATTCTCCAAGATGGCGCATTTCATTCCACTCAAAGGCTTGCCAACAGCAACAACTCTGGCCCGAGAATTTCTCGAAAACATCGTCCGACTGCACGGTTTTCCTTCAGTTCTAATTTCGGATCGAGGTAGTCAATTTATTTCTCATTTTTGGCAAAGTTGCTGTCGGTCGGCTCAAATTGATGTGAGACTATCGACCAGTCACCACCCTCAAACCGACAGACAAACCGAGAGGACCAATCAAACTCTGGAACAGTATTTACGCTGCATGCTGCAACAAACTGAAAAAACTTGGAAAGATATCCTTTGGATAGCCGAATATGCTTACAATAACTCTGTCCACTCGGGAACTGGGAAAACCCCGTTTTTTCTTCTATACGGCAGTCACCCTCGAACCTCGGAGTTGGATCCACTCCAAGATCTTGGAACACCAGCAGTAGACTACCTGCATTCTACAATCACCCAAGCCTTTAAGGAAGCCGTTTCTCACCTTCAAAGGGCTAAGGAACAATACAAGAAAGGAGCAGATCAACATCGGAAGGAATCCCCCCAATATCAAGTAGGAGATCAAGTCTGGTTATCCACCAAATATCTACCTCTAAAAGGACCACGCACATTCAACCCAAGATACCTTGGTCCCTATTCCATCACTACCATAGTAAACCCAGTAGCGGTCAAGTTGGACTTGCCCCCTCACATGAAGATACATCCGGTCTTCCACGTCTCTCTATTAAAACCCGTGCAACCTCAAACCCGACTAACTAAATCTCCAAAACCTATCCTAGTTGATGGAGAACTCGAGTTTGAAGTCAAAAGCATCCTGGACTCCAAGATCTCCAAATCTAAACTATTTTACCTAATTGACTGGAAAGGCTACGGCCCCCAAGAAAGATCCTGGGAACCTGCAGAATATGTCCACGCTCCTCGTCTAATCAAAAGATTTCATCGAACATTTCCTGACAAGCCCAAACCCCCGGAGAAGCCCGGTTTGGGAGGGGCCTTGAGGGGGGGTGCTGTCATGATCTCTGCTTCCAAAAGGTCAGGATTTACCCAACTCCCTTGGAAGCAGACCCATAACCCAGGTTCCGAGTGCCAACCAGTCCCAATTGGGACCTTTTGGACCCTGTCCTGGCGCCAGTGGCACCAGGCTCATAAATATGCCCAGTCCCAGCGCTGGAAGTGCCGGGCTCATAATGCTTGGGTGGACTTACCTGCGGCAGACCATGCTGCTTACTTACCTGCCAGTTGAGCCTCTAATCCTCTTCTGTTTGGGACTACTTTTCCTGTTGGGTGGGGCAGGAGCCACTCCCTAGGTTCAGAACACTGGAACTCTTCTGGAAAGCAGGAACTCTTTTCTTACCTAGGCGAGGCTGTGGAAGGAGACACCTAAGCACTACAGGAGGCTATTTAAACCACACCCGATGGATGAATCTTGCTTTGCGTTATTCTGCATCCTCTGCAGCAGAACGCTCATCGTGTCTTCTGCATCTGATCCTGGGCCTAAGGGAAAAAGGCTTACCATCCTGAATCCAGTCTTCAGCAACACCTATAAAGACAAGAAAGAATAGGTTAGCACTACGGTCTTCAGTGACAGCGCTTCTCTTACCTGGTCCATCGGCTGTCACCAACGCCTCGCGCTGCATTCCGGCATCTGAAAGACAAAGGCTTACCTACTCTTCGCGTGCTCCGGAGGTCTTCGCACTGCATTCCGGCATCTGAAAGACAAAAGCTTACCAACTCTTCGCAAGCTCCGGAGGCCTTCGGCGCTGCATCCCGCATCTGAAAGACAAAAGAAGGTGCGTTTAAAGACATTGGGTAACTTTATTACTCACGTGCCATTACTCCTTCCCACGCTGAACCCAGTGGGTATTCCGGCACCCTTCAGCAGCTCCGAACTTGTACCTGCAAGATAAAAGGACAGTTAGTGCGCATCGTGAAGCAGGCAACAAGCGCTTACTTACGTGCTTCCAGGCGCTTCTATTCCTCACACGGGTTCCATCCTCAACTCACTTCAGCCCGTCATCCGCCATCGCCGGAACTCTGCAAAACAAGAGACATCATTACAAAAGACTTTTAAAGACATTTGAAATACTCGGAACTTACCGTTCGTGCAGTAAACGACGGACAGCAGTCCTCTGAGGTCAAGAGGCCTGCACCCTTATCCAGTGAAGAAACTGGTTACGGCACCCTGCCCCGAGGCAGATGGAGAGCTCGGCGTTCACTTACCTAAGGTGAGAGCGTTAACCTTTGGGGTTCTACAGGAGGAGAGAAAGGGAGGAAGAGAGAGACACCCAATAACCCCAGTTCATTAATCCCATATTTTCTATCTGCAGACATCTTACTCTTCGAGTCAGACATACAGTGCACAGAGGTCCAGCCCAAAGAGCCAACCGTGTGTTACACATCACCTTTGAAGATACGGTATTCGCCCAGTCAAGACCGGCGCCTCTGCGGGAATCAGGTGAGCGTTACAGTTGGGAGTGGGAAATGTATCCCACTGACATGGATTGTTGGGAGTGGGAAATGTATTGCACTTAGGGGTATTGTTGGGAGTGGGAAATGTATCACACTTAGGGGGATTGTTGGATGTGGGAAATGTATCACACTTAGCTGGGTTGTTAGGAGTGGAAAATGTATCGCACTTAGGAGTATTGTTGGGAGTGCAAAATGTATCGCACTTACGGGGATTGTTGGGAGTGGGAAATGTATCGCACTTAGGGGGATTATTGGGAGTGGGATATGTATCGCCCTTAGATGGATTGTTGGGAGTGGGAAATGTATTGCACTTAGGGGGATTGTTGGGAGTGGGAAATGTATCCCACTGACATGGATTGTTGGGAGTGGGAAATGTATTGCACTTAGGGGGATTATTGGGTGTGGGATATGTATCGCCCTTAGATGGATTGTTGGGAGTGGGAAATGTATTGCACTTAGGGGTATTGTTGGGAGTGGGAAATGTATCACACTTAGGGGGATTGTTGGACGTGGGAAATGTATCACACTTAGCTGGGTTGTTAGGAGTGGAAAATGTATCGCACTTAGGAGTATTGTTGGGAGTGCGAAATGTATCGCACTTACGGGTATTGTTGGGAGTGGGAAATGTATCGCACTTAGGGGGATTGCTGGGAGTGAAGAATGTATCGCACTTAGGGGGTTTGTTGGGAGTGGGAAATGTATTGCACTTAGGGGGATTATTGGGAGTGGGATATGTATCGCCCTTAGATGGATTGTTGAGAGTGGGAAATGTATTGCACTTAGGGGGATTGTTGGGAGTGGGAAATGTATCCCACTGACATGGATTGTTGGGAGTGGGAAATGTATTGCACTTAGGGGGATTATTGGGAGTGGGATATTTATCGCCCTTAGATGGATTGTTGGGAGTGGGAAATGTATTGCACTTAGGGGTATTGTTGGGAGTGGGAAATGTATCACACTTAGGGGGATTGTTGGACGTGGGAAATGTATCACACTTAGCTGGGTTGTTAGGAGTGGAAAATGTATCGCACTTAGGAGTACTGTTGACAGTGGGAAATGTATCACACTTAGGTTGATTGTTGGGAGTTGGAAGTGCTATGCGGATAACACTCAGCTCGTTTTCAGGCTCCCCTGTGCCACCTCTTCTCCTTCTCTCAAGTGCAACTCCTGGTATGACTCTGACCTCGTCACCCTAAAACGCAAATGCAGTGTGGCTGAGAGGATATGGCAAGGTTCTTGTGCATCCTCTGACAAACTGGCCTGCCGCCTGCTCCAAAGGCAATCCGACTTTCAGCCCGCTCTAAGACGAGAGCCCACATCCAAGCCCACGTCTCAGCGGCATCTAACAATTCGGCCGAACTCTTTAAAATCTGCAGGGAGCTGGCCACCCTCTTGTCCTCTCCTTCTCCTCCCTCTACTCTTTGCTCTACCTCCGGCCCCCTGTGGCTACCTCTCCTCCCTCTTTCTCTTCCTTTCCTCTGTTCTCCCCTGACAAGGTTTCTAGGCAAGTCTGATCAATTAAAGTCTTGTAAAAACAGGTTCTTCCCTGTTCTTCCAAAGCCATCAAGGACCACATTGACACCCTCAATCCTGCCCTGGCTGACTTCTGCAATCACTCCTTCGCCACTGGAGCCTTCCCTTCCCCCCTGAAGCACTCTCTTGTGCACCCTCTTCTCAAGAAACCCTCAGCCGACCCCTCCTGCCCGGCTAACTATCGCCAGATCTCCATCAGTCCTTTCCTGGCCAAACTCCTGGAAAAGCTGGCTATCTCCCAGCTTAACCTTCACACTGAATCTGTTGGGTGTCTTCATGACCATCAGTCTGTCTTCAGAGAAGCCAGAAGCACGGACACTGCTCTCCTGAACATCCGTGAACACCTGCTCTCTAACCTTGATTCTAATCTTCCCTCTGTCCTCATCTTACTCAACCTCTCTTCTGCCTTTGACACGGCCAACCATGCCATCCTGCTCAATCGTCTCCATGCTAACCTTGGTATCGCCAATCAGGTCCTGGCCTGGCTGACCTCGTTCATCTCTGATCGACCCTCCCAGGTCCCACTTGGGGCCTTTCTTTCCCCTATCTCACTCTTTACCTGTGGTGTTCCCCAGGGGTCTAACCTCTCTCCCTGACTGTTCACCCAATACCTGGCACCTCTCGCCCACAGCATTGCCGCTCTCTGCTCAACTTTCAGTGCTCTGCAGATGACACTCAGCTCGTTTTTAGGCTCCCCTCTGCCACCTCTTCTCCTCTCATCTCTGACTATCTGTCTGCTATCCAGGAGTGGTGTGCCACCAATGATCTCTGCCTTAATGCCAGTCAGACAGAGATTCTCCTCATCGGGACACCTGCACCCTCCTTTTCCTGTCACTCTCTGGCCAGCCTCCCTTGGCCCTTTTCCTGCTCCCACCTGTGATGCTAAGAACCTTGGGGTCATCTTCGATCCAAACTCTCCTTTTCTCCTCACATTTCTGATGTATTTAAGAAGTCTCCGGCACTGAAATTCCTTCTCTGGCTCCCCGTGGCTGCAAGGATCAAGTTCAAGACCCTCTGCATTATCCACAAGTCTTTCTGTGGCCTGGGACCTACCTATCTGCAGCGCTGCCTACCTAAATACTGTCCCTTCCAAGCCCTCCGCTCATCTACCTCCAACCTTCTGCGAGTGAGCCAGTTCTCCAAGCAGAGATTTGGAGGAAGAACCTTATCCTTAGCAGGTGCCTCCCTCTGGAATAGCCTCTCTGGCATCATCTGTCTTGACCCTGATCTTCTTAAGTTCCAGAAACTCCTCAAGACCTTCCTCTTCTCCTCTTCCTTCTCTCTCCATCTACCCCACTAACCCAGTTCTCTTCTCTTTCCCTCTCTCCCTCCTCGTCCTTCACAGTGTGCTGACTGGCCGCCTGGTGTTCCTCAGTGTCCCCCTCCAGTAATCTTTCACACTTGCCTTAGGGCCCTGCACCGCACCCTCACTCACTGCACTGAGAAACATCCGTAGAGAGTGGCTCTCCCTGCCCTTATCCTAGCCTCCACTGACCGGGTGAACTCCTTTGCACTTGCCTCAGGGCCCCACACCCCTCCCACTCACACTGCACTGAGGAATATCCCTAGAGAGTGGCTCTCTCTGTACTTACCCCCAGTCTCCACTGACCGGATGCAGTTGGACCTCCACTCCCTGTTATCGTCTGTGCAGCTTCATGATCTGTATGCTCCGTGCCGAAGGCTGTCTGTCCTCCCTTGTCTCCATCCCTTAATTGCACTGATATAATCTGCAGAATCGCCGTCAGGCATATTTGTAGTATCTCAAACTGTTAAATGTATCCTACACACTTACTCTGCCTGTGCAGACTATTTTCACCTCAGAATTATTTCAAGGGCTCCCACTCTCCTTGAGCGCTTTGAAACACATGCCTGTGTCTAGGTGCTTTATAAATGAACAATACAATACAATACAAGTCGAAATACCAACTGCACCTCCTCAGAGGTATTCTTCCTTTTCTCTCCTTCCCCCAGAAGCTCACTGTCTCTAGAGCTCTGGTTCTCTTTAGGCTGGACTACTGCAACAAACTCTTTCTAAATCTGCCTGCATCTACTCTCCGCCCTCTGCAGCTCATCCAGACAGGACTGCAAGACTTGTCCTTGGCCTCAAGCCCAGGGATCATATCTCTCCAGTACTGAAATCTCTGCATTGGCTCCCACTGGCTGCAAGGATTACGTTCAAGACCCTCTGCATTGTCCTCAAGTCATTCTGGGGCCTGGGTCCTCAATACCTTCCAACTCGAGCTCTTCGCTCCTCCACCTCCTACTCCCTCAGGGTCAGTCGCTTCTCCAAGCAACGAGTTGGTGGTAGATCTCTTTCTTCAGCTGGGGCCTCCCTCTGGAACAGCCTCCCTTCCTCTCTGAAACTTGAGCAGAACCATCTCTAGTTCCGGAAGCACCTTAAGACCTTCCTCTTTGCTTCTGCCTTCTCTCTTTCTCTCCCCTGCTGATTTCCTGTCTGTTTCTGCACTGGTCATCTGGCTACCCTCTGATTTCGGGCCCAGGTCCCTGCTCGCCCAGTTGCACACCCGCACTGCCTCCCGGCAACCTTTGCACTTGGGTCTGTATCTGTAACCCTACAGTCACCCTGCACTTTTGGACACCTGCTGTCTGCACTGACCCTTGCACCTACCACCTGCTGCCACACTTCTTGTTATTGTTTTGATCCCATGTACAGTTCTGCCCCCACCCCTTTCCCCTGTCACATGTCCCCCCCTCCCATGCACTTGAGCAATCTCAATGTCACTTGGCCTAGTAAGATTGTTTTCTCTGTCCTCCCTCTGTTCCCCCTTCCTTGCCTCGTTGCACCTTGAACACTTGTGTATAGGCGCGTTACAAATGCCATATCATATCATTGCAAGGTTAGAAGTTTTGGTTTTTAGATTTACATTTGATTTAATAACACTTTTGGCAACTTGATCCTTTTTTTGACAGGAAAATAAAAGGGAAATACACATCGCTGACCCTAAAATCTCAGTTACGTGCAGTTTTTCTAGATATGAAAAAGAGCAATACTCCTCTGAAACTGCATTAATTGAAATGACAAGATCGGCTGAATATTTGTAAAATTTCAGTAACCCCCTTTCACTTCATCAGCCCACAATAGGCTGTGAGCCGGGGGAGAGGCAATTATTAGCGAGCCCCGCCCTTGCAGCCCCCAACTCAAGTGAATTGATATCTCCCCTAATAACAGTTATAGTTCAAGCCTCTCGCGTTTTCTCCATGTCACAGCAAACAGACCAGCAGTCGTCTTGGAATTGGAATTTTCAAAATCCTCCAAGACATTGGGCCTCATTACGACCCTTGCGGAATGGGTTTACCGGCACCGGTAATGGTGCCGGTGCCGTAAACCCTTTCTGCCATATAACGAGGTTGCCTAAAACCAGACGTCCTTTCCGGGTCGTGCGAGGGGACCAAGGAGCTAATAACGGGCCCGTTATTAGCTCCATCCCCATTCCCATTGAGCCCTATGGGGGCTCAAATGGGAATGGGTATTGGTTTTGCGAATGAGGAATTACCGGGTCCCCCAAGGTTGGAATGACCCGGTAATTCCTCATTCATAGACCACGGACCCGGACACGATTTTTGAGGCAGCCATGGCGCTAATAGCACCATGGCTACCGCCAAACTCGTAATGAGGCCCAATTGTCCAGCATGGCTTTTTTCTCTAATAAAGGGAAGACTCTTTTTTTAGATCATGCAGAGTTCTATCCTGGGCATCGCAGAAGGAAGTGCAAAGAGTCTCATCACGCACTCGGCATGTTTTGCAGCCTGACCCAGTTGTGCGGTCCCATCTCCTCATGTTGCTACCTGATATGATTTATGATACGATATGATATGATAGGTTATTTATAACCTGAGGCCAAGTGGTCTTCTCTTGCGGGGGCCAAGGCAACTCTCTTCCTCGGTTTCAACAGACTGCTCAAATGAGGGTGTGGAGACCAATCTGCCCCATGGGTATCTGCCCATTCTCACTTGCTTCTTCATGTCAATTCTCTAGCCCTGAGTTCACTATTTCGATTGCTTTGTTTCATTCTTAATGTTGGGAGCAGGGAACTATGTGCAGACATGATTCCGATATTTGCATAAGGATTCCCACCATACCTACATAACCTACGTTTTTCTTTAAATTGTTGCGGTCGAGCAACATGCTGCTTCCATGCCAGCTTACCCAAGTTTATATTTGCTGACACTGTCCTTTTAAACTGCTATCTTGTGGGCTGCCAGCCACCCACTTGTGATTGTTCATCGCCATAACCTTTGACTTTGCTTTATGCAAAACTAGAACATGGGACTTGGACTAATTTGATGCTGCTTTTAGTTGGGGTTTTAAAGCTTTGGGTGCCATGGAAGTGAGAACAGGATAATCTGTACAGGGTTCGAAATTATTTGGTGCTGGGGCCTATTTGGCTTCTGGATAGAGCCTAGAAGAGCCGAGTTAGCTTTACACCACCAACTATCAGGAACTACCTTTGGCTCCCCAAGCCCATTGTTGCCATAAACCATACAATATAGCTATCTAACATGAACTCTGTGACAGGAAATGTGCATTTATTTATTTATTTATTTATTGTTCGCTTGTTAGGTGCTTATACAGCAAGTACATTCTGTTTCAAAGCGCTCACAGGGCAAAGGGAGGGAAACATGAGGATGAAACGCATAAAAGACACACACAAAACAAATTAAATACAGTGGAGGGAAAGAAGAGAAAGACGAACCTACTATGACTTGTGAGTATTCCGAATGTGCAAGTGCAGCAAGGAAGAGGGCAGTTGGGTAAGGTGCTGGAGTATCGGTGCTCGTGGGAGAGCTAAAGGTGAAGTGCAAGGTATGGTAAGTGCTACACAGCCTGGAGCCACGTTGGGTGAAGTGGGGGCCTCCAAGGCTGAGGGTGTGCCGAGGCAAGTGCGGAAGGTAGTCAGAAACTGGGGTGATTGGGTGTAGGAGGTACGACAGGGGCCCTGAGGATGCATAAGGGCACAGGACACCAATCGCAGCAACTGTGAGATTAGCAGAGGAAAGAAGAAGGGAAGGTGGAGGTAAAGAGGAATTTAAGAAAGTCCTGCTCAAGACACACAGTGGAGGGGGAGGCTCTGAGGAAAGCAAGGGACCCTCCTGCCCTCTGTTTAGAAAAACGCTTTACAGAGAAAGGGTTGGTGCCAGAGGATCAAAGGGGTCCAGAGGGAGAGTATTTAGTAAGAGAGAGTTGAAGAAAGTGTGCTCTCCGACACCAGACAGCCTTGTAGATGATTCTCTGATATGATGTATTTGAATTTAACCCATGCAGCAACCGTGAGCCAGTGAAGACTTTTTAGGGCAGGGAAGATGCGGTCCCTGTGCTTAAGGCAAAGGATAAACATTTAGATTATAAAACCTGTAGAAGAATGATTGGTTATATGTAGGGGACACAAAGCTCTACTTGCTTCTCATTTGAAAGTTGACTTGTCGCATTGAATACATTTATTCTATGTATTACTGCCTCATTCTGAAGTAGCAGCAGAGAGAAAGAATGGGAAAGTTCAAATCACAGAAAGAGACCTATCAAGAGAGATAGAAATGTGTCCGGAAAGAGACAGTAACAAAGATAACTGCATAAACAAATGTAGTGGGAGAGTTATAATGCAACAGCACAAATAGGTAAAGACTGAATGAGAGGTAGCAGCAAGATGGAACACACACAGAAACTGAACAAAAGGGACCACAATTTAAAGAGAATGTGAAAAGTGAAGACTTGAAAAGCAACATGGCCAGAGACGGTGGATTCAACAGAAACCGTGAGCAGTAGCGTTCAAGACAGAGCAGTTCAGCAATGGAATGAGGAGTGCAAGGCATGCATTTTTGGATGCATGGCGCAGTGTGGAAAGAAATCGAGATCCACCGTCCTTCTGGCACTCCCTGTTACGCTCACCTGATATCCCCGGGGGCGTCTGAAAGGCTCTGAGATCTGGAACCCTGGATGCGTAGTTGCCCAGTGCTGAATAATAAGTCTTAGTTATTTGTAGGGTGAGCTATCCGTCCTGCGTTTCTTGTGCAGGGGCGCTTGACGTTTGTTGGCGAGCTGCCTGAGTTGCTTCACTGGTGCAGTACGCCTTTCTTGGGCCCAGGCCTGCTGTGACCGCGAATCTGCTGGTAGGCAGGTAGGTTTGTTAATTGTAAGTCTTTGTTCTGTTTATGGTGGGAATTCGTTAATGTCTTTATCTCCTTCTTTTCAGGTGCGAAAGTCTTGATGCTGGCGTGCCGGATGGAGAGGCACGTTTCTAGGTAAGAGAAAGCGTGAAGCGCTGAGCCTTTATTGTCTTTTAAAGCTAACCTGTGTTTTCTTCTTCTCCTCACAGGCCGCTTTGGTGCTGCGAGTGGATGAGAGCGTGATGAAACACAAGCCCCAGGAATCCGTTAAGGTAAGTACAGCGCTGTGGGGTTGTTTAATATTGAAAGCGAACCTGAATATGTCTCTTTTCCTTTGCAGATGTTTCTGTGGTGCTCAGAATGGAAGCGTGGCGTAGCGCGATGGAATTCAGGTAAGACTGATGGAATTCGCTGTTTTGGAAGTGCGCGTTCTAATATTGTTTTTTCCTTTCTTGTTATTGCAGGTCGCAATGTTCAAATAGCAGCTGTGGTAGCGGTTCACCGGAAGTCCTTAAGCTAGTACTCACAGGTGAGTGATGTTTCTTCTTCTCTCGGTTTCCACAGATTGCAGCCCAGTTGAGATGCTGAGTGCTGGATGGTGTTTTCTCAGGTAAAACCAGGGCTGGACTGCCCCACCGGGACACCGGGACATCCCCCGGTAGGCCTCTGGCCTGTAGGGCCTCTTTTTGAGCGGAAGGATACACATGTATTAGCATAAACACATCGCGTGATTTTCCTCGGCTCCGTCTGGGTGGTTTGCCTTGAATTGGCTGCCACCACTGACCGAGGCAGAGGCACCGTCATTTTTTTTCCCCAGCATCTGGGCTGGACCGGCGCCTGCGCAGGGCCTCCTGGGCTGGGCACCAGATTGGAAGCGCACGTGCCCTGCCTGCAGCCCAGGCTGCGCCTGCGCGCACAATGCACACATTAGCAGGCAGGCAGCTGGTCCGGGCTGCATGAGGCCTGGCATTGCAAGTCACAAGATCGATCGATTGTCAGGTGAGAAGTGACTAGCGAGACACACTGCACGTTGATGATATGTATCTCGAGTCTCGACTCGAGATTGTCCACGTAAGTAAAGTTAACTTGCAGTGGCTGCCTGAAATCATTCCCCAGAGCCCTGTTATTGAGCCGTAGAACCGTCTAGGCCAGACTGGGTAGGCACATTGATACTCGGCTGGTGTGGGTTCAGCACCTGTGTGAGGGAGAGCCCAGCCGGGCGTCAGCACGACCTACCCCGGCCTGTCTCTGCTGGTAGGGCAATAAGGCAATGCCCGAACCAAAAACACAACAAAATGCTAGTTTGGGCCCGTTTTCTTAATCAAAGTGGGCCACTCTTTTGGCCAATGTGGACCGGTTTGACAAGTTACTTTGCTCTGCTGCTACTAGTTTTGACCAGTGTTGCTGAATACATTTTGTTTAAATTGCATCACATTTTTTTTTTTTTTTATTTGTATATAGTTCAATGAACCTTTACAAAATAGCACATTATTACAAACAAAAAATTCAAAATAACCAGACAAAATACAAAACATCTCAATAAAACTAATAAAAGTAGAACAAAGCTTTAACACAATTTTTAAAAGAAAGCAACCCAATAACAAACAAATTTAACACTGAATTAACAAAATCTCTTTCTCAATTACTTTCAAGAACTCTACTAAGGCAAAGATTAATGATCTCTCGTTTCCTTGCATCAGTCGAGTCCAAAGAGATATCATACAATCTGCATAATTCACATTTATAAATCGTAGAAAAAGCTTAGTTCGTACATCTCTAAAATATGGGCATTCTAAAATCAAATGTTTTAGCGTTTCCTTCTGTTCACTACACCTCGAAAAGCGACACTTCGTGGCGCCTGAGTTAGTTCCTGCAATTCCCCAGAATTTTGTTCGTTCGAGAGTATGATATTGATTTAATCTAAATCTCATATAATACATTCTGGTTTTATTACACGGAAATAACGCTATATAATCACAACAGCCATCTCTTTTGTGTAGGAATTTTGCATATTCCTTATAGGTACTCAAATTTGATATTTCCTCTAGAGTGTTACACCAGTCGTACGCAAATAATTTATGTTTAACATAGTTAGGACGTATAAGCAAATCATCACGATCAGTACCCAAATTATTTAAAATTTTAGCCATGGTTTTAAGGTAGCTAGTGAACGAACTGGATGAGCAACCCTTAGTAAATTCAAAAAGATCCTGATATAAAGAATTATCAGGATAGTTAAGTATTTTGGAATAGTTAGAGAGCGCCCGCCAGGTAAACCTAGTAGATAAAGAAATCAATCCCAACTCATGTCTAATAACACAGTTCGGGATTGATATAGCTAAACATAAAGCTCTCTTCACTAAAGTACCCTGTATGGAATCAAGTTGCTTGTGCAAATTACCAACACAAATATCCATAGCGTATAAAAGAATTGGCTCAACCTTTAATGTAAGAAACTCTAATAACGGAGTCAATGAAAACTTACACAACTTATGAAAGATAAATTTCATCTGACTTAAGAGTGGTCTGGCTTTCAGCTTTAGATATTCCACCCATGACTTTATACTATTCACATTGCTCAAACGATATCCTAAGTAAATGGATTCTTGTAATACGCACAAACGCGTCCCCCCCATATTCCAGTTGAACTTCTTAAGTTTCTTATTTGATTTAAAAATCATTATGCATGTCTTGGATGAATTAGGTTGTAAATTATGTTCATACGCAAACTTTATGAATGTATTTAACTTAGCTTGAAGACCAGCAGGAGTTAGATCAAAAAAGATAAGGTCATCTGCAAAGGCTAGCCAGTGTATTCTTAGTGAGCATAGCCTTGCTGGTAACATCAGAGTGGACTCCCAAAGTTTATCTATATCAGAGAGATAAAGGTTGAACAGTAGTGCAGCAAAATTGCAACCCTGTTTTAAACCAAGATGAAGTTGCACAGGTTCAGTTAGCGAACCACCCTGAGTTAGACGAATTCTACAAGATGTATTGGTATGGTATTTCTTAATCCAATAAATCAGATATTCCGGAATTCCCAACTTACGCATTTTGGTCCATAATACATTCCGCACAACAGTGTCAAACGCAGAAGACATGTCAATGGACGCAATGTAAATTGTGCTCAATTCATTATTATTCACTCCGGCAATCAGATGTTTCATTATAGTGGCATTTAGGGTTGTTCCCATTTGACGTCTAAATCCCACTTGACATTTCGAATAGGTCTTATAAGTTGCTAGATGTTTATCAAGCTCATAGATAACTAAAATAGCGAACACCTTTGCCGCCGCATCTGTTAACGATATCAGTCTATAATTCTCGGGCAATCTAGGATCACCTTTTTTATACAATGGGATAAGAATGGAAGTAACCCATGAAGACGGAATAGTGCCACTCATTAAAATATTATCAAACTTAATTTTTAAGATCATACTCCAAAAAATCGGATCGGACCGATATACGCACGATGGGATCCCATCGGGGCCAGGGGCACGAGAATTTGATAATTTTTTGATAGCCCACATAATATCAGAGGTAGTCCATACGAATTTTATGTCAGTGTTTGATAGCTCTACATCATCTTGGTTTTTAACAAAGCGAACTGGTAGTTCGTATTTTTGCTTAACATAAGCTGTCCAAGTTTCAGCGTTAATTATAGATCCATTACGGATATCCGCCGTATCCCCTTTTTTAAGGGCAGCCCAAATTTCGCGGGAATTTCTACTACAAATAGCTTTGATCATATCACAATTTTCTTTGTTGTATTGCTCTATGTGTACTCCCTTCACTTTAAATTTGTATTCTAGGACTATACTCTTCTTTTTTAATGAATAAAGTTTATCAGGAAGTTTCGCTAATTCAAGCCTTCGTATATCGCGATTTCTAGTTCTTTTCAGTATTTTAATCTTATAATTAAATCTATGTTTGTGATTTGTCACAAAAGAAGCTTGTTTTATTCCAAATTTATTAAGAGCTTCTTTAATGCAATCATTGATCATCTGATTTAAATATTCTATAGAGTATAATTCCGGCATTAGAAAATTGACCACATGTTTTAGATGATTTGATACATTCTCTACTAGTCTCTTGCATAAGGTAGGATTCCATCTAAGAGATATATTTTCTCTTTTAATCTCAATGGCATGCATACACTGATTAACATGCCATTGATTCGTAACAATAGAAGTATTAATGGTAATGGGAGCATGATCGCTATAGATTATATCCCCAATTGTAACAGCATCAATGCATGATAGCAACAAATCGGATACACAAAAAAAATCAATCATTGAAGTAATATTGCCCCTTTTCCAGGTATATTTGTTTGAATCCATATCAAACTTCACAAATGACATACCCCAGTCACCGAAATAATCCCGAAATGTAGTTCCTCTCTTAAAGCTGTTTGAATTTACCTGTTTATGGTCTTTATAATACACTGGTGATCCAGTGTATGAAAAGCCTCGCCCTTGGGTACTACTCAAACAGTCCATCACAAACAGTCCATCACAAAAGCAATGAATTGCCACTTGCAACTGTGGGCCACTTGTTCAAGGTGCTCGAGATAATGTTATTCCCCAGCCCGACCCCGGCACCAGGTCAGACTCCGGCCGGTGTCTGCAAGTGGCTCGTCTAAGCCCAGACTGTCTCAGGTGGCATCATCCGTGCACGTCACCACAACACTCCAAAGGTTGTGTACCCATGACATGTCCTCCAGTCTGCGTGGCTGTGGCGAGAGTCACTTCACTCCACCCGTCCAAAGGCCACGTGGGGTTCCCTTATCGCACCACCGAGCACATCATAAAGCGCCAAGAGGTGGCCATGCAAATGATAAAAAGAGCGCTATATAAGACCCAGCACATAACATATGCACCTTGCACACAGAATGGGACCCATGGCACCACAGCCCTCCACATGCACACTGCAGGGAGCACAACAGGGGCATTGCGTGCACACTGCAAGGGTCACCACGGGGTGCAGCACATGCACTCCGGCACACCTTGCAACCTTTTCACGTTCTGAGAAATTTCAAATCAGGTCTCCTGGTCTGTGATGGTCACTCACTGCTACTGTTGATGAAATGCATGATTTTGTTCAGTTAAGTAACTTAACTTAAAGCCTGCAAGTCAAGTTACTTAACTGAACAAAATCATTTTTTTCTTGAATCGTGCATTATTTGCAGCGCCAGCCAGTCCCTCAAATCATTCCCCAAGACAGAGCTCTCCAGGACTGTCTGTCCAGGTGCCCTGCCCTGGGGAATGTAGGGCAATGGCAGCGCGCGCGAGATAGGGGCTATCGCTTGTTTTCTTTTAAAAGATGTGGCTGCCAGTGACGCACAGAATCTTCAACGAGCATTGCCTTGGGAGAGCAGCTGCAATTCTGTTTTGCTTTGCTTAGCTCTGTCTGCTGTTTTTGAGATGTGCGGCATGTTCCTGAGTCGTTGTGTGTTATGGTTATATTCTGGCTTATGTCCATCCACTGTCATTCTAGCATTCTATCAAATGCTTTTGGACATCGTATGTTTGGGGTGGGGCTCTGAATATCCAGCGTTTACAATTGGAAATGATAAGTTGGCGTTGCTATTATGAATGTTGTAGTGTGGGTATAACCTAGCATAATTTATTGATTTATTTTATTTCTTTGATTTGTGTAACACGTCGAGTGACTGAGTTTACTAGATGAAATATGTTGACTGTTTCTTATGAATTGTTGAGTGTATGCGAGTTAGAGCTAAGGTGCAAAAGAGAGCTTTACCTGCAATGGTGAAAAAGACCCAAGGTTCAAATGTCAACAGGGTTAGAGAAAAAAATAGGGTGCATACGATGGTAATAAGATCGCTGTCTCTGTTTTCCCTCTGTTTCTCCCCTTTGCCTGGTCCCGCCTTGAAACACTTGTGTAAAGCCACGTTATAAATGCTTTATCATCAGATGATATCATGGGCTCTGTGCAAGGTGGTAAGAGACAGGGAGCAAGGGGGGTGTCACAACAAGGGGGCTGCCAGCAAATGGCGTATGAATGTGCATTGTTGGGAGGATGAAAATAAATTCAGGGTGTGTGGCACAATGTATACAAGGGTGAGTGAGAGGTAAGTGGGGTGCAGGAGAGGAAGAGAGTGTGAGGTGAGAACGATTGGTGTAGAGTGTGTGCTGAAGAGAGCGAGGTACACCTAAAGAAGACCGGTTACAGAGAGTGGGCTAGAGGCAGAGGGAGTGTGTTAAAGAGGGAGTGCAGTAGAGAGAGAGAGGGGGAGAGAATGGTAGACAGACAGCGAAGTAGAGAGGTGGGACTATATTAGAGAGAGGGAGATAGAGTGTGATAGGGAGAGAGAATAAAAGAGCAATTTGTTATTATTTGTGTAATCCTTCCTCATGGTTTTTTGGATTACAGGGTCACTCACCTCTTTACTGAAAGGTCTCTGTCTGCTGAGGTAGCTGCTAAGGGGCCCTTTTTGTGGAGTTTGGCACTGTATGTGCTATGGGGGCGGGGTAGAATGAGGCACACTCTGCTGTGTGTAGGCGTCATGCGTGTGCAATGAGGACCTGCATGTGTGCTGATCAGCTCTTACGGGCAGAAGAGGCCTTCGTTGTGCTGTGTAGCCTGAATATGCACAGTATATGAGATGGGGCACTGCTTGTGCTAAGGGGCCCGATGTGTGCCAAGAGGCCCATGTGTGTGTGTGCTGAGACCCTTTTTGTGCTGAGGGGCCCCTTTATGTGCTGGCAGACCTTTGGATGTTGTGAGGAGCTTCTGTGCATGCGGAGTGGCTCCTGTATTTCATGGGGCCACTCTTTTGGCCAATGTGGACCGGTTTGACAAGTTACTTTGCTCTGCAGCTACTAGTTTTGACCAGTGTTGCTGAATACATGCTCCTGTATTTCATGGGGCCCAATGTGTGCTTTGGGCCCCTCTATGCATGGTTTCCCATTCGGTTCTATGTGATGGGTGAAAAAAGATTCATTGTGCTTAAATGTGCAACTGGAGTTGGAAAAAAGATCACTCTCCTTTCCCTGTTCTCCCACCCACCTATGCCACTTGCTAACTCTCTGGGGGACACCACTAGCGCCCACCAATATTTCACCGGCCTCCCCAGCTTTCATTATCTGGGGGCACTACATGGAACTCCCATGACTCATCCACCCTCTCCTTACCTGACCCCTCCACTTCCCTGACCATTCCCTGCCTACCAGCCTATTCCCTCCCATGTCGCCACTTACCACTGCTCCCCCAACGCTGTCCTGTCCCCTTTCGCGTGCTGGTATTGTTTTGCAGTATGGGGTAACGCCGCCCCATCTATGCGCTTCTACCAGTGTGGCAAGGGCCTATACCTGCCTGTATGAGTGGTACTCCACTGTGTGCTGATGGGCCTGTAGTTGCTGAGGAGGGCTTGTATATGCAGGGGCCTTTCATGTACCGAAGCACTCTTTGAAAGTGTTGATGAGTCCTGCATGCGCTGATGGACCCCATAAATGGACTGATCAACATTTTATGTGCCGAGGGGCCAGCCCCCGCATGTGAATAAGGCCATGTATGGGGGGCGCATAGTGCGTGCTGAGTGGCCCCTGTGTGTTCCCAGAGGGGCTCCTGTGTAATGGAGAGTCTCCTGTAGTGCTGATGGACCCTATATGTGTTGGGCAGTCCTTGTATGTGATTGGTCCCCAGGTGGCCTTAGATGCACTGTTTTGAGATGTGGGGCCACTACCTATGTGTTCGAAGGCCCCTGCATGTTTTAGGGAAGCCCAGTATGTGCATTATAAAGCTCTGTCTGGGCTCTTTGCAGACTCGGTCAGATTGTCAGTACATATTTTGGTACAAGTGATGAGATACCTTTGAGAATGAGGTGCATTTGAGAATATGGTGACCTGCCCATTTCTCAAACTAATGCAAATGAAAAAGTGCATTATCCCAGCTGTTTTATTTGCATTAGTTTTTAAGAATGTGCCCCTATATGTACATCTTGTTCTGTTACTTAATAAAAACATGTGTTACAATCCATTTATTATTTGATAGGTTTCTTATGTTTGAGACTGATATTGCACTCGTGATTTGTCCATCTATCATTGAAGATATACTTTATGAGATCATGAACTTACTTAAAACATGAATTTTTAAAATCCATATATGATTATAACATGGTTTAAATGCACTAATTTGGACTAATTTTATTCAACATCTTCTTAGGGGATACTCGCAATCCCCCCATAGAAGGGTTGGTCTCACGCGCTATGCTCGCTCCTTCGACGAAATATGGGGCCACTTTGAAAAAAAAATCCAGGGCCACTTTTGGTTCCCAGTCCAGCCCTGGGTAAAACAGAATAATCTTGTTCTTGTTCTTGCAGGATTACAGGAAGATGTTGAAGACCAGGAGCTGGACACGGTGAGCGTCACGCTGCTGGTTGCAGGATAACACAAAGCGTGTTCAGTGTGGTTTATATAGCCCAGGTAAAGTAGTACCAGGGAAAGTAGTTCCAGGCCTGCCACACCAAAAACACTAGAACGCATGGCTTGATTCTTAGAACTAGACTGCGTGGGTGCTTCCATGTTGGATTTAAAGGCCCATGTACATAAATGGGACCTAGTTTGAACAGCCCTTCCTTCCTACATGTGAGCCTGGTGCCAAAGGCGCCAGGACTGGCTCCAGGAGCCCTTTTTGCAGTGTTTTTAATGCCCTCGGGGTTCTGGTGGGAGCCTGCTTGTGGCACAACTTGTGCCTCCTCACAGTCCTTTCATCAAACTGGATCTCCTGGGTCATAATGAGTAGCTCGGGGTCAGGGGAAATTCCTAACACCCAGGAGCTACTTCCAGCTGCAGCTCCATGAATTCCAATGTCAATCCATGCCTGCATATCGCAGCATGGGAACATGGTTAGCAGCAATGTCTGTGACTTGACTAGATGCAGTCAGTGCTTCAGAGAAGGTGAAATTTATGCATATACACAAAAAGGACCGTAGCCAATAAGCATCCTTGTTTCACTCCTCTTGATGTAGCTATTAGCTTAGTGAGTTTACCACTGCTGTCAAAACGAGCCTGTGTGCTGGTCAATGAGTAAAGGGCCAGGATGATACGCGATACATTATCGTCTTTGCGCATTTCCTCTACTTTGGCCATGAGCCTTCCTCTCATCACAAGCTTGAATGTTGAGGAAA
Organism: Ambystoma mexicanum; assembly: GCF_040938575.1. Classification (NCBI taxonomy): domain Eukaryota; kingdom Metazoa; phylum Chordata; class Amphibia; order Caudata; family Ambystomatidae; genus Ambystoma; species Ambystoma mexicanum. The sequence continues at coordinate 105,762,600 of NC_090935.1, read as the reverse complement.
AGTCTAAAAAGGCCATGTATAATGCCATATTTCGGGGAAGGGAGTATTTATCTGCCAGGTGTCTCAGGATGAAAACTTGCCAGACGAGGCCTAAAGCCTCCATGGACCATATTCAGAGTTCCCTTTGCATGGATTCGATAATTTGCTTATGTGACAATGATTTGACTGACAATCTTAGTCGATATCCATTAAACTAATGGGCCTGTGGGAAGATGGTGAGTTTGTTGCACCTTTTTGTACAGTGGGAGTATAATTGAATGTAACCATGAAACTGGGTAAAATCCACTTATTACAAAAATGGGGAAAGATAACTTTAAAAGTCTGGACCCACCAATCTTGTGCATGCTGAACCACCTCAGCTGGGGTCATGTTCCTACCCAGGGCTATTTCATGTATGGCCTTGGTGATTCTTTCTGATGTATAATGACTCCTACGGACATCTGTGTCCGAGAATTGATCACGGATCTTTCTACCTGTAAGCTGGCCATTTAGGAGCACACACATATTATTGTGTCCATAACTTTCTCCTCACTTAGTCGGTGCAAGCTTGATCACCTTCTCAAATAGTTGTCGGTCGGCAGGTGGAACCTTAAACATTTCTGAGAACTAGTTTATCCAATCTTCCTTTGAGATACTAACTTATGCTCAGGTTTGGCAGGAGCTCCTGGCAAAGTACTCTTGAACTTGTCTACTGTTTCCACCTCTTGGAATAATGGGAAATGAGCCTTCTCACGAGTGGCAGAAAAGCAGTGTTGATCCCCTTTTCAGGACCCAGTAGCACTCCATTGCCGATTTAGGAGTATTTACTGCCGGCGGTAATTTTGGCTCCTGCAAATCCACAACTTTTGAGAGTTAAGGTGGTGGAAATAATAGAAGGAAGCACTTTACCTCCATATTCACAATTTGGAGGTGCAGGAAATTGACGGCAATGTGGCTGTAATGAACTGACTGCTCCTTTGTCAACTTATTTTCCCCCAATACCATCAAACTCGTACTAAGACCCTGGGCATTTGGGTCTTGTAGATTGTCCGTCAGTGCTCCATACTACTCTCCGGAAATGCTGGTCCACAGGCGACAGTGCAAGGTTTGGAAAGGTGGCCCCACAGAATTGTAGATGGGCGCCTTTCACCTTGGGGTTCCGAGTGACGTCATAGACAACTTGAGCTTCACTCTCATTCTCCATCAGAGGTCACTCTTTAGCCATTGGTTGAGTTTATCCCAGTAGTTGTCGTCTATCCTTTTATAAATTGCAACAGTAGTAATGAGATCTGTAATTACTCCATTGTAAGGCCAGCGCACCAGGGTCACAAGAGGTGTAAAGAAAAAATGATGAGTATATAAGGAACAGAGAAATTGTACCACACTCAGATGAATGTGATGGATTCATTGGATTAGCAACGGGGCCTCCTTGGCTCATACTGCAACAATGAAACACAATGATTACTGGTGGATTATCATGAAGTACACAAAGAGATGATATTTGTGACGTTCACTAATAATGAATGGGATAGTTCATGAAGATGATCTGATTTATGTAGTCACTCTCCAAACAAAAGAAACAAGAGGCGTGTCGTCAGGCTGGGAAACCGCGGTTACTTCCAGGCTGGGAAACCACGGTTACTTCGACTTAGTAATTTTCCTATGGAAAAACTTGACACCTTGAGTGTCCCATCGACGTCGTTGTGGGTGCTTTTGGTACCCACCAATGGGATGTCGAGTGCATAGCTCCACCCCAGCAGCTTCCCCTCAGATTTCAACCGTTTTACGAGCTGTTGGGATTCCTCGCGTTACTGTGTTTGAGGCTGCTCTGATCTGTCCTATTTCATGGGGCAGCAGTGGGGGAAGTAATTGCCCCCATGGTCTCTGCCACACAATGCCTGTTGCAGGGTTTAAAGTGACGGTTTAGTATTACTTTAGAAACATGACACTTATTTGTTTTGATTTCTCGAGAGGTAAATGTATGCTCTTCTTTGTCGCTATTAAGAATCCATAGTCAGTCACACGCCCGTGGGAAGATGCCAGAGGGTGGAATCCAGCACGCGGCACTCCTGGCATTCCCGGCAGAGCACCACTGAGCTGGAAGGTGTGAAGTGGCAGGGGGTGGTGTGGGGCTCCAATACTTGTTGGCATATGCTTGGGAGGGAAATAGCAGTGGGGAAGAGCTCGAGAGAGGTTCAGGAGATGAGGATGTGGTGGCAAAGGTAAAACGTGGAGGTCCAAGCATGACTCTCCCCGACAAAAGCAACAAGAGAGGTTCACCGGTGTTACTGTGGCTCACATGCTAGCATTGTGATAGTGTGGACTGTTGTTAATTATCAATTCGCCATTATGCATTCATATATGGCAATGTAATCTCTCATGCCTGACACCCCAAAATGCCCATCATTGAAGCAGTACGAATTGTACAGCCACCATGGGCTGACTTAGGCAGCATTGCCGAACACTTTACATCTGTCTCTTGTTTGTGGTTTTCACGCAAGAAGAAAAGAACGGCGCAAACACATTGGTTGCGAGCAGGTTCCAAAATATACCCTTATCTGAGAAGCAGAATCGCTGAGATATGTATCTCCAGGGTGCTCAAGAGAAGTCGTCCCCCAGAATAGAAACAGGACCGAGAAGCTCTAGTTCCCCTTTTTCATTTCCTTTGCAACACTGCCGAAAACTGAATCTGTAAGCTGGGGACGTGTACTGTGGCGCAACACGCAAATATTTCTCATGTATGTAACTCTTACTGTTCATATGTGGCGGGCACAGAAGCAGGTAAATGGACCGAGGCACAAGAGTATTCAGTCAGGATCAGACCCCTTTTAGATAAGGGTGTATGGTGATCATTCTATTAGTTCTCGAGCGCTATTCTTAATTTATTATTTCTAAACATACCGGATTGGACTTCCTGATAACTTCCAGCCTAGTGCTGCGTATGCTCTGTGCCTGTAACTGTAAGGCACCTGAAATGCCTCTTGCATCCTTGCACTGAGTATGACATGTGCCTGTGTGGGCTCAAGTCGAGGCATACATGCCAACATTCTGTGACCAAAACTCTGGAGGAACCTTAAAGTTTCAAAAATAGTCAGCCGAGGAGGTAATGATAGGAATAGGGTGTGTCAGCAGCCCATTGTCATTGAATGAGCCCGCCGCGTGGGTGCATTCAATGACAATGAGGCTCCTGCCACGCCTTCTGCCATCACGCCAGCTCGGGGGAGCCCTTGAAAGACTCGCCCGAGTTGACGTGGTGGAGGCTAATGGCGCCTTTTGTGAAAGGCACCCGCGGCGGAGGGGCGCCTTAGCCCACCGCCGTGGGTGCCTTTTACATCAAAGACTTGCATGCTGCACCTTCTCCCCCTACGCCAGCTCAGTGAAGCCCTTGAAAGACTCCCCCGAGCTAGCGTGGCGGGGGGCTAATGGCACCTTTTGTCAAAGGCACCCACGGCGGAGGGGCGCTTTTAGCCCACCGCCGTGGGTGCCTTTTACATCAAAGACCTGCATGCCGCGCCTTCCCCTGCTACGCCAGCTAGGGGGAGCCCTTGAAAGACTCCCCCAAGCTGGCGTGGGCAAAGAAAAATGTAAAAAAAAAAAGTTTGTTTTTTTTACAAAAAAAATCGGTATTTGGTGTCAAAAAATCGGTAGGCAGTAGGACTGCTTAAAAAGCGGTGTCCTACCGCCTAAATCGGTAGGGTTGGCAAGTATGTCGAGGGTGCACGCAGGGGGACGGAGTCCACCCCCTTTATTCAGTGGGTGGACTAAGTCCCCCCACCGAAAATTAGAAAAATTGAATATCCTCATTGAATTTATGAATTAAAGCCGACCTCAGGGATCAAACCGCAGTTGGCACCGCTGCACTATATAACCTGATGAAAAATAACAAACAACTAAAGGTGAAATGTCCCATTTCGGTACTGCAAGTCTCAGGGAAAACATTTTTATTGGTTCTTGGAGTTTAAAACATGCACACCTTTTAAAGATTCAAAAACACTATTAAAAGAAAATACCCTCTCTTGATTTTGTATGTATGTTGATTTTATGAAAGGCAAATGCCATTCATCCTGTTCAATTTGGGTGGTTATGCAAAGCCAAATAATGAAATGTGCATATTTCGTCTTGATATGCTAATTTCTGGTGACATCACATCCTGTAACCCACCTGATATGACTCATCCAGCCTTGCGCTGAGTATGACATGTTCCTGTAACCCACCTGATGTGACTCTTCCAGCCTTGCGCTGAGTATGACATGTGCCTGTAACCCACCTGATGTGACTCTTCCAGCCTTGCGCTGAGTATGACATGTGCCTGTAACCCACCTGATGTGACTCTTCCAGCCTTGCGCTGAGTATGACATGTTCCTGTAACCCACCTCATATGACTCTTCCAGCCTTGCGCTGAGTATGACATGTTCCTGTAACCCACCTGATATGACTCTTCCAGCCTTGCGCTGAGTATGACATGTTCCTGTAACCCACCTGATATGACTCATCCAGCCTTCTGCTGAGTATGACATGTTCCTGTAACCCACCTGATGTGACTCTTCCAGCCTTGCGCTGAGTATGACATGTTCCTGTAACCCACCTGATATGACTCTTCCAGCCTTGCGCTGAGTATGACATGTTCCCGTAACCCACCTGATATGACTCATCCAGCCTTGTGCTGAGTATGATATGTGCCTGCAACCCACCTGATATGGCTCATCCAGCCTTGCGCTGAGTATAGGTGCCTGCAACCCACCTGATATGACTCTTCCAGACTTGTGCTCAGTATGACATGAAGCACTCTCTTGAGCACCCTCTTCTCAAAAACCCCACAGCTGATCCCTCTTGCCCGGCTAACTCTTGCCCGATTTCTATCGCTCCTTTCCAGGACAAACTTTTGGAAAAGCTGGCTATCTCCCAGCTTAATCTTCACACCAACTCTGTTGGTTGTCTCCATGGCCATCAATCCAGCTTTAGAGCTGCCAGAAGCACGGAAACTGTTCTCCTGGCCATCCGTGAAGACCTGCTCTCCAACCTTGACTCTAACATTCCTTCTGTCCTCATCCTACTCAATCTCTCTTCTGCCTTTGACACAGTCAACCATGCCATCCTGCTCAACCGTCTCCGTGATAAATCGGGCCCTGGCCTGGCTGACCTCTTTCCTCTCTGATCGACCCTCCGAGGTCCAACTTCAGTCCTTCCTTTCCTCCATCTCACTCTGTACTTGTGGTACTCCCCAGGGATCTAACCTCTCTCCCTGGCTGTTCAACCAATACCTGGCACCCCTCGCCCACCGCATTGCTGCTCTCTGCTCCAACTTTCAGTGCTATGCGGATGACACTCAGTTCGTTTTCAGGCTTCCCTCCACCACCTCCTCTCCCTCCCTCATCTCTGACTGTCCGTCTGCAATCCAGGAATGGTGTGCCGCCAATGCTCTCTGCCCTAATGCCAGTAAGACGGGCTTCTCCTCATTGGCCCACCTGCACCCTCCTTTCCTGTCACTCTCTGGCCGGTCTCCCTTGGCCCTCTTCCTGCTCCCACCTGTGAGTCTTAGAACCTCAGGGTCATCTTCAACTCCACACTCTCCTTTTCACCTGACATATCTGATGTCTCTAAGAAGTCAAACTATCAACTGCACCTCCTCAGAGGTATTCTTGCTTTCCTCTCCTTCCCCCAGAAGCTTACTGGGCAACCTAATATCTCCAAGGGTCTGGTTCTCTCTAGGCTACACTACTGCAACAGCCTCTTTCTAAATCTGCCTGCTTCTGCTCTCTGCTGTCTGCAACTCGTCCAGAATAGGACAGCGGGACTTGTCCTTGGCCTCAAGCCCTGGGATCGTATCTCTCCAGCCCTGAAATCTCTTCACTGGCTCCCAGTGGCTGCAAGGGTTAAATACAAGGCCCTCTGCATTGTCTACAAGGCTTTCTGGGGCCTGGGTCCAAAATACCTTTAACTCTCCCTCCATAAATACCTTCCCACTCAAGCTCTTCGCTCGTCCACCTCCACCTCCTTCATGGTCAGTCGCTTCTCCAAGCAATGAGATGGTGGTAGATCTCTGTCTTTGGCTGGGGCCTCCCTCTGGAACAGCCTCCCTGCCACTCTGAAACTTGAGAACCATCTCTGGTTCCGGAAGCACCTCAAGACCTTCCTCTTTGCTTCTGCCTTTACTCTTCCTCTGCCCTGCTGATCTGTCTTCTTGGCTCTGTGCACCTGGCTACCCTATGATTCGGGCCCAGGTCCCTGTACAGCCAGCCACACCCGCACTGCCTCTTGGCAACCCTTGCACTTGGGTCTGTATCTGTAACCCTACAGTCCCCTTACCTGCTCTTATCAGACACCCCTTGTCTGCGCTTTAAACCTCACACTTGCCACCCTGCTGGCTGCACTACCAGTTGTTGTTCTGTTTATCCCTTGCTCAGCACTTTCCATCTCTCCTCTCTCCCCTGCACTTTCCAGCTTCCTTCTCCCCTGTACTTGCGCGTTCTCAATGTCACTGGGCCTAGTAAGATCGTTTTGTCCTCCCTTGTTCCCCTCCCGTGCCTCGTCGTGCTCTGAAACACGTGTGTATGAGTGCGATACAAATTAAATATCATATCATATCATGTGCCTGTAACCCAGCTGATGTGACTCTTCCAGCCTTGCGCTGAGTATGACATGTGCCTGTAACCCACTCAAAATGACTCTTCCAGGCTTGCGCTGCGTGTGATATGTGCTGTAAAACACCTGATGTGACTCGACCAGCCTTGCGCTGAGTAAGATATGCGCCTACAAACCACATTAATTGACTCTTCCATCCATGTGCAGAGTATGATATGTGCCTAAAAACCACCTGATATGACTCTTCCAGCCTTGCGCTGAGTATGATATGTGCCTGAAACCCAGCTAACATGACTCTTCCAGCCTTGCGCTGAGTGTGATATGTGCCTGCGACCCACCTGATCTTACTCTTCCAGCCTTGCGCTGCGTATGATATGTGCTGTAACCCACCTGATATGACTCTTGCAGCCTTGCGCTTAGTATGATATGTCCATGTAACTCACCTGATATGACTCTTCCAGCCTTGCGCTGGGTATGACATGTGCCTGTAACCCACCTGATGTGACTCTTCCAGCCTTGCACTGAGTATGATATGTCCATGTAACCCACCTGATGTGACTCTTCCATCCTTGCGCTGAGTATGACATGTGCCTGTAACCCACCTGATGTGACTCTTCCAGCCTTGCGCTGAGTATGACATGTGCCTGTAACCCACCTGATGTGACTCTTCCAGCCTTGCGCTGAGTATGACATGTGCCTGTAACCCACCTGATGTGACTCTTCCATCCTTGCGCTGAGTATGGCATGTGCCTGCAACCCACCTGATATGACTCTTCCAGCCTTGCACTGAGTATGATATGTCCATGTAACCCACCTGATGTGACTCTTCCAGCCTTGCGCTGGGTATGACATGTACCTGTAACCCACCTGATGTGACTCTTCCAGCCTTGTGCTGAGTATGACATGTGCCTGTAACCCACCTGATGTGACTCTTCCAGCCTTGCGCTGAGTATGAAATGTGCCTGTAACCCACCTGATGTGACTCTTCCATCCATGCGCTTAGTATGATATGTGCCTGTAACGCACCTGATATGACTCATCCAGCCTTGCGCTGAGTATGACATGTGCCTGTAACCCACCTGATGTGACTCTTCCAGCCTTGCGCTGAGTATGACATGTGCCTGTAACCCACCTGATGTGACTCTTCCTGCCTTGCACTGCGTATGATGTGTGCCTGTAACCCACCTGATATGACTCTTCCGGCGTTGGCTGAGTATGATATGTTCCTGTAACCCACCTGATGTGACTCTTCCATCCATGCGCTTAGTATGATATGTGCCTGTAACCCACCTGATATGACTCATCCAGCCTTGCGCTGAGTATGACATGTGCCTGTAACCCACCTGATATGACTCTTCTAGCCTTGCGCTGCGTATGATATGTGCCTGTAACCCACCTGATGTGACTCTTCCTGCCTTGCACTGCGTATGATGTGTGCCTGTAACCCACCTGATATGACTCTTCCGGCGTTGGCTGAGTATGATATGTTCCTGTAACCCACCTGATGTGACTCTTCCAGCCTTGCGCTGAGGATGATGTGTGCCTGTAACCCACCTGATATGACTCTTCCGGCGTTGGCTATGATATGTGCCTGTAACCCACCTGATGTGACTCTTCCTGCCTTGCACTGCGTATGATATGTGCCTGTAGCCCACCTGATGTGACTCTTCCATCCTTGCGCTTAGTATGATATGTGCCTGTAACCCACCTGATGTGACTCTTCCAGCCTTGCGCTGAGTATGACATGTGCCTGTAACCCACCTGATGTGACTCTTCCATCCTTGCGCTTAGTATGATATGTGCCTGTAACCCACCTGATGTGACTCTTCCAGCCTTGCGCTGAGTATGATGTGTGCCTGTAACCCACCTGATATGACTCTTCCAGCGTTGGCTGAGTATGACATGTGCCTGTAACCCACCTGATGTGACTCTTCCTGCCTTGCACTGCGTATGATGTGTGCCTGTCACCCACCTGATGTGACTCTTCCGGCGTTGGCTGAGTATGATATGTGCCTGTAACCCACCTGATGTGACTCTTCCTGCCTTGCACTGCGTATGATATGTGCCTGTAACACTCCTGATGTGACTCTTCCATCCTTGCGCTTAGTATGATGTGTGCCTGTAACCCACCTGATGTGACTCTTCCAGCCTTGCGCTGAGTATGACATGTGCCTGTAACCCACCTGATGTGACTCTTCCATCTTTGCGCTGAGAATGACGTGTGCCTGTAACCCACCTGATATGACTCTTCCATCCTTGCGCTGAGTATGACATGTGCCTGTAACCCACCTGATGTGACTCTTCCAGCCTTGCGCTGAGTATGATGTGTGCCTGTAACCCACCTGATATGACTCTTCCGGCGTTGGCTGAGTATGATATGTGCCTGTAACCCACCTGATGTGACTCTTCCTGCCTTGCGCTGCGTATGATGTGTGCCTGTAACCCACCTGATATGACTCTTCCGGCGTTGGCTGAGTATGATATGTGCCTGTAACCCACCTGATGTGACTCTTCCAGCCTTGCGCTGAGTATGATGTGTGCCTGTAACCCACCTGATATGACTCTTCCGGTGTTGGCTGAGTATGACATGTGCCTGTAACCCACCTGATGTGACTCTTCCTGCCTTGCACTGCGTATGATGTGTGCCTGTAACCCACCTGATATGACTCTTCCGGCGTTGGCTGAGTATGATATGTGCCTGTAACCCACCTGATGTGACTCTTCCTGCCTTGCACTGCATATGATATGTGCCTGTAACCCACCTGATGTGACTCTTCCATCCTTGCGCTTAGTATGATATGTGCCTGTAACCCACCTGATGTGACTCTTCCAGCCTTGCGCTGAGTATGACATGTGCCTGTAACCCACCTGATGTGACTCTTCCATCCTTGCGCTGAGTATGACATGTGCCTGTAACCCACCTGATATGACTCTTCCATCCTTGCGCTGAGTATGACATGTGCCTGTAACCCACCTGATGTGACTCTTCCAGCCTTGCGCTGAGTATGACGTGTGCCTGTAACCAACCTGATATGACTCTTCCGGCGTTGGCTGAGTATGATATGTGCCTGTAACCCACCTGATGTGACTCTTCCTGCCTTGCACTGCGTATGATATGTGCCTGTAACCCACCTGATGTGACTCTTCCTGCCTTGCACTGCGTATGATATGTGCCTGTAACCCACCTGATGTGACTCTTCCATCCTTGCGCTTAGTATGATATGTGCCTGTAACCCACCTGATGTGACTCTTCCAGCCTTGCGCTGAGTATGACATGTGCCTGTAACCCACCTGATGTGACTCGTCCATCCATGCGCTTAGTATGATATGTGCCTGTAACCCACCTGATGTGACTCTTCCAGCCTTGCGCTGAGTATGACATGTGCCTGTAACCCACCTGATGTGACTCTTCCAGCCTTGCGCTGAGTATGACATGTGCCTGTAACCCACCTGATATGACTCTTCCGGCCTTGCGCTGAATATGACATGTGCCTGTATCCCACTTGATATGCCTTGCGCTTAGTATGATAAGTGCCGGTAACCTACTCAATTTGACCTTTAAGCACAGTGAGTAACATGTTTTGCAACAGCTCCTTGATGCCTGAGGGCTTAGTGCGCTTTACAAATGGAAAACATAAATACAAAAAATAGGTTCTAAATACCCTAAACCAAGCAAAATGAGAAAGCCCAACCCCTACCTACAGAGTTCATTATAATTGTTATTTTATAACGCACGCTTAATACCAATGAGTGGTCTTTAAGGGATCTGATTCAAACCTGTGTTGCGCTGCGTTGTCTTGCCTCCAAGACAAACGCGCTGCACCAGAGCCATCCTTCCTCCCCAAGGATTGCAAGGGTGTGTCCGCTAAGACACCATAGGGCCATGTTCCTGGTGGAGTAGCATCCATTTTAGGTATGCGTTTTACTCTTCTTCACTTTTACCATTTATTTGTATGGTGAAGGGGGGTCATGGAAGAGAATTACACTTTCGCCTGCCCACAGTCTCTCCCCCATCCATCGGGCATTTCCCTGTCAGCGCAAAAATGCTTTACATTCCACCTGCTTTTTACATCCCTTTTTTCCAAGGGGTTGATTATAAATGTCGCTTGCCATGCGTAAGTGGCAGGCGGCATTTGCTCAATGTCCGCTATGAAGTGTAGGGTGTACACACGAGTCTGCCTGCCTTTATACCTCTTGTCTGCACACTGTAGTGGAAAGTGCAAACATAACGGGTCCCCTCTGTGCAATTTACGGGGACTTGGACATTGAGCCCCGTGAATGTGAAGGGGACATGCAATGCTATTTACCACAAAACTATTCAAAGGAATAAGATAGGAATCCATCCTGCCTAGTGGATGTCTGCCATGTGACAAATATCAATACTTCAGAGGGTAAATCTGTGACCGTACGAGTATTGTTTAATAGGAGACCATTATGCATGTTCTCGTTATAATATTATGTGCTCAGTAAAAACAGGGATGTTGAACAAATATTTATGGTGCGTCACTGAAGCCGCGCAGGCTACTATGTTCCTCACTAGGACAAATGGCTATCATAGATCGTAGTCCAGCACTGAATACTGTGCCAGGAGATATGAATAACCCATCTTAACATACTGTGCCAGGAGATATGAATAACCCATCTTAACATACTGTGCCAGGAGATATGAATAACCCATGTTAACATACTGTGCCAGAAGATATGAATAACCCATCTTAACATACTGTGCCAGAAGATATGAATAACCCATCTTAACATACTGTGCCAGGAGATATGAATAACCCATCTTAACATACTGTGCCAGAAGATATGAATAACCCATCTTAACATACTGTGCCAGGAGATATGAATAACCCATCTTAACATACTGTGCCAGAAGATATGAATAACCCATCTTAACATACTGTGCCAGGAGATATGAATAACCCATCTTAACATACTGTGCCAGAAGATATGAATAGCCTATGTTAACATAATGTGCAAGGAGATATGAATAACCGATCTTAACATACTGTGCCAGGAGATATGAATAACCGATCTTAACATACTGTGCCAGGAGATATGAATAACCCATGTTAACATACTGTGCCAGAAGATATGAATAACCCATCTTAACATACTGTGCCAGAAGATATGAATAACCCATCTTAACATACTGTGCCAGGAGATATGAATAACCCATCTTAACATACTGTGCCAGAAGATATGAATAACCCATCTTAACATACTGTGCCAGAAGATATGAATAACCCATCTTAACATACTGTGCCAGGAGATATGAATAACCCATCTTAACATACTGTGCCAGAAGATATGAATAACCCATCTTAACATACTGTGCCAGGAGATATGAATAACCCATCTTAACATACTGTGCCAGAAGATATGAATAGCCTATGTTAGCATAATGTGCAAGGAGATATGAATAACCAATCTTAACATACTGTGCCAGGAGATATGAATAACCCATCTTAACATACTGTGCCAGAAGATATGAATAGCCCATCTTAACATACTGTGCCAGAAGATATGAATAACCCATCTTAACATACTGTGCCAGGAGATATGAATAACCCATCTTAACATACTGTGCCAGAAGATATGAATAACCTATGTTAACATAATGTGCAAGGAGATATGAATAACCGATCTTAACATACTGTGCCAGGAGATATGAATAACCCATCTTAACATACTGTGCCAGGATATATGAATAACCCATCTTAACATACTGTGCCAGAAGATATGAATAGCCTATGTTAACATAATGTGCAAGGAGATATGAATAACCGATCTTAACATACTGTGCCAGGAGATATGAATAACCCATCTTAACATACTGTGCCAGGAGATATGAATAACCCATCTTAACATACTGTGCCAGAAGATATGAATAGCCTATGTTAACATAATGTGCAAGAAGATATGAATAACCCATCTTAACATACTGTGCCAGGAGATATGAATAACCCATCTTAACATACTGTGCCAGGAGATATGAATAACCCATCTTAACATACTGTGCCAGGAGATATGAATAACCCATTTTAACATACTGTGCCAGGAGATATGAATAACCCAGCTTAACATACTGTGCCAGAAGATATGAATAGCCTATGTTAACATAATGTGCAAGGAGATATGAATAACCCATCTTAACATACTGTGCCAGGAGATATGAATAACCCATCTTAACATACTGTGCCAGAAGATATGAACAACCCATCTTAACATACTGTGCCAGGAGATATGAATAACCCATCTTAACATACTGTGCCAGGAGATATGAATAACCCATCTTAACATACTGTGCCAGGAGATATGAATAACCCATCTTAACATACTGTGCCAGAAGATATGAATAACCCATCTTAACATACTGTGCCAGGAGATATGAATAACCCATCTTAACATACTGTGCCAGAAGATATGAATAGCCCATCTTAACATACTGTGCCAGGAGATATGAATAACCCATCTTAACATACTGTGCCAGAAGATATGAATAGCCTATGTTAACATAATGTGCAAGGAGATATGAATAACCGATCTTAACATACTGTGCCAGGAGATATGAATAACCCATCTTAACATACTGTGCCAGGAGATATGAATAACCCATCTTAACATACTGTGCCAGAAGATATGAATAGCCTATGTTAACATAATGTGCAAGAAGATATGAATAACCCATCTTAACATACTGTGCCAGGAGATATGAATAACCCATCTTAACATACTGTGCCAGGAGATATGAATAACCCATCTTAACATACTGTGCCAGGAGATATGAATAACCCATTTTAACAAACTGTGCCAGGAGATATGAATAACCAAGTTTAACATACTGTGCCAGAAGATATGAATAGCCTATGTTAACATAATGTGCAAGGAGATATGAATAACCAATCTTAACATACTGTGCCAGGAGATATGAATAAACCATCTTAACATACTGTGCCAGGAGATATGAATAACCCATTTTAACATACTGTGCCAGGAGATATGAATAACCCAGGTTAACATACTGTGCCAGAAGATATGAATAGCCTATGTTAACATAATGTGCAAGAAGATATGAATAACCCATCTTAACATACTGTGCCAGGAGATATGAATAACCCATCTTAACATACTGTGCCAGGAGATATGAATAACCCATTTTAACATACTGTGCCAGGAGATATGAATAACCCAGCTTAACATACTGTGCCAGAAGATATGAATAGCCTATGTTAACATAATGTGCAAGGAGATATGAATAACCAATCTTAACATACTGTGCCAGGAGATATGAATAACCCATCTTAACATACTGTGCCAGGAGATATGAATAACCCATCTTAACATACTGTGCCAGAAGATATGAATAGCCTATGTTAACATAATGTGCAAGAAGATATGAATAACCCATCTTAACATACTGTGCCAGGAGATATGAATAACCCATCTTAACATACTGTGCCAGGAGATATGAATAACCCATCTTAACATACTGTGCCAGGAGATATGAATAACCCATCTTAACATACTGTGCCAGAAGATATGAATAGCCTATGTTAACATAATGTGCAAGGAGATATGAATAACCGATCTTAACATACTGTGCCAGGAGATATGAATAACCCATCTTAACATACTGTGCCAGGAGATATGACTAACCCATCTTAACATACTGTGCCAGAAGATATGAATAGCCTATGTTAACATAATGTGCAAGAAGATATGAATAACCCATCTTAACATACTGTGCCAGGAGATATGAATAAACCATCTTAACATACTGTGCCAGGAGATATGAATAACCCATCTTAACATACTGTGCCAGAAGATATGAATAGCCTATGTTAACATAATGTGCAAGGAGATATGAATAACCGATCTTAACATACTATGCCAGGAGATATGAATAACCCATCTTAACATACTGTGCCAGGAGATATGAATAACCCATCTTAACATACTGTGCCAGAAGATATGAATAGCCTATGTTAACATAATGTGCAAGAAGATATGAATAACCCATCTTAACATACTGTGCCAGGAGATATGAATAACCCATCTTAACATACTGTGCCAGGAGATATGAATAACCCATCTTAACATACTGTGCCAGAAGATATGAATAGCCTATGTTAACATAATGTGCAAAGAGATATGAATAACCCATCTTAACATACTGTGCCAGGAGATATGAATAACCCATCTTAACATACTGTGCCAGGAGATATGAATAACCCATTTTAACATACTGTGCCAGGAGATATGAATAACCCATTTTAACATACTGTGCCAGAAGATATGAATAGCCTATGTTAACATAATGTGCAAGGAGATATGAATAACCCATCTTAACATACTGTGCCAGGAGATATGAATAACCCATTTTAACATACTGTGCCAGGAGATATGAATAACCCATCTTAACATACTGTGCCAGGAGATATGAATAACCCATCTTAACATACTGTGCCAGAAGATATGATTAGCCTATGTTAACATAATGTGCAAGGAGATATGAATAACTGATCTTAACATACTGTGCCAGGAGATATGAATAACCCATTTTAACATACTGTGCCAGGAGATATGAATAACCCATCTTAACATACTGTGCCAGAAGATATGAATAGCCTATGTTAACATAATGTGCAAGAAGATATGAATAACCCATCTTAACATACTGTGCCAGGAGATATGAATAACCCATTTTAACATACTGTGCCGGGAGATATGAATAACCCATCTTAACATACTGTGCCAGGAGATATGAATAACCCATCTTAACATACTGTGCCAGAAGATATGAATAGCCTATGTTAACATAATGTGCAAGGAGATATGAATAACCAATCTTAACATACTGTGCCAGGAGATGTGAATAACCCATCTTAACATACTGTGCCAGGAGATATGAATAACCCATCTTAACATACTGTGCCAGAAGATATGAATAGCCTATGTTAACATAATGTGCAAGAAGATATGAATAACCCATCTTAACATACTGTGCCAGGAGATATGAATAACCCATCTTAACATACTGTGCCAGGAGATATGAATAACCCATCTTAACATACTGTGCCAGGAGATATGAATAACCCATCTTAACATACTGTGCCAGAAGATATGAATAGCCTATGTTAACATAATGTGCAAGGAGATATGAATAACCGATCTTAACATACTGTGCCAGGAGATATGAATAACCCATCTTAACATACTGTGCCAGGAGATATGAATAACCCATCTTAACATACTGTGCCAGAAGATATGAATAGCCTATGTTAACATAATGTGCAAGAAGATATGAATAACCCATCTTAAAATACTGTGCCAGGAGATATGAATAACCCATCTTAACATACTGTGCCAGGAGATATGAATAACCCATCTTAACATACTGTGCCAGAAGATATGAATAGCCTATGTTAACATAATGTGCAAGGAGATATGAATAACCCATCTTAACATACTGTGCCAGGAGATATGAATAACCCATCTTAACATACTGTGCCAGGAGATATGAATAACCCATCTTAACATACTGTGCCAGGAGATATGAATAACCCATCTTAACATACTGTGCCAGAAGATATGAATAGCCTATGTTAACATAATGTGCAAGGAGATATGAATAACCCATCTTAACATACTGTGCCAGGAGATATGAATAACCCATCTTAACATACTGTGCCAGGAGATATGAATAACCCATCTTAACATACTGTGCCAAAAGATATGAATAGCCTATGTTAACATAATGTGCAAGAAGATATGAATAACCCATCTTAACATACTGTGCCAGGAGATATGAATAACCCATCTTAACATACTGTGCCAGGAGATATGAATAACCCATCTTAACATACTGTGCCAGAAGATATGAATAGCCTATGTTAACATAATGTGCAAGGAGATATGAATAACCCATCTTAACATACTGTGCCAGGAGATATGAATAACCCATCTTAACATACTGTGCCAGAAGATATGCATAACCCATGTTAACATACTGTGCCAGGAGAGGTGAATAACCCATCTTAACATACTGTGCCAGGAGATATGAATGACCCATCTTAACATACTGTGCCAGGAGATATGAATAACCCATCTTAACATACTGTGCCAGAAGATATGAATAACCCATGTTAACATACTGTGCCAGGAGATATGAATAACCCATCTTAACATACTGTGCCAGGAGATATGAATAACCCATCTTAACATACTGTGCCAGAAGATATGAATAACCCATGTTAACATACTGTGCCAGGAGAGGTGAATAACCCATCTTAACATACTGTGCCAGGAGAGGTGAATAACCCATCTTAACATACTGTGCCAGGAGATATGAATAACCCATGTTAACATACTGTGCCAGGAGATATGAATAACCCATTTTAACATACTGTGCCAGGAGATATGAATAACCCATTTTAACATACTGTGTGCCAGGAGATATGAATAGCCCATCAATAACCCATCTTAACATACTGTGCCAGGAGATGTGAATAACCCATCTTAACATACTGTGCTAGTAGATATGAATAGCCCATCAATAACCCATCTTAACATACTGTGCCAGGAGAGGTGAATAACCCATCTTAACATACTGTGCCAGGAGATATGAATACCCCATCAATAACCCCTCTTAACATACTGTGCCAGGAGATGTGAATAACCCATCTTAACATACTGTGCTAGGAGATATGAATAGCCCATCAATAACCCATGTTAACATACTGTGCCAGGAGATATGAATAACCCATCTTAACACACTGTGCCAGGAGATATGAATAGCCCATCAATAACCCATCTTAACATACTGTGCCAAGAGATATGAATAACGCATCTTAACATATTGTGCTAGGAGTTATAAATAGCCAATCAATAACCCATGTTCACATACTGTGCCAGGAGATATGAATAACCCATTTTAACATACTGTGCCAGGAGATATGAATAACCCATCTTAACATACTGTGCCAGGAGATATGAATAACCCATCTTAACATACTGTGCCAGGAGATATGAATAACCCATGTTAACATACTGTGCCAGGAGATATGAATAACCCATTTTAACATACTGTGCCAGGAGATATGAATAACCCATTTTAACATACTGTGTGCCAGGAGATATGAATAGCCCATCAATAACCCATCTTAACATACTGTGCCAGGAGATGTGAATAACCCATCTTAACATACTGTGCTAGTAGATATGAATATCCCATCAATAACCCATCTTAACATACTGTGCCAGGAGAGGTGAATAACCCATCTTAACATACTGTGCCAGGAGATATGAATAACCCATTTTAACATACTGTGCCAGGAGATATGAATAACCCATCTTAACATACTGTGCCAGGAGATATGAATAACCCATTTTAACATACTGTGCAAGAAGATATGAATAACTCATGTTAACATACTGTGCCAGGAGAGGTGAATAACCCATCTTAACATACTGTGCCAGGAGATATGAATACCCCATCAATAACCCCTCTTAACATACTGTGCCAGGAGATGTGAATAACCCATCTTAACATACTGTGCTAGGAGATATGAATAGCCCATCAATAACCCATGTTAACATACTGTGCCAGGAGATATGAATAACCCATCTTAACACACTGTGCCAGGAGATATGAATAACCCATCTTAACATACTGTGCCAGAAGATATGAATAACTCATGTTAACATACTGTGCCAGGAGAGGTGAATAACCCATCTTAACATACTGTGCCAGGAGATATGAATACCCCATCAATAACCCCTCTTAACATACTGTGCCAGGAGATGTGAATAACCCATCTTAACATACTGTGCTAGGAGATATGAATAGCCCATCAATAACCCATGTTAACATACTGTGCCAGGAGATATGAATAACCCATCTTAACACACTGTGCCAGGAGATATGAATAGCCCATCAATAACCCATCTTAACATACTGTGCCAAGAGATATGAATAACGCATCTTAACATATTGTGCTTGGAGATATGAATAGCCCATCAATAACCCATGTTCACATATTGTGCCAGGAGATATGAATAACCCATGTTACCATACTTTGCCAAGAGATATGAATAACTCATCTTAACATACTGTGCCAGGAGATATGAATAACCCATCTTAACATACTGTGCCAGGAGATATGAATAGCCCATCAATAACCCATCTTAACATACTGTGCCAAGAGATATGAATAACGCATCTTAACATATTGTGCTAGGAGATATGAATAGCCCATCAATAACCCATGTTCACATATTGTGCCAGGACATATGAATAACCCATGTTACCATACTGTGCCAAGAGATATGAATAAATCATCTTAACATACTGTGCCAGGAGATATGAATAACCCATCTTAACATACTGTGCCAGGAGATATGAATAGCCCATCAATAACCCATCTTAACATACTGTGCCAAGAGATATGAATAATGCATCTTAACATATTGTGCTAGGAGATATAAATAGCCAATCAATAACCCATGTTCACATATTGTGCCAGGAGATATGAATAACCCATGTTACCATACTGTGCCAAGAGATATGAATAACTCATCTTAACATACTGTGCCAGGAGATATGAATAACCCATCTTAACATACTGTGCCAGAAGATATGAATAGCCTATGTTAACATAATATGCAAGGAGATATGAATAACCCATCTTAACATACTGTGCCAGGAGATATGAATAACCCATCTTAACATACTGTGCCAGAAGATATGCATAACCCATGTTAACACACTGTGCCAGGAGAGGTGAATAACCCATCTTAACATACTGTGCCAGGAGATATGAATGACCCATCTTAACATACTGTGCCAGGAGATATGAATAACCAATCTTAACATACTGTGCCAGAAGATATGAATAACCCATGTTAACATACTGTGCCAGGAGATATGAATAACCCATCTTAACATACTGTGCCAGGAGATATGAATAACCCATCTTAACATACTGTGCCAGAAGATATGAATAACCCATGTTAACATACTGTGCCAGGAGAGGTGAATAACCCATCTTAACATACTGTGCCAGGAGAGGTGAATAACCCATCTTAACATACTGTGCCAGGAGATATGAATAACCCATGTTAACATACTGTGCCAGGAGATATGAATAACCCATTTTAACATACTGTGCCAGGAGATATGAATAACCCATTTTAACATACTGTGTGTCAGGAGATATGAATAGCCCATCAATAACCCATCTTAACATACTGTGCCAGGAGATGTGAATAACCCATCTTAACATACTGTGCTAGTAGATATGAATAGCCCATCAATAACCCATCTTAACATACTGTGCCAGGAGAGGTGAATAACCCATCTTAACATACTGTGCCAGGAGATATGAATACCCCATCAATAACCCCTCTTAACATACTGTGCCAGGAGATGTGAATAACCCATCTTAACATACTGTGCTAGGAGATATGAATAGCCCATCAATAACCCATGTTATCATACTGTGCCAGGAGATATGAATAACCCATCTTAACACACTGTGCCAGGAGATATGAATAGCCCATCAATAACCCATCTTAACATACTGTGCCAAGAGATATGAATAACGCATCTTAACATATTGTGCTAGGAGTTATAAATAGCCAATCAATAACCCATGTTCACATACTGTGCCAGGAGATATGAATAACCCATTTTAACATACTGTGCCAGGAGATATGAATAACCCATCTTAACATACTGTGCCAGGAGATATGAATAACCCATCTTAACATACTGTGCCAGGAGATATGAATAACCCATCTTAACATACTGTGCCAGGAGATATGAATAACCCATGTTAACATACTGTGCCAGGAGATATGAATAACCCATTTTAACATACTGTGCCAGGAGATATGAATAACCCATTTTAACATACTGTGTGCCAGGAGATATGAATAGCCCATCAATAACCCATCTTAACATACTGTGCCAGGAGATGTGAATAACCCATCTAAACATACTGTGCTAGTAGATATGAATAGCCCATCAATAACCCATCTTAACATTCTGTGCCAGGAGAGGTGAATAACCCATCTTAACATACTGTGCCAGGAGATATGAATAACCCATTTTAACATACTGTGCCAGGAGATATGAATAACCCATCTTAACATACTGTGCCAGGAGATATGAGTAACCCATTTTAACATACTGTGCAAGAAGATATGAATAACTCATGTTAACATACTGTGCCAGGAGAGGTGAATAACCCATCTTAACATACTGTGCCAGGAGATATGAATACCCCATCAATAACCCCTCTTAACATACTGTGCCAGGAGATGTGAATAACCCATCTTAACATACTGTGCTAGGAGATATGAATAGCCCATCAATAACCCATGTTAACATACTGTGCCAGGAGATATGAATAACCCATCTTAACACACTGTGCCAGGAGATATGAATAACCCATCTTAACATACTGTGCCAGAAGATATTAATAACTCATGTTAACATACTGTGCCAGGAGAGGTGAATAACCCATCTTAACATACTGTGCCAGGAGATATGAATACCCCATCAATAACCCCTCTTAACATACTGTGCCAGGAGATGTGAATAACCCATCTTAACATACTGTGCTAAGAGATATGAATAGCCCATCAATAACCCATGTTAACATACTGTGCCAGGAGATATGAATAACCCATCTTAACACACTGTGCCAGGAGATATGAATAGCCCATCAATAACCCATCTTAACATACTGTGCCAAGAGATATGAATAACGCATCTTAACATATTGTGCTTGGAGATATGAATAGCCCATCAATAACCCATGTTCACATATTGTGCCAGGAGATATGAATAACCCATGTTACCATACTTTGCCAAGAGATATGAATAACTCATCTTAACATACTGTGCCAGGAGATATGAATAACCCATCTTAACATACTGTGCCAGGACGTATGAATAGCCCATCAATAACCCATCTTAACATACTGTGCCAAGAGATATGAATAACGCATCTTAACATATTGTGCTAGGAGATATGAATAGCCCATCAATAACCCATGTTCACATATTGTGCCAGGACATATGAATAACCCATGTTACCATACTGTGCCAAGAGATATGAATAAATCATCTTAACATACTGTGCCAGGAGATATGAATAACCCATCTTAACATACTGTGCCAGGAGATATGAATAGCCCATCAATAACCCATCTTAACATACTGTGCCAAGAGATATGAATAATGCATCTTAACATATTGTGCTAGGAGATATAAATAGCCAATCAATAACCCATGTTCACATATTGTGCCAGGAGATATGAATAACCCATGTTACCATACTGTGCCAAGAGATATGAATAACTCATCTTAACATACTGTGCGAGGAGATATGAAAAGCTCATCAATAACCCATCTTAACATACTGTGCCAGGAGAGGTGAATAACCCATCTTAACATACTGTGCCAGGAGATATGAATACCCCATCAATAACCCCTCTTAACATACTGTGCCAGGAGATGTGAATAACCCATCTTAACATACTGTGCTAGGTGATATGAATAGCCCATCAATAACCCATGTTAACATACTGTGCCAGGAGATATGAATAACCCATCTTAATATACTGTGCCAGGAGATATAAATAGACCATCAATAACCCATCTTAACATACTGTGCCAAGAGATATGAATAACACATCTTAACATATTGTGCTAGGAGATATGAATAGCCCATCAATAACCCATATTCACATATTGTGCCAGGAGATATGAATAACCCATGTTATCATACTGTGCCAAGAGATATGAATAACTCATCTTAACATACTGTGCCAGGAGATATGAATAGCCCATGTTAACATACTGTGCCAAGAGATATGAATAACCCATCTTAACATATTGTGCCAGGAGATATGAATAACCCAAGTTAACATACTGTGCCAGGGGATATGATAACCCATCTTAACATACTGTGCTGGGAGATATGAATAGCCCATCAATAACCCATTTTAACATGCTGTGCCAGGAAATATGCATAACCCATCTTAAGATAGTGTGCCAGGAGATATGAATAGCCCATCAATAACCCATCTTAACATACTGTGCAAGGAGATATGAATAACCCATTTTAACATACTGTGTGCCAGGAGATATGAATAGCCCATCAATAACCCATCTTAACATACTGTGCCAGGAGATGTGAATAACCCATCTTAACATACTGTGCTAGTAGATATGAATAGCCCATCAATAACCCATCTTAACATACTGTGCCAGGAGATATGAATAACCCATTTTAACATACTGTGCCAGGAGATATGAATAACCCATCTTAACATACTGTGCCAGGAGATATGAATAACCCATTTTAACATACTGTGCAAGAAGATATGAATAACTCATGTTAACATACTGTGCCAGGAGAGGTGATTAACCCATCTTAACATACTGTGCCAGGAGATATGAATACCCCATCAATAACCCCTCTTAACATACTGTGCCAGGAGATGTGAATAACCCATCTTAACATACTGTGCTAGGAGATATGAATAGCCCATCAATAACCCATGTTAACATACTGTGCCAGGAGATATGAATAACCCATCTTAACACACTGTGCCAGGAGATATGAATAACCCATCTTAACATACTGTGCCAGAAGATATGAATAACTCATGTTAACATACTGTGCCAGGAGAGGTGAATAACCCATCTTAACATACTGTGCCAGGAGATATGAATACCCCATCAATAACCCCTCTTAACATACTGTGCCAGGAGATGTGAATAACCCATCTTAACATACTGTGCTAGGAGATATGAATAGCCCATCAATAACCCATGTTAACATACTGTGCCAGGAGATATGAATAACCCATCTTAACACACTGTGCCAGGAGATATGAATAGCCCATCAATAACCCATCTTAACATACTGTGCCAAGAGATATGAATAACGCATCTTAACATATTGTGCTTGGAGATATGAATAGCCCATCAATAACCCATGTTCACATATTGTGCCAGGAGATATGAATAACCCATGTTACCATACTTTGCCAAGAGATATGAATAACTCATCTTAACATACTGTGCCAGGAGATATGAATAACCCATCTTGACATACTGTGCCAGGAGATATGAATAGCCCATCAATAACCCATCTTAACATACTGTGCCAAGAGATATGAATAACGCATCTTAACATATTGTGCTAGGAGATATGAATAGCCCATCAATAACCCATGTTCACATATTGTGCCAGGACATATGAATAACCCATGTTACCATACTGTGCCAAGAGATATGAATAAATCATCTTAACATACTGTGCCAGGAGATATGAATAACCCATCTTAACCTACTGTGCCAGGAGATATGAATAGCCCATCAATAACCCATCTTAACATACTGTGCCAAGAGATATGAATAATGCATCTTAACATATTGTGCTAGGAGATATAAATAGCCAATCAATAACCCATGTTCACATATTGTGCCAGGAGATATGAATAACCCATGTTACCATACTGTGCCAAGAGATATGAATAACTCATCTTAACATACTGTGCGAGGAGATATGAAAAGCTCATCAATAACCCATCTTAACATACTGTGCCAGGAGAGGTGAATAACCCATCTTAACATACTGTGCCAGGAGATATGAATACCCCATCAATAACCCCTCTTAACATACTGTGCCAGGAGATGTGAATAACCCATCTTAACATACTGTGCTAGGTGATATGAATAGCCCATCAATAACCCATGTTAACATACTGTGCCAGGAGATATGAATAACCCATCTTAATATACTGTGCCAGGAGATATAAATAGACCATCAATAACCCATCTTAACATACTGTGCCAAGAGATATGAATAACGCATCTTAACATATTGTGCTAGGAGATATGAATAGCCCATCAATAACCCATATTCACATATTGTGCCAGGAGATATGAATAACCCATGTTATCATACTGTGCCAAGAGATATGAATAACTCATCTTAACATACTGTGCCAGGAGATATGAATAGCCCATGTTAACATACTGTGCCAAGAGATATGAATAACCCATCTTAACATATTGTGCCAGGAGATATGAATAACCCAAGTTAACATACTGTGCCAGGCGATATGATAACCCATCTTAACATACTGTGCTGGGAGATATGAATAGCCCATCAATAACCCATTTTAACATGCTGTGCCAGGAAATATGCATAACCCATCTTAAGATAGTGTGCCAGGAGATATGAATAGCCCATCAATAACCCATCTTAACATACTGTGCAAGGAGATATGAATAACCCATCTTAACATACTGTGCCAGAAGATATGAATAGCCTATGTTAACATAATGTGCAAGGAGATATGAATAACCGATCTTAACATACTGTGCCAGGAGATATGAATAACCCATCTTAACATACTGTGCCAGGAGATATGAATAACCCATCTTAACATACTGTGCCAGAAGATATGAATAGCCTATGTTAACATAATGTGCAAGAAGATATGAATAACCCATCTTAACATACTGTGCCAGGAGATATGAATAACCCATCTTAACATACTGTGCCAGGAGATATGAATAACCCATCTTAACATACTGTGCCAGGAGATATGTATAACCCATTTTAACATACTGTGCCAGGAGATATGAATAACCCAGCTTAACATACTGTGCCAGAAGATATGAATAGCCTATGTTAACATAATGTGCAAGGAGATATGAATAACCAATCTTAACATACTGTGCCAGGAGATATGAATAACCCATCTTAACATACTGTGCCAGGAGATATGAATAACCCATCTTAGCATACTGTGCCAGGAGATATGAATAACCCATTTTAACATACTGTGCCAGGAGATATGAATAACCCAGCTTAACATACTGTGCCAGAAGATATGAATAGCCTATGTTAACATAATGTGCAAGAAGATATGAATAACCCATCTTAACATACTGTGCCAGGAGATATGAATAACCCATCTTAACATACTGTGCCAGGAGATATGAATAACCCATCTTAACATACTGTGCCAGGAGATATGAATAACCCATTTTAACATACTGTGCCAGGAGATATGAATAACCCAGCTTAACATACTGTGCCAGAAGATATGAATAGCCTATGTTAACATAATGTGCAAGGAGATATGAATAACCAATCTTAACATACTGTGCCAGGAGATATGAATAACCCATCTTAACATACTGTGCCAGGAGATATGAATAACCCATCTTAACATACTGTGCCAGAAGATATGAATAGCCTATGTTGACATAATGTGCAAGAAGATATGAATAACCCATCTTAACATACTGTGCCAGGAGATATGAATAACCCATCTTAACATACTGTGCCAGGAGATATGAATAACCCATCTTAACATACTGTGCCAGGAGATATGAATAACCCATCTTAACATACTATGCCAGAAGATATGAATAGCCTATGTTAACATAATGTGCAAGGAGATATGAATAACCAATCTTAACATACTGTGCCAGGAGATATGAATAACCCATCTTAACATACTGTGCCAGGAGATATGACTAACCCATCTTAACATACTGTGCCAGAAGATATGAATAGCCTATGTTAACATAATGTGCAAGAAGATATGAATAACCCATCTTAACATACTGTGCCAGGAGATATGAATAACCCATCTTAACATACTGTGCCAGGAGATATGAATAAACCATCTTAACATACTGTGCCAGGAGATATGAATAACCCATCTTAACATACTGTGCCAGAAGATATGAATAGCCTATGTTAACATAATGTGCAAGGAGATATGAATAACCGATCTTAACATACTGTGCCAGGAGATATGAATAACCCATCTTAACATACTGTGCCAGGAGATATGAATAACCCATCTTAACATACTGTGCCAGAAGATATGAATAGCCTATGTTAACATATTGTGCAAGAAGATATGAATAACCCATCTTAACATACTGTGCCAGGAGATATGAATAACCCATCTTAACATACTGTGCCAGGAGATATGAATAACCCATCTTAACATACTGTGCCAGAAGATATGAATAGCCTATGTTAACATAATGTGCAAAGAGATATGAATAACCCATCTTAACATACTGTGCCAGGAGATATGAATAACCCATCTTAACATACTGTGCCAGGAGATATGAATAACCCATCTTAACATACTGTGCCAGGAGATATGAATAACCCATCTTAACATACTGTGCCAGAAGATATGAATAGCCTATGTTAACAAAATGTGCAAGGAGATATGAATAACCCATCTTAACATACTGTGCCAGGAGATATGAATAACCCATTTTAACATACTGTGCCAGGAGATATGAATAACCCATCTTAACATACTGTGCCAGGAGATATGAATAACCCATCTTAACATACTGTGCCAGAAGATATGAATAGCCTATGTTAACATAATGTGCAAGGAGATATGAATAACTGATCTTAACATACTGTGCCAGGAGATATGAATAACCCATCTTAACATACTGTGCCAGGAGATATGAATAACCCATCTTAACATACTGTGCCAGAAGATATGAATAGCCTATGTTAACATAATGTGCAAGAAGATATGAATAACCCATCTTAACATACTGTGCCAGGAGATATGAATAACCCATTTTAACATACTGTGCCGGGAGATATGAATAACCCATCTTAACATACTGTGCCAGGAGATATGAATAACCCATCTTAACATACTGTGCCAGAAGATATGAATAGCCTATGTTAACATAATGTGCAAGGAGATATGAATAACCAATCTTAACATACTGTGCCAGGAGATATGAATAACCCATCTTAACATACTGTGCCAGGAGATATGAATAACCCATTTTAACATACTGTGCCAGAAGATATGAATAGCCTATGTTAACATAATGTGCAAGGAGATATGAATAACCCATCTTAACATACTGTGCCAGGAGATATGAATAACCCATCTTAACATACTGTGCCAGGAGATATGAATAACCCATCTTAACATACTGTGCCAGGAGATATGAATAACCCATCTTAACATACTGTGCCAGGAGATATGAATAACCCATTTTAACATACTGTGCCAGAAGATATGAATAGCCTATGTTAACATAATGTGCAAGGAGATATGAATAACCGATCTTAACATACTGTGCCAGGAGATATGAATAACCCATCTTAACATACTGTGCCAGGAGATATGAATAACCCATCTTAACATACTGTGCCAGAAGATATGAATAGCCTATGTTAACATAATGTGCAAGAAGATATGAATAACCCATCTTAACATACTGTGCCAGGAGATATGAATAACCCATCTTAACATACTGTGCCAGGAGATATGAATAACCCATCTTAACATACTGTGCCAGAAGATATGAATAGCCTATGTTAACATAATGTGCAAGGAGATATGAATAACCCATCTTAACATACTGTGCCAGGAGATATGAATAACCCATCTTAACATACTGTGCCAGGAGATATGAATAACCCATCTTAACATACTGTGCCAGGAGATATGAATAACCCATCTTAACATACTGTGCCAGAAGATATGAATAGCCTATGTTAACATAATGTGCAAGGAGATATGAATAACCCATCTTAACATACTGTGCCAGGAGATATGAATAACCCATCTTAACATACTGTGCCAGGAGATAAGAATAACCCATCTTAACATACTGTGCCAGAAGATATGAATAGCCTATGTTAACATAATGTGCAAGAAGATATGAATAACCCATCTTAACATACTGTGCCAGGAGATATGAATAACCCATCTTAACATACTGTGCCAGGAGATATGAATAACCCATTTTAACATACTGTGCCAGAAGATATGAATAGCCTATGTTAACATAATGTGCAAGGAGATATGAATAACCCATCTTAACATACTGTGCCAGGAGATATGAATAACCCATCTTAACATACTGTGCCAGAAGATATGAATAACCCATGTTAACATACTGTGCCAGGAGAGGTGAATAACCCATCTTAACATACTGTGCCAGGAGATATGAATAACCCATCTTAACATACTGTGCCAGGAGATATGAATAACCCATCTTAACATACTGTGCCAGAAGATATGAATAACCCATGTTAACATACTGTGCCAGGAGATATGAATAACCCATCTTAACATACTGTGCCAGGAGATGTGAATAACCCATCTTAACATACTGTGCTAGTAGATATGAATAGCCCATCAATAACCCATCTTAACATACTGTGCCAGGAGAGGTGAATAACCCATCTTAACATACTGTGCCAGGAGATATGAATAACCCATTTTAACATACTGTGCCAGGAGATATGAATAACCCATCTTAACATACTGTGCCAGGAGATATGAATAACCCATTTTAACATACTGTGCAAGAAGATATGAATAACTCATGTTAACATACTGTGCCAGGAGAGGTGAATAACCCATCTTAACATACTGTGCCAGGCGATATGAATACCCCATCAATAACCCCTCTTAACATACTGTGCCAGGAGATGTGAATAACCCATCTTAACATACTGTGCTAGGAGATATGAATTGCCCATCAATAACCCATGTTAACATACTGTGCCAGGAGATATGAATAACCCATCTTAACACACTGTGCCAGGAGATATGAATAACCCATCTTAACATACTGTGCCAGAAGATATGAATAACTCATGTTAACATACTGTGCCAGGAGAGGTGAATAACCCATCTTAACATACTGTGCCAGGAGATATGAATACCCCATCAATAACCCCTCTTAACATACTGTGCCAGGAGATGTGAATAACCCATCTTAACATACTGTGCTAGGAGATATGAATAGCCCATCAATAACCCATGTTAACATACTGTGCCAGGAGATATGAATAACCCATCTTAACACACTGTGCCAGGAGATATGAATAGCCCATCAATAACCCATCTTAACATACTGTGCCAAGAGATATGAATAACGCATCTTAACATATTGTGCTTGGAGATATGAATAGCCCATCAATAACCCATGTTCACATATTGTGCCAGGACATATGAATAACCCATGTTACCATACTGTGCCAAGAGATATGAATAAATCATCTTAACATACTGTGCCAGGAGATATGAATAACCCATCTTAACATACTGTGCCAGGAGATATGAATAGCCCATCAATAACCCATCTTAACATACTGTGCCAAGAGATATGAATAATGCATCTTAACATATTGTGCTAGGAGATATAAATAGCCAATCAATAACCCATGTTCACATATTGTGCCAGGAGATATGAATAACCCATGTTACCCTACTGTGCCAAGAGATATGAATAACTCATCTTAACATACTGTGCGAGGAGATATGAAAAGCTCATCAATAACCCATCTTAACATACTGTGCCAGGAGAGGTGAATAACCCATCTTAACATACTGTGCCAGGAGATATGAATACCCCATCAATAACCCCTCTAAACATACTGTGCCAGGAGATGTGAATAACCCATCTTAACATACTGTGCTAGGTGATATGAATAGCCCATCAATAACCCATGTTAACATACTGTGCCAGGAGATATGAATAACCCATCTTAATATACTGTGCCAGGAGATATAAATAGACCATCAATAACCCATCTTAACATACTGTGCCAAGAGATATGAATAACGCATCTTAACATATTGTGCTAGGAGATATGAATAGCCCATCAATAACCCATATTCACATATTGTGCCAGGAGATATGAATAACCCATGTTATCATACTGTGCCAAGAGATATGAATAACTCATCTTAACATACTGTGCCAGGAGATATGAATAGCCCATGTTAACATACTGTGCCAAGAGATATGAATAACCCATCTTAACATATTGTGCCAGGAGATATGAATAACCCAAGTTAACATACTGTGCCAGGCGATATGATAACCCATCTTAACATACTGTGCTGGGAGATATGAATAGCCCATCAATAACCCATTTTAACATGCTGTGCCAGGAAATATGCATAACCCATCTTAAGATAGTGTGCCAGGAGATATGAATAGCCCATCAATAACCCATCTTAACATACTGTGCAAGGAGATATGAATAACCCATCTTAACATACTGTGCCAGAAGATATGAATAGCCTATGTTAACATAATGTGCAAGGAGATATGAATAACCGATCTTAACATACTGTGCCAGGAGATATGAATAACCCATCTTAACATACTGTGCCAGGAGATATGAATAACCCATCTTAACATACTGTGCCAGAAGATATGAATAGCCTATGTTAACATAATGTGCAAGAAGATATGAATAACCCATCTTAACATACTGTGCCAGGAGATATGAATAACCCATCTTAACATACTGTGCCAGGAGATATGAATAACCCATCTTAACATACTGTGCCAGGAGATATGAATAACCCATTTTAACATACTGTGCCAGGAGATATGAATAACCCAGCTTAACATACTGTGCCAGAAGATATGAATAGCCTATGTTAACATAATGTGCAAGGAGATATGAATAACCAATCTTAACATACTGTGCCAGGAGATATGAATAACCCATCTTAACATACTGTGCCAGGAGATATGAATAACCCATCTTAACATACTGTGCCAGGAGATATGAATAACCCATTTTAACATACTGTGCCAGGAGATATGAATAACCCAGCTTAACATACTGTGCCAGAAGATATGAATAGCCTATGTTAACATAATGTGCAAGAAGATATGAATAACCCATCTTAACATACTGTGCCAGGAGATATGAATAACCCATCTTAACATACTGTGCCAGGAGATATGAATAACCCATCTTAACATACTGTGCCAGGAGATATGAATAACCCATTTTAACATACTGTGCCAGGAGATATGAATAACCCAGCTTAACATACTGTGCCAGAAGATATGAATAGCCTATGTTAACATAATGTGCAAGGAGATATGAATAACCAATCTTAACATACTGTGCCAGGAGATATGAATAACCCATCTTAACATACTGTGCCAGGAGATATGAATAACCCATCTTAACATACTGTGCCAGAAGATATGAATAGCCTATGTTGACATAATGTGCAAGAAGATATGAATAACCCATCTTAACATACTGTGCCAGGAGATATGAATAACCCATCTTAACATACTGTGCCAGGAGATATGAATAACCCATCTTAACATACTGTGCCAGGAGATATGAATAACCCATCTTAACATACTGTGCCAGGAGATATGAATAACCCATCTTAACATACTGTGCCAGAAGATATGAATAGCCTATGTTAACATAATGTGCAAGGAGATATGAATAACCAATCTTAACATACTGTGCCAGGAGATATGAATAACCCATCTTAACATACTGTGCCAGGAGATATGACTAACCCATCTTAACATACTGTGCCAGAAGATATGAATAGCCTATGTTAACATAATGTGCAAGAAGATATGAATAACCCATCTTAACATACTGTGCCAGGAGATATGAATAACCCATCTTAACATACTGTGCCAGGAGATATGAATAAACCATCTTAACATACTGTGCCAGGAGATATGAATAACCCATCTTAACATACTGTGCCAGAAGATATGAATAGCCTATGTTAACATAATGTGCAAGGAGATATGAATAACCGATCTTAACATACTGTGCCAGGAGATATGAATAACCCATCTTAACATACTGTGCCAGGAGATATGAATAACCCATCTTAACATACTGTGCCAGAAGATATGAATAGCCTATGTTAACATAATGTGCAAGAAGATATGAATAACCCATCTTAACATACTGTGCCAGGAGATATGAATAACCCATCTTAACATACTGTGCCAGGAGATATGAATAACCCATCTTAACATACTGTGCCAGAAGATATGAATAGCCTATGTTAACATAATGTGCAAAGAGATATGAATAACCCATCTTAACATACTGTGCCAGGAGATATTAATAACCCATCGTAACATACTGTGCCAGGAGATATGAATAACCCATCTTAACATACTGTGCCAGGAGATATGAATAACCCATCTTAACATACTGTGCCAGAAGATATGAATAGCCTATGTTAACATAATGTGCAAGGAGATATGAATAACCCATCTTAACATACTGTGCCAGGAGATATGAATAACCCATTTTAACATACTGTGCCAGGAGATATGAATAACCCATCTTAACATACTGTGCCAGGAGATATGAATAACCCATCTTAACATACTGTGCCAGAAGATATGAATAGCCTATGTTAACATAATGTGCAAGGAGATATGAATAACTGATCTTAACATACTGTGCCAGGAGATATGAATAACCCATCTTAACATACTGTGCCAGGAGATATGAATAACCCATCTTAACATACTGTGCCAGAAGATATGAATAGCCTATGTTAACATAATGTGCAAGAAGATATGAATAACCCATCTTAACATACTGTGCCAGGAGATATGAATAACCCATTTTAACATACTGTGCCGGGAGATATGAATAACCCATCTTAACATACTGTGCCAGGAGATATGAATAACCCATCTTAACATACTGTGCCAGAAGATATGAATAGCCTATGTTAACATAATGTGCAAGGAGATATGAATAACCAATCTTAACATACTGTGCCAGGAGATATGAATAACCCATCTTAACATACTGTGCCAGAAGATATGAATAGCCTATGTTAACATAATGTGCAAGAAGATATGAATAACCCATCTTAACATACTGTGCCAGGAGATATGAATAACCCATCTTAACATACTGTGCCAGGAGATATGAATAACCCATCTTAACATACTGTGCCAGGAGATATGAATAACCCATCTTAACATACTGTGCCAGAAGATATGAATAGCCTATGTTAACATAATGTGCAAGGAGATATGAATAACCGATCTTAACATACTGTGCCAGGAGATATGAATAACCCATCTTAACATACTGTGCCAGGAGATATGAATAACCCATCTTAACATACTGTGCCAGAAGATATGAATAGCCTATGTTAACATAATGTGCAAGAAGATATGAATAACCCATCTTAACATACTGTGCCAGGAGATATGAATAACCCATCTTAACATACTGTGCCAGGAGATATGAATAACCCATCTTAACATACTGTGCCAGAAGATATGAATAGCCTATGTTAACATAATGTGCAAGGAGATATGAATAACCCATCTTAACATACTGTGCCAGGAGATATGAATAACCCATCTTAACATACTGTGCCAGGAGATATGAATATCCCATCTTAACATACTGTGCCAGGAGATATGAATAACCCATCTTAACATACTGTGCCAGAAGATATGAATAGCCTATGTTAACATAATGTGCAAGGAGATATGAATAACCCATCTTAACATACTGTGCCAGGAGATATGAATAACCCATCTTAACATACTGTGCCAGAAGATATGAATAGCCTATGTTAACATAATGTGCAAGAAGATATGAATAACCCATCTTAACATACTGTGCCAGGAGATATGAATAACCCATCTTAACATACTGTGCCAGGAGATATGAATAACCCATTTTAACATACTGTGCCAGAAGATATGAATAGCCTATGTTAACATAATGTGCAAGGAAATATGAATAACCCATCTTAACATACTGTGCCAGGAGATATGAATAACCCATCTTAACATACTGTGCCAGAAGATATGAATAACCCATGTTAACATACTGTGCCAGGAGAGGTGAATAACCCATCTTAACATACTGTGCCAGGAGATATGAATAACCCATCTTAACATACTGTGCCAGGAGATATGAATAACCCATCTTAACATACTGTGCCAGAAGATATGAATAGCCCATGTTAACATACTGTGCCAGGAGATATGAATAACCCATCTTAACATACTGTGCCAGGAGATGTGAATAACCCATCTTAACATACTGTGCTAGTAGATATGAATAGCCCATCAATAACCCATCTTAACATACTGTGCCAGGAGAGGTGAATAACCCATCTTAACATACTGTGCCAGGAGATATGAATAACCCATTTTAACATACTGTGCCAGGAGATATGAATAACCCATCTTAACATACTGTGCCAGGAGATATGAATAACCCATTTTAACATACTGTGCAAGAAGATATGAATAACTCATGTTAACATACTGTGCCAGGAGAGGTGAATAACCCATCTTAACATACTGTGCCAGGAGATATGAATACCCCATCAATAACCCCTCTTAACATACTGTGCCAGGAGATGTGAATAACCCATCTTAACATACTGTGCTAGGAGATATGAATAGCCCATCAATAACCCATGTTAACATACTGTGCCAGGAGATATGGATAACCCATCTTAACACACTGTGCCAGGAGATATGAATAACCCATCTTAACATACTGTGCCAGAAGATATGAATAACTCATGTTAACATACTGTGCCAGGAGAGGTGAATAACCCATCTTAACATACTGTGCCAGGAGATATGAATACCCCATCAATAACCCCTCTTAACATACTGTGCCAGGAGATGTGAATAACCCATCTTAACATACTGTGCTAGGAGATATGAATAGCCCATCAATAACCCATGTTAACATACTGTGCCAGGAGATATGAATAACCCATCTTAACACACTGTGCCAGGAGATATGAATAGCCCATCAATAACCCATCTTAACATACTGTGCCAAGAGATATGAATAACGCATCTTAACATATTGTGCTTGGAGATATGAATAGCCCATCAATAACCCATGTTCACATATTGTGCCAGGAGATATGAATAACCCATGTTACCATACTTTGCCAAGAGATATGAATAACTCATCTTAACATACTGTGCCAGGAGATATGAATAACCCATCTTAACATACTGTGCCAGGAGATATGAATAGCCCATCAATAACCCATCTTAACATACTGTGCCAAGAGATATGAATAACGCATCTTAACATATTGTGCTAGGAGATATGAATAGCCCATCAATAACCCATGTTCACATATTGTGCCAGGACATATGAATAACCCATGTTACCATACTGTGCCAAGAGATATGAATAAATCATCTTAACATACTGTGCCAGGAGATATGAATAACCCATCTTAACATACTGTGCCAGGAGATATGAATAGCCCATCAATAACCCATCTTAACATACTGTGCCAAGAGATATGAATAATGCATCTTAACATATTGTGCTAGGAGATATAAATAGCCAATCAATAACCCATGTTCACATATTGTGCCAGGAGATATGAATAACCCATGTTACCATACTGTGCCAAGAGATATGAATAACTCATCTTAACATATTGTGCGAGGAGATATGAAAAGCTCATCAATAACCCATCTTAACATACTGTGCCAGGAGAGGTGAATAACCCATCTTAACATACTGTGCCAGGAGATATGAATACCCCATCAATAACCCCTCTTAACATACTGTGCCAGAAGATATGAATAGCCTATGTTAACATATTGTGCAAGAAGATATGAATAACCCATCTTAACATACTGTGCCAGGAGATATGAATAACCCATCTTAACATACTGTGCCAGGAGATATGAATAACCCATCTTAACATACTGTGCCAGAAGATATGAATAGCCTATGTTAACATAATGTGCAAAGAGATATGAATAACCCATCTTAACATACTGTGCCAGGAGATATGAATAACCCATCTTAACATACTGTGCCAGGAGATATGAATAACCCATCTTAACATACTGTGCCAGGAGATATGAATAACCCATCTTAACATACTGTGCCAGAAGATATGAATAGCCTATGTTAACATAATGTGCAAGGAGATATGAAT